>NC_134647.1:76987325-77356492 GCF_030463565.1 Pelecanus crispus | reverse complement strand
CCCAAGCAGTTTGTTTTGGATGGATGGCTAGGTGTGGGATGGATCGTTTTAGGTACAATGTCTGACTGTGCTGTCAAGTTGCTCCGAGAATGAGATTATTTCTTTTATGATAGATGAGGCTTCTGGTAGGGCATGTGAGATGTGATCAGAATTCCTGAATTATCTTACCGTTGTATGTATTTGATTAGCCATTCAGAAGCTTAAGTTCTTGAGTCTAAAAATCTGGAATTAATTATCCTTGCTTAACATTTATCACACTGGAACAGATTAATCATCCTTTGAACTAGATTGTTTCCATACCAATACATTACTCAAGATTAACTTAGACTTACCAAAATTTTATTAACTAAAAATCCATAGGCTGTTAATAAAGGCTTTCTGTGTCAGTACCAGTCTCAGAAATGTCCTTCAAAGCAGTAAACTGCTTTCAGTAAACTGCTCTGTGTGTCCTGCTTCTGCAGTGGCTTTTGATGGTGCCCTGTTTGCTCACGGAAGGTGCTCCTGAGCACTGCTAGCAGAGAGCAGGTTGCCAGTGCTCAAGGATGAAGGCACATGTGGTGGCAATTCACAGTCCCATACTTGTATGAGAAATGTGCAGACACGTAACATATTTCAGGCATGAACACAAAACACACACAAAAAAGGGTTTTGTGAGTAAAGTGAGAGTGTGGATGTTTGTGGTTGCAGCTATGGTGCCCTCTATTCAAAATACTCTCCTCTTGTCTGGCATACCAGCTATTCCTAGCTAAATGAAATAATGCTTTCGTACAGAAATATCTTAGAACGCTTCGTTTCATTCCTCTACTTCCCCTCCCTTCCTTCTTTAAAAATAATGTTTGTGCACAGTTTCATGGGAAAAGAAACTCCCAAATTTGTGAACTTCAGTATCTTTACTTGGAGGCTGTACACAACTCTTTCCACACATCCTCAGACATGTTACTGTTCTTAGTTGAGAAGAAGCAAAGACAAAAAGTAAGTTTTAATCCACACAATTAAGTGAAGCAACTCCTACTCCTATGCTCAGTCTCTATCTAATTCATTTTTTGATATTCTTAATAGTACCTGTTAGAGTCTATGGCCAGGGGTTTATTAAAACTCCATTGGAGTTTTGCCAGTGACATCAACATGGCCAGGACTTTGTCATATACTTTTCTACTCACTGTATGTGAAGTAAAAGTAGCTAGTTTCTGAAGCTGGGATTTTTGTTTTATTCAGAACTACGGAGAATTTTGGTGGACTGATTCAACCTGGCCATAAACTAGTTGAGCACATTTTTAGTCAGTGATCTGGTTCCAGATCCTTAGCTTGAAAATACCTGTATTAAGTGCTCACAGAGCCCATAGGACAAAAATAACTTCCACACGTTAAGCCACTTAAATCTGTCAAACGTGAGAAATTATTTTACCCAACATAAGTCAACATTTGAATATGGCAATTTCAGTGACATATCGCACCACATATCATGTTTCTTAAATACATCCCTAATGATGTAAAATTCACAGGGTAAGGCACCTGGTAACCATTTGACAGTGCCAAGGCAGTTGATATTAATTTTAGAGCCCTTACTGTTCCACTGTGTAAAACTTAGTATTACCATCTTTGTGTTTAATGTGCATATGAGCTGGCAAATACAAAATTTATATTTGGACTGCACACCTGCTGCGGGTGACTTGACTATGGCCATATTTTTGAAATTAGAAACAACAGACTTAGTGTTCACATGAACGCCTCTCAGAAGAACATATTGCTGACAGCTGTTTTATTCACTATGTACTAAAACATTAAAAGAAGCTATATTTAGATTCCTTTAAATAAATAATCAGGGGGTTTGTAGCTCTTAACATAACCTTAAACTCTGTGAAACCAAATGAGAAATTGGGGTTGACTCCCTGGAGCATCTGCTCAAGAAAAAGGATATTGAACAGCCTTTCAGTTATATTGACCTCATTAGCCAAAACACCTCTCCTTAATGAGCATATTGATCTTATAAAAGAAAGGAGGTGATGATTGAAATTGGTAAAATTAGATGAAAATTCTACTCACACATCCAACAGTAAAACTTTATGTAAGGCACCCAGGATATCCCAGACTCACAGCCAATACCCTGGAAGAAATTACCTTTTTGTTATTCTACTTTATTCCTGAACACTCACTGTATATCAGACTTTGCTCATTTGCCTCCATTTGCTCTGAGACGATCTGTGCTTCATATGTTGGACAAAGAAACTCCTGTAAAGCTGTGCTTGCAAGTGATCAGGCCCCAATTTTAGCAAAATTGCATCTAGTGCATCTTTCAGCTCAGGCACACGCCATCTCCTGTGTCTTTTCCAGTAGGGCATCAGACTAGACTATAATAACTGGAAAAAAATGGGACTATAGTATTGCAAAAAGAAGAAAAGAAAATCCTGCAGAGGACCAAATACCCACTTGTCGGACTACTGAAGGAGGACCAGTAAGAATGCTGGTGAGAGGCAAGAATATTCATTTTCTTGGTGAACTCGCTTGAGAAACTGTCCTGCCCCACCAAAGACATCCTCTGAGCCCCAGGAACAGCCTGCCATGGTAAGCGAAAAAAAAAGCCAACTCTTTTCTCCCTGCCTTGAGGATCGAGAAGAGCTGGAACCATCTGAGCAACCCTTTGCTCTTACTTGGCACGGGGTATTCTGTCCCTTGCATCATCGGTGGTGGCTGGGAAGAAGTTTACCCCGGGAGAAGGACAGTTTGCTTGAATCTGAAAGGCTTCCTTGCCTTCCTCACAATTTCAAATAGACTTTCGGAGCTGGAGAGTTTGTGAACTGGAGAAAACCAGACAAAGCGGGTGTTTATCTCTGCTGGCTTTTCAGTGATTAAGGAGTCCATTGCAGTCAGTAAGGCCAGGAATCAGTCCTCAGGAATAAAAACCAAGCACCTGGCTGAACCTGGGACCTTGGTTCCTTCCTTCCCATCCACAAACAGCCCCAAATTTTGAGGAATTTTTACATTCTCCAAATATAGGCATACGATAGGAGCTGAGTGGGCGTGCAAGTGCACACACACAAGATCCAGTTTATACCTTGGAAAAAGTTGGTATAACTTTTTTTTAAAAAAAGCGATTTGTCATTCAATACAACCTTGTGAATGGTTTCTATGATCTTTTCAGCTGTGTGCTAGTGTCAGTACCTCTCTAAAATGTACCTCTCATCATCCAAAACTAGAAATACAGCAGACTAGGAATGCAACTAAATCCCTGTGGCTGCTTGTTCGTTACTCTCATGCCTAAACATCTTGCTTGTTGTGGATTTGCTCGTTAAACTACCATCGCTTTCTAGACAGCTCTACAGTCTGCCTCTTCCACAGTCATTGCTCTTGCAGAAATATGGGCAGGTGCAGAATCATTTTAGAGGTGTTAATAGCGTGTATTCACAGTAGGAATAATGAAAATAACCACCTTTGCCATAGAGGTATGACAGCAAAATACCTTCAAAGGGAAGTTGTTTGGTTCAGTTTCAGGAAAGCATTTATTATGTCTTTGGTCTGCATACTTCTCATTCTCCTGCACAATATAAGGGTTTACATCATTGTCATACTTATGGTGGTTTATGCAGGAATATTCCTGGTAGTACTGTTTTAGTACTAGCACTGGAAATGGGGGAGGAAATGAAATGAAGCACAGTATTATTTCTGTCTTTTATCTGCATGAACTCTCAAATCAATTCGATTCTGCTGAAATTTCTAAAACATAGTTCCTATGGGTACCGTGAGTAAACTCTCTAGGCTGCAGTCATAGTATCCAATGAAATGAATTACAGTGCCAAATTATTAAAAATTTGTTATAATAGTGGTACCAAAAATAGCCGTAACAATTCTCAGTTGTGAGAAGTTTGGCAGCTGTAAGATCCATGGAAAGGTCTCACGGCAAATGGAAGAATGCTTGATTATTCTCCATTCTGCATTACACTATGTATCAATACCTTTTGTATTGATACATACACTGATTCAGGCTTGATGCAATTTACATCATATTCATTTTTGCCAAACATTAATTTAAAAAAATTGTTTGCTTAATATCAACAAGTGGTTCCCGTAGACTTCCTTTAACCATCGTATGCAATTACATATATTTTCGTATGTATAGCCATAGCTCATTCACATGCTTCCCAACATAAAACAAAGAATGCATTGATGTGAAAAAAATGCTCCCAAGAAGTCCAGAGAATACAGCTATATTAAGCAGTTCCCAGAGAAGGGGTAGGCTCTCCATTTATGATTAGTATTCAAATCAAGTGCTCACATACGTGCCGTATTTTTAAGAGCTTTTACACATTTTCTGCTACAAAACTTGCAGGTATTTTCAGCAGCACCCAATTTTTAAAGATATGTGTGAGCAATGAAGAATATAATTTTATCCCAAATTCATTGGAAAGGAAATACAGTCCTGACCAATTCCTTACTATCTACTCTTTCCTCTCAGATCTCAGTGTCCTGGTGTTTTGGTTGTTTCCCCCCCCCCCCCTCCCCCTTCTTAACTATGTTATCCCAGAGGTGCTACCACCATTGCTGATGGGCTCGGCCTTGGCCAGCAGCGGGTCTGTCTTGGAGCTGGGGGTCATTGGCTCTATCGGACATAGGGGAAGCTTCCAGCAGCTTCTCACAGAAGCCGCTCCTGTAGCCCCTGCCACTACCGAAACCTTGCCATGCAAACCCAGCACATAAGCCTAAACATTTTCATGACTATATATGATCACCATACTTGCTCTTTTTATTCACAGATGCACTCTTGCAGGAATTATCATAACCAATAACCATATCTGACTGAATCATAGATATTTAATCCAGTGATGACAACCAATTTCAGTCTAGTTTGAACTTCTGTCAGTCTATAAAATATAAAGAAACATTTGTGATGTCATTCTGGTGGGGAAAAACTCTGGATCAAAAGAAACTCTTCTGTTTCCTTCATTTTATTATTCACAGTTTTAATTCTGTCAGCTGTGGCCCACCGGATGAAGATGCTTAATTAACGGTTAGCGAGCTGCGTAGATTTCAGTGAAATCATTAAAGAACTTACTTCAGAGATGCCAGATGGATTATGTTTACAGCTAAATTAGCACCCTTGATCTATTTTTAAGTGAGGATCCTTAAAAAATACACGTACATTTGCAAGTGGGAGTTAAGAACAGGCTGTGATAAAATTAAAAGGAATGACAGTGAAGCGTGCCGCTGCACTGCGCTTTAAGCCGAGCATCCCTGACTCCATTTTACTAGAGCAAAGGTGCTCTCTCCTGCCTACAGATTCCATTCAGCGACACTTGAAATAGAAGTATTACATTAATATTATCGCATTCCACTGACCTGTGTAATAAGATTTTGGTCAATAAGTAAATATTTACCTCTGGGGGTGCAGATGACATTGGCACAGCCTGGGCTCCCACCTGCAGCGCCGGCAGGGCGGCAGAGACCCTGCGGATCATTTGCACGGGATTTTGAGCAGCCCCCCGGCCGGTGCCGGTGCCGATGCCGGTGCCAGTGCCGCGTGGCGCTGACCAAGCCGATGCCAGGCGGTGAAGCGGGCGAGGGGCAGCCGCCGTGGAGCCGGGCTGTGTCCCAGGAGCCAGGGCAGGGAGACGGAAGGGGAAGGCAGAGCCCCAGGGTGAGGCTACGCACCCCCGGGCACCGAGGAGAAACCAGTGCTCCCAGCGGGCCCAGCACTGGCGCGGGGACGGACCTGCGCCGTTCCAGTATAACCACAGTTACCCTCAGGTAGGACCTTTCCCTTGTTCCAGCCCACAGTTTTCCTTTTAGAAAAGCTAAAATGTGAGAGAAATAAATATAAACTTCATGCCCGGAGGTAGTTTCCACTATATATATTCTTTTGTCACAGGACAAAGCAAAGGGACCATGCAAAGGACTTTGAGACAACCTTTTTCTTGTTTTTATCTTTTGGTTTGCATTTTGGTGTTGACCTAACCCCACCAATGCATCTTTCATTTTTATTAGCTCACAAACACCGCTCTCAAGAACACCAGGAGGAAACAAAAAAATTATTTATTTTACAATAAAGCAAAGCCCAGCACTGCCTGGAAAAGTGAGAACCCTGGCCAATGTCAGTCCAAACAGCCTCCCATTTCCTTCTGAACGAGAATGCTACGGAGGAAGCAGGCTCTGCACAAAGACGTGGTGTATAAACAGCAATGGTAAGTCCAGCAGAAGTGTAAGCAGAAAAATCAAACCGCATGTTGTAAGTGTGGCCATTACAAGCACCACTTCTTTGCTGTCTGGATGAAAGACCCTTGTCAGGTACAGTGGGAAGGCAGTAGAAGCTGTGCAGAAACACTTGCCAACAAGCATCAGATCAACACTCACCATGGAGATAGCCTGAAGAACCACTTTAGAAAAATATCAGAAAATGTTTGTGTTTATTTGTCCTGAATTGTATGTCTAATTTACTCACTGTTGGCTTTTTCAGAGCTAATTGCTGGCCCTGTGATTCCCTCCAGTGAACTGATGGCTCATCTTCCCTCTTACTCGCATATGATTTTTAAAAAATCCTACTGGATTGTTATTAAAAATTCAACTGGTGTAAAAACTAGGAATCATTTAGTTCCCACAGTTATTTATGCTGCGTGGATACCACTTGGTGATACATTAACTAATAGAAAGGGCCAGTAGAAATACACCTCTGTCAGTAAAGGAAAAGCCTCTCCTTCTCGGACACAAGAAGGATTCTGAAGTATTTGCTGTATCGCAGGAGTGAAATCTCATTCAGAAATGCACGAAAAGCGGTTCCCTGGTCAATCTGACATTTCAGCCATTTCAGATCTTCTCTTCCCTGTGCCTTTGCGGCTCACTCCCTGATTTTCCACTGTATGCCAAAATATCGACACTCGGTCCCTTCCAGGAGGATAGCAGAAATGTATAACCCCTTCTGTGCTGGCTGACAGTTTCAGCCTTTCACTTCAGACTACTTATGACAATTTATGGTCACTAATTTACTACTTCTGCTGCACTCTCAGTACGATTAATAACACAAAGCATGCTTCTTTTTACTGAAAGACTCACTCCAGTTTGTCGCAGTCCACCAGCTGGGAACAGCCTCCAAAGGAGATTTTCTCCCAAGATGAATACAGAAGGTCATCAGAAAACCAAGTTAGTGTTCCATATCCCATGTGTGCTCTGTTCTGTCAGATTAGCTTTCAGTCAATCAGGCTCATCAGCTGTAACTTTTCTCTACTGCCAGAGACCAGATAGAAGATTCAAGGGACATGTTACTCAGTTACCAATTGCCACGGAAGGACGATCCCAGCAGTAATGAAGGGGTATGTTATGGGGGAAGGCACAGAGCTAGAAAGTTCCTTGTGCTCCGCATCTAATAGAAAATGGTTTGTGTGGAAAACTGTAAATAAGAGAACATGTGGCACTGTCCTGGTTTCGGCTGGGATAGAGTTAATTTTCTTCCTAGTAGCTGGCATACTGCTGTGTTTTGGATTTAGGATGAGAAGAATGTTGATAACACACTGATGGTTTAGTTGTTGCTAAGTACTGCTTATGCTAGTCAAGGACTTTTCAGCTTCCCCTGCTCTGCCAGATGCACAAGAAGCTGGGAGGGGGCACAGCCAGGACAGTTGATCCAAACTGCCCAAAGGGCTATTCCATACCATATGGTGTCACGGGCAGTATGGAAACTGGGGGGGTTGGCCAGGGAGCAGCAATCGCTGCTGGGGAACTGGCTGGGTATCGGTCGGCGGGTGGTGAGCAATTGCATTGTGCATCACCTGCTTTGTATATTATTATTGCTATTATCATTATTATATTGTTATTATTATCATTACTATTTTACTTTATTTCAATTATTAAACTGTTTTTATCTCACCCCAGGAGTGTTTCTCACTCTTACTCCTCCAATTCTCTCCCCCATCCCATCGGGGCAGGGGGAGTGAGCAAGCGGCTGCCTGGTGATTAGTTGCTGGCTGGGGCTAAACCACGACAGGCACAAATTATACCGTAAGTGCTAAACAAATCTTAAAACTGTAAACGTTCTCTTGGGTTAGACCTTCTTAGCAACCTTCTGCTGTCTGTGGCTCCAGTAAATGTTATTTTACTAAGAGACTTTAGGAGTTTTATGTAAGAAAAGCGACTCGGTTGCTGTGAGAGGCTTCTCGGCAGTGGCACCACTTGCACATCCCCATGTATAGGAGGAACGGCCAGTCCAGTCTCTGTCCTGAGAGGCTTCAAGCAAATAGGTGGTTGTGTGACAGCAGAAGGTGCCTCAGCTCCAGCTCCGCTGGAAATGGTCAGCAGGAGCTTGTCTTCAAGACGGAGCTGCATCTGTGAGTCAAATACAACTTTCTATGGACATGGGTTATGCCCTCCTGTGCAGAGGAACTTTTCTCAAATCTTTTAAGCTGTTGCCAATTAACTGCAAATCTTATTCCTGACATATCTGGAGTTCCCAGCTGGACTCAGTCAAATAAAGGCACTTGGATAGTGTTTCTGGAGTACTTCTGATTAACTAAGTGCATCCTATGGTAAGCAGGATCATTACCTGCACCATGCATTATATCTAAATACAGTCGACTTTCAGCAAAATCGTCATTAAAATTTACTAAGCTCAGGGAAAATTTTTCTGTGAAATCTTTGCAACCTGCTGTGCCACCTGGATGCTCACAAGTCTATGGGGCCAGATGGGATCCATCCGAGAGTTTTGAGGGAGGTGGCAGAGGAGCTTGCCAAGCCACTTTCCATCATCTATCAGCAGTCCTGCTCAACAGGGGAGGTCCCTGATGACTGGAGGCTTGCCAATGTGATGTCCATCTACAAGAAGGGCCGGAAGGAAGACCCGGGGAACTACAGGCCTGTCAGCCTGACCTCGGTGCCAGGAAAGATTATGGAGTGGTTCATATTGAGTGAACTCAACAGGCAAGCGCAGATCAACCAGGGGATCAGGCCCAGCCAGCATGGGTTCATGAAAGGCAGGTCCTGCTTGACCAACCTTATTTCCTTTTATGACCTGGTGACCTGCCTGGTGGATGATGGAAAGGCTGTGGATGTCATTTACCTGGACTTTAGCAAAGCTTTTGACACCATCTCCCATAATATTCTCCTTGGGAAGCTGGCAGCTCATGGCTTGGATGGGTGTAGTCTTCGCTGGGTAAAAAACTGGCTGGGTCGCCGAGCCCAGAGAGTAGTGGTAAATAGAGTTAAGTCCAGTTGGTGGCCGGTCACGAGCGGTGTTCCCCAGGGCTCTGTTTTGGGGCCAGTCTTGTTTAGTATCTTTATCAATGATCTGGATGAGGGGATTGAGTGCACCCTCAGTAAGTTTGCAGATGACACCAAGTTGGGTGGAGTGTCGATCTGCTGGAGGGTAGGATGGCCCTGCAGAGGGATCTGGACAGGCTGCATCGATGGGCTGAGGCGAACTGTATGAGGTTCAACAAGGCCAAGTGCCGCGTCCTGCACTTCAGGCACAACAACTCAATGCAAGGCTACAGGCTTGGGGAAGAGTGGCTGGAAAGCTGCCTGGCCGAAAAGGACCTGGGGGTGTTGGTAGACAGCCGGCTGAACATGAGCCAGCAGTGTGCCCAGGTGGCCAAGAAGGCCAACAGCATCCTGGCTTGTATCAGGAATAGTGTGGCCAGCAGGAGCAGGGAAGCGATCGTCCCCCTGTACTTGGCACTGGTGAGGCCACACCTTGAATACTGTGTCCAGTTTTGGGCCCCTCACTACAAGGAAGACATTGAGGTGCTGGAGCGTGTCCAGAGAAGGGCAACGAAGCTGGTGAAGGGTCTGGAGCACAGGGCTGATGAGGAGCGGCTGAGGGAACTGGGGTTGTTTAGCCTGGAGAAGAGGAGGCTGAGGGGAGACCTTATCGCTCTCTACAACTACCTGAAAGGAGGTTGTAGTGAGGTGGGTGTTGGTCTCTTCTCCCATGTAGTTAGCGACAGGACGAGAGGAAATGGGCTCAAGCTGCGCCAGGGGAGGTTTAGGTTGGAAATTAGGAAAAATTTCTTTACGGAAAGGGTGGTCAAGCATTGGACCAGGCTGCCCAGAGAGGTGGTGGAGTCACCATCCCTGGAAGTGTTCAAAAAACGGGTAGATGTGGCACTCTGGGACATGGTTTAGTCTAGCCTACCCTTGATTGGTTTAGTGTGGACTTGGTAGTGTAGGTTAATGGTTGGACTGTATGATCTTAAAGGTCTTTTCCAACCTAAACGATTCTATGATTCTATGATTTAGTATTAGTATCATCTCTCTAATAAACGCCACAAACCAGCTTCTGTTGATGCTGTTACAGACTTGAATGTTTTAATTTTATGTTTAGAGCACTTTTTTCTTTATTAACTAGTATTTATTGTGAATAGAGATCTCATGCATGGCACAAACCTCTGTATAATGTTCTGAAAATAAAAGACACATGTTCTCTTGACAAAAAAACTTTACAGCAGAAGGAATCCCTTAAGAGTTTTGTAGCCTGTAAAGATAAACAGAGAGAAATATTTTATTTCTGAGGTGGAAAAAAAGAGTTTAAAAAAAAATGTTAAAAAAAATAAACTAAAATCTTCAGATACTGAAAAATGTGGTCCTCCAAACAGACATTAATAACCGTAAATGTGCTGAGTCCTCTGATATGGAGTACAAAGTTATTTTCACTAGACAGATAGTAACTAACTAAAAAGAAACGTAAGACTATGAGAAAACAAGTGCAAATTTCACATACTTCATACTACTCATTCATAATTACTGACAGCAGAATGATGTATGAAATTACCATGAACATCTTGCCAAGGCAAGACTCCGATCTCTTCTTCACTTCATTTAAAATGTTCATATCACTTCTACCTTCTGTATTTGACTTTTCAAATTTACTTGTGCTTTAGCTCTGGGAGACCAAATCCCAAAGGCAACAGCTGGCAGTGACATACACCTTTGGAGTATCACACTTAGGCTGGATGCTCTCAAGTCCTTGATGGTGAAATGTGAAGAGGGAGGTCCACCCTTGACCAGGTCCGGACTCAGAGCTGCTTCCCCAGGGCCCCGTGAGTGGGAGCCACTGCGCCGGTACCAGCCCCTGCAAAAGCATCCCCAGAAGCAGCTGGAAATGTAATGGCAGGCTCTGACGTAGCTTTTTGCAGTCTGTCAGGAGTTCATGCCCTCTCTCGCACATCTGATGTGTATTTCTGCGCTATAGAATGTGGAAAAGTAAAAGCTAAACATATGGACTTAACTCGTTTCACCTAAAGAGGTGAAAAGTGAGTGTTTAGATATTATCAGGTCTGTAGCTGGCAGTCAGATACACAGTGTGTAAATCTCCCCACACCGGAGGCACCTGGTGCGGAAAGGCATCCTCGGAGAGCGGCCAGCAGAGCCCGGCCGATGCCCAGGCGTGCTCAGCACCATCAGACCCCGAGGGTGGGCAGCACAAGGAGGAGGACTCGTGCAGGTACACGATGTGTCTGCGGAGAAGCTGGTAACATCCCGGCATGGAATATTCTCACACTCTTTCAATGCACAGGTGCAAAAAGAGCCCGGAAACAAAGCTCAGGCACAGCTGCTTTTGTATAGTGTGCGTTTCAGGTTTTGCTGAACACCGCTGTCGTGGTTTAACCCCAGCCAGCAACTGAGCACCACGCAGCCGCTCGCTCACTCCCCCTGCCCCGATGGGATGGGGGAGAGAATTGGAGGAGTAAGAGTGAGAAACACTCCTGGGGTGAGATAAGAACAGTTTAATAATTGAAATAAAGTAAAATAGTAATAATAATAACAATATAATAATAATAGTAATAATAATATACAAAGCAAGTGATGCACAATGCAATTGCTCACCACCCGACGACCGATACCCAGACAGTTCCCGAGCAGCGATCGCTGCTCCCCCGGCCAACCCCCCCAAGTTTCTATACTGAGCATGACGCCATATGGTATGGAATAGCCCTTTGGTCAGTTTGGATCAACTATTCTGGCTGTGCCCCCTCCCAGCTTCTTGTTTACCTGGCAGAGCATGGGAAGCTGAAAAGTCCTTGACTAGCATAAGCAGTACTCAGCAACAACTAAACCATCAGCGTGTTATCAACATTCTTCTCCTACTAAATCCAAAACACAGCAGTATGCCAGCTACTAGGAAGAAAATTAACTCTAACCCAGCCGAAACCAGGACAACTGCACGGTGGCCTGTCAGTAGAGGAATCTCCTCAGTAAATTATGTTTTGAGTAACGATGTCACCTTTAGTGAGACAAACCTGGGTTATCAACCAATTGTCCTATTTTGGCCTCAGACTCAGTTTAGCTAAGCAAACCCAGGACTAGAGGGCATGCAGCAGGACATTTTTTGCTGTCATTCAGCGCAGCGCAGTGTACTTAGTTCAGGAGAAGCATTTTTCATTTCTGCAGGTCCCAGAAAGCCACCAGCACCACAACATACATCATATTGGAAGACACTGTGATGATGCCCAACATCGGATGTATTTCTGAACTTGCTTTGAAACGTGCCATGTTTACAGTGCCACGTTCACCATCAGTATAGGGTGTATTCATGCTGTGGATCAAAACAGAGCTGCACCTGCTTACACCATGTATTTATCCATCTCTCTAAATAGCTGCTTTATTAGCAATTGTTGATTCTACTTTAAAAGGTGCTTACAGGCAGATGGTTTTACCTCATAAATCACTTTAGCATAAAGATGGATGAGCTTTATGCAGAAGTGGAGTTTGTGCCTTCTTTTCTTGCTTACTCATATTAACAGGAATGTGTATGCAAATTTCCTATCTCCCAGCAGCTACAATAAATTGCTCTTGGGCACTTGAACCCCTTCCAGCTTGATTTAGAAGTTCAAAAGAAATGTAAATATATATATTCCTTCCCCCCCCCCCCCCAAAAAAAAAAAAAAGCTGGGTCAAGGGAATTTGACTGCTTGGGTAAAGGTTTTAACCCTGTGTTAGCAGTTTTTGAAGGTACTATGGTTTTGAGGAGATAGGGCTGTCTTCCCCTTGCATGTGGGCTGCTGTTCAATAAGCCAGAGCAGTGTAAAAAGCACAGATATGAATAAGACATAAAATATAGACTGATAATTAAATACATTATGGCCCTCTATATGAGAAACAGCCTCCGCAGAAGCCCTGGTAAAGCTCCAGCTGAGATGCCTTGTCTCTAATGAGAATGAGCTGGCCCAAACAATCCGCTGGTTTCCCCATATACCCCCCAGGCTGGAGGCAGCCCCCCCTTGCTGCTGGGGGAAGCTGCTGAGATGTTCCTCTGCAGAGCTGCTGCTCTGCAGCTGGCTGAATGCTGGCCCCGGGCAGCTATTTTGGGTGTCTCTATAAGGAGCAATGTGTAAGTAAGGCTGTTATTACAAGTTGTGGCTGGAGTGTCGTGCTTAGTAGGGTCAGTATGTTTTAACAAAGTTGATCCTTTGTAGAATGATGTTGGGGTTATTTTTGTCTTTTTGGGGAGAAATGGATGTGTTTCATTGTGTGGTTTCTGATAGTTGGTTCAATGCAGATCTTGCATGTGGATAGAATCATAGAATCATAGAATTTTTTAGGTTGGAAAAGACCTTTAAGATCATCCAGTCCAACCATTAACCTACACTACCAAGTCTACTCTAAACCAATCAAGGGTAGACTAGACTAAACCATGTCCCGAAGTGCCACATCTACCCCCTCCCGATGGGGGCTTTGAGTCCTTACTTAGTTCCTCTCTACTATTTCCTTTCTCTGCTATAATACTCACACATGAACGTCTAGAGACCCATTCTCTGCAGTGGAATGGGTTGGTTTGCTATCTCAGTGTCCTGCCACCGTATGTGGCTGTAGTTGTAGTTGTATGTGTGAATATCGCCAAATGTTTGGACATAGATTTGTGATTGCAGATGTGGGCTCGGGCTGTCCTTTCTCTCTAATAGTCTCGGTGTAGAGTAAAGGAAGAAAAACAGAGTTATTACTTTGTTGTGAGTCTTTGGAAAACATCTGAGAGTGGCACGCTTATATCGTGTGTGCTGTGTCACTGCTCACGTGATGCACTGTTTATTCCCCTCTGTCAATTGTAGGATATTTGTGGAAGGAAATCCAAATATAAATTTTGGTGTCTGTAGCTTGTGAATAGCAAATAACAATGGTCCAATAGGTAAAATACACTGTGCACAGCGTTGTCTCCAAATCCTTCCCACTAATTACCGTGGCACATAGCAAATGGCTGTTAGACGAAAGGGAAGAACTTCTTCTGCCCGTTCTGGCGGTGGGCAGCTTCGTACCTGGAGTTTCCACCACCAAAATCTGTTGTGCTACACCACACAGAGTGGAAGTTCTGCATTATAACTAACTCCCAGCAATCTGCCTTGAAACTCACCTCAGATGGGAGAGATCAAGGTGTGTCTGTGTCTCCAGCACAGCCTCCGTGCTCTGAGGGGGATGCATGGGGTCAGAGCCATTCCCCCAAATCCTTCCCTATCTGAGCATTTTAGCTTTGTCCGAACAGGCAAAGCATTTGGATTTCTGCCTGCTGAAATCAGTCTTCTTTTTTCTCACCCAAAGTGCCTTTGCCTCAACCTGCATCATAGTGAGAATTAGTTTAAATTACTTAAAGCTTTCTCCAGCTATGTCTCACTATCTCAGCTGCATTTTTGGGTGCTGAACAGCAGCTCAGCTTGTTGGGAGCTGAGAGCATTCTCATGTATTAAGAACTTTATTTGCCATGTTAAAAATAGGGAATATATTCAAATGAATACAGTGTTAGAAAAAAACCACAATTTTTTGCCTTGAAAGGCAAGATGTTCTTGGTTTGTTTCAGAAAGCTGATAGGCAGGTGGGGGCAAAATGGTTGCTGAGACATACACTGGAATAACTGTTTTATTTAATGCAATTTTACTCACTAGTAAGATCACAAACTTTATCCTACAAATTGATAAGAAATATTAATGAGCTTTTACAGCTTGCAACAGAAAACTTTAAGGGTGATGTCTAGATTTTAGACCAGAAACTTCTCTGAGAGCGAGAGTATGGCATGTTGTAGAGTATTCCCATCTCCTCTCACGCCATGTCCACTGTGGCGGGGCAGACAGACCAACAGCACGGCCTCACGAGGTGCGTTTTTAGCTTGCTTTCTTACTGTGGCAACAGAATAGGCAGCATTCGATGGCCGGGTAATCAGACTTGCCCTACCGAATCTGTAGCAGAGGAGTTGAAAGACTGGCATGCAGGTACATGAAGATAATCTTGGGACTGCCCACTAAATAGTGTTAACTTTCATCCCTGCTCACCACTGGCAGTATTTCCATTCACTGAGCTAGTAATAAAAATATCTCCCATGGTCTTGAAAAGGTAGGGGAAGCAGTCAATGAAGAACCGCAAGATAACTAGTCTACAGACTCTGGAGTAGTAACATCCCCCCAGCCCCGCAGGGAATAAAACAAGGGTGAATTTACCTCTTCCTCCTTTAAATTCATTGCTCAGCAAGAATTTGTATTGTAGGAAAGCATTCCCACTGTTTTGGCATGGCTGCTATATTACTTGCTTGTTTTGGGAGTATCATTTTGGTAATATAGGGAAGGAGGAGTGTGATCTTTGGAGAAAGAGGAACTCTAAGGGAAGGGGAGCAATCTTAAATGTTGAGTTCTGGCGAAAGGAGGCTTTGTCCTGCATGACAGCTCAAAGCATAAAACTTTTACTTAAAGATGGCCTTTCTTGGTAAGTAAGGCATGCCTTCTATTTACATCCCGCGAAGGCGTCCAAGCACACTAATTAATTCTCCCCCGCAGCGGGGGGTGTGTAGGATTGACCCGGCGTTACCTGTCCCAGGTGCAGGAAGAAACAAGCTAAATGGTGGCTTTTCAGCCCTGCTGCGTGCCGCCTGCCGTGGCCGGCAGCGGCGGCGGCTGGGTGCGGGTGCAGCTGCGACCCTGGGTGGCGGAGGCTCAGGTGAGCGCAGGGAGGGGTGCAGAGCTGTGGGCATGTGCCGGGGCAGCCCTGGGAGCAGGAGGTTATGGGGGGCCGGAGGTGTCCCCCATGGCTGCCATGCCCTCGCAGTGCGGGAGCAGCCATGAACCGCCGTGGGGTCTTCTCCTGCTCCCTGTCAGGCTTCAGGCAGGGGAGAAACCCAACTTTTATTTGCTTTGGATTTAATCAGAACTGCCCTCAAATCAAAGGAGTGTTTTGAAAAGGCAAGGCCTTCAGGAAGAGGCAAAGAGTGTATAGAAAAGAGCAAAAGGTCTTCTTAAGTGCAATTCAGCAGTGTGCTTCCATCCCTATTTACCCAGCAGCGTTGCCTGCTCTTTCGCATCCAACCAGTTTAAAAATGCTTTGGGAGACAAATATCCTTATGTCCCCTGTGCCATTGGTGGGAGCAGATGGGCTCTTCCAGAAGCTCCAGTGTACTGAAACCAGTATCCCACGGCAAACTGGAGCTGCCTGGTGCATCGCTTAGGGTTCACTATGGGTGTTCGATTTAATCCTGGAACGGGAGCAAACCCAGGACTCATCATGGTAAATGGTTAACTTGCACAGAGCTCCTCTTTCATCCAAATCAATTTCCTTCAAATGTTGCAAAGTTTGGGACGGCTGTGTAAGGCAGGTTTTTATGTAAAAGAAATTGCTGAAAGCTCTCTTTGCTTTGATGCTTTCCACTGGCCCTGTCAGCCTACATTGACACCTGCATAAAGGAGTAAAATGGCAAATGTCTAGAGTTTCTGCCTTCTCACTGAGTGAGATTTGCCAGGTCTGTGTGAGGAGAAGGGCTGTACACATGGTTTATTTGTAGCCGCATATAGCGACTACTATGCAATGGAATTTCACTTGGAAGTAGTGGTGCACTGGATGCGTTTGGAGCCCGGCAGGCGTGCGGGTGCCAAGCAGGACCATGCTGCAGGTCACAGCCCCACCGCTGTGCCCACGGCTGCACGCCAAGGAGCTGGTAACCGACTGTCAGCAAACCCGGGGGAACCGCCGCTCGGTAAACTCCTGTCCTGCAATGAAACACAAGGTAATTTGAACTGTTTTGTATCACAATGAAAATGCATATGCCAGTAATCCCCCCCATTTTTATTTTCCCCCCAAACTACTGTATGAAGTCAGTAAGCCTTGCACTTGAGTCTAAACCCTGTCTGTGTTCTCCCCGCTGTCTGTAAGACTCTGGGAAGCTGTGGATATGAGGTTTCAGCAACACACGAGCCCCTGATCATCCTATCCAAATGCAAAAGGTGTTTCTTCCTGTCCTCCGCCCCTTGCCAAGGGCACCTGGGCAAAGGCAGGCTCTGGGCAAAGACCGTGGGGATGCTGGGAGGGGGAGAACGTGTCACTTCTGTAACGGGGCCCATTGCAGGTGCAAGGCTGCTGCTTGATCTGTGGGCAGCCATGCCATGCCCCCTCCTTCCTTCCTTCCTTCCTTCTATAAATGGTTTTCTCCTTGATTAGTGGTCTGTCTCACCACTTCTGTTTCAATGGCCTAACTTAGAGCAGGGCTACAAATTTGCATCCCTACAGCCAGCTCAATGTCCTTAATTATATGTGTCTTTATATGTCTAAGGAAAATTTCAGGTTTGAAAATGGATGGAGAGAGGAAAGGTTTCTATATTTGTAGGGCTATGCATTTTTCCCATGTAGTATTTCCTGTAAAGACATCTGGGGCTGATTCTCACTTATGGTAAAGGCTGCTCTACATGAATACAAAAGGGAGTTTGAAGCATGGATAACGGCATTTTCTGCTAAAGCAATGCTGGGGGACTGGCAGGAATGGGAAACCCATCAGAGTCCCAATGTCCGAGCACAGTGGCCCTCTTTGAGACACGGTCACTGGAACCACCTCCACCCTCCCTGTATGGGACACTCAGATGTGCTTCTCATGGAAGCCACGTTTGTAACAGTGAAGGAGACATCTCGCTTATCCTGGTTTTGAGAGAGGGATAAAAGGGGACACACACACCCCATACCTCCCCTGCCCAAAGCACAAACCAGTAGAAATTCCTTGCTCTAAAGTGTTTATTCATTGTTCGTTACAGCGTTCATTACAAGCTTCCTATTGTACCTGACCCTTTGAGCAGTGTTTGACCATGCAAAAAGTATCACAATAAGATGTGGCTTAGTCTTGTCTACTGTTAGTCAAGCATCATCTCTTCATGTTCTTCCCAAACATGCCATGTTTCCTGGGCTTGCTTATAGTACCTGCACAGATACTTTTTTCCTTTCAGGTTTTTTTCCATAACTAATCTGTGCAAAGACACAAAGACACCGCACCATACACAAACTGCTGCTGCTTCCAGAATATCTGTGATATTTGCCCATTCCAATAAGCTTCCTACAAGAAAGTCACAATTCAATCTTAGCTAGAATGAAGAGGAAACATGACAAAGCTTACATAGCTTTCTCCTTGCTTGTAATGCATCAACCACAGTCTTTCCCATTTCCTTTTCTAAAACAAGGCTGGAAAAGTCATCAAGATGATGCATTAATTCATTTTAAAAAGGTTGTTGAATCAGGAAATGAAATGGAAAAGTAATTTATGCTAGATACTTTCTGGTGTTTTTTACTATGTAACATTCTGGGAGATGGTTCCTTGGCTTTGTCACCAATCCAGTTCTATCCAAGTCCCAAGCCAGACATCAATATTTAATATGCTTTATAGATGTCAACTGTTTTTGTTGGATCATTTATTGCCCTTCCATTAGGGACATAATATCCTAGGAAATGATGAACACTACCTGCTGGTGAAATGAAAATGCCAGATGCAAAGAATTTTTGCTCATTTACAAAATGTCTTGTAAAGAATGACAATACTTCCTTTGATTTTTCTTTTAATGTCACTTGTTGGCTGAAGAAGTGTTCCTGAGTAAGTGTCTGCTCCGTGTCTTGTTACTAGATGAGCAAAAAAAAAAAAAAAAAGAACCAAAATGAAGACAACTGTCAGCAGTTCTGATTCTACTCTTCTCATTAGTGTAAATCTAGGATATCATCATGGAAATCAGTGTAGTTAGTGACAAACAAATTTAAGTGAGGACAGAATTGATTGAATGTACATCAGAAATACAAGCAGCTGAACTGTGTAGTGACTGCACTCTCGATCACATTTGCCTTTGGTCTCCAAAGGGACGCCATTGAACCAGCCCTGCACACCTGGCTGCAGCACTTGAGGCGCAGCAGGATTTGGTCCCACCCGTGGTCACGCCTCTCCAGCTGCTGTCCCCTGCAGGTCAGAGGGGAGACCCTCATCCCAGGTAACTGCACCGTCACCTGCAGGACTGGGAGACCCCTGTGCTGCTGAAGCCCTGCCAAAGCCCCTTTTCAAGGGTGGTCCCTCAGGCCCCAGAGGAATTGTTGCGTGTCTGGGGAAGGACTGCTGAGGCCAAAGGCAAGCTGCACAAGAGTCCTGGCTGCCTTGGAGCTGGTGGGCAGTCCAAGGGAGTTGCCATCCCTGCTGCACCTGGGATCCCTTAGCACCCAGAATGAGGAAGGTGTGATGGTGACCTGAAGCTATCCTAAACTTTTCTCCTCTTCCAGCTCTGGGATTTCTCACTTTCCTAGAGGTAGATTATTCCCATATGACAAGACTACTGACTAATCCTCTAAACCTCATTGAGCAATGGTGTGAATCCTAGTGCAACTATACTGGCAGTGTGTTCACCTGTAATGCAGCTGATTGACCTGTCCCACAGACCAAGGCATGAACTTGGAGTCCCCTGTCCAACTAACTATCCTGATGCCTCTGCCCCATTGATGTCAGCACAGCTTCCTGCCTTGGCCCTTCAGGCCCCTGCCATCAGGACTGATGCTGCTGTAGTGCCCATGGGCTTACTCCATTGTGGTGAGGTTAGAAACCAGCAGTAAAAATATGCTTCAGCACAGCTGCTTGGTGCTTGCATTGGTCAGACCAAGTGAACTAGACAGGCTGGGGAAGATAATGTGGCCCTTCAGGCAGGGCACGTGCCGCTGAATTTGAAGAACTGCAATCCTGGTGGTGTTTTTAGACCTCCTTACAGTGCTGACCTCTGTTACCCTGCGGATAGCATGGTGATGCTGTACCTGCAGACTGGCATGGAAAACAACCCACCAAATCTGTTTCACCCAAAGTACCCCATGATGCAGCAAGGTTCAACAGGCTGACGCCTCCTGTTTTCCCATTTCTGCATTTACGCCAGCCTGATACAGTTCTGAATCTTTAAAGACTGAGCTATTTTGGTTAGTAGTAGAGTTTTCTCCATGCTGTTTCCCGTATACAGCTTTCATGTTCAGCAAAGGGAAGGTCCTGGTTCAGAGAGTCTAGGTGAGGAACAGGCAAAGGTCTTCTGTGGTGAAAACACAGCTCAGACCAGAGGCTGGTGAGAGTGCGGAGTCCATCTGTCTCTGGATCTTCACATAAGGAAGCTGTAAAGCAGCCCTGAGTGCAAGGTCCTGGAAGTAGACCGCCCATGCTTCATTCTCCCTGAGAAAGCAAACAGTGCCAGGTTCAGGGTAGAAACCCTCTTTCTTCATAAAGAGATTGATGTCCTCCGAAATACATGTGACATTGCTAACTTCCAAGTTAGGAATGTATCTTTTTCCAGACTTGAAAGGGTTTGAAGTTGTTTGTATAGAGTTATGGAGTCTATAAACCAACCTTTCAAAGGTTTGAGGCAAACATACTCTTACAATTTTTCTTCACTTGCATGACAGGTCTGCAAAAAAGGCCTGAAAGGTTATTCCAGTACAGACTAACACCTAACAGTGCAAATAACCATTCTCCAAAGTACTCATATTTAAATACAACATCTATAAAATCTTGTCCTAGTACCTGAAAAACCAAAGAAGGAACAGTACCTTTTCAGTAAATATTCATACTTAGAGGATCTCTGAGATCTTCCCAAAGAAGCCGTTTCAACAGCTAGCATTTTCATGCTAGGTGTCGTGTCGTCGTGTGTGTCCCGTCCCCCCCCCCCCCCCCGTTTTCTTAGGATTTTTTTCCTATTCCTGTCACAGGCATACAAATATTTCACCAAAATTGTCTGTGAATCTTCTTGCCCTGAAATGCATTCGGTTTTAGATGGTGGTGTGTGGCTGTTGATAACATATTGGCAGCTTGAGTCATGATGGCACAAAGAAATGAAGAAGTAATTACGTCTCCTTGGTTTTACTGATGTTAAATCCAAAACACAACCAGGAAACACTGACCCCTCACTCCCCTCATGGGCATTTGCTGTTTATTGTAAATATTTGTCCATGAAACTGTGGAACAGCTGAGACATGTCCCTGTGAGATGCCTCTGTGGAAAACAAGTTAAATCTGTCTCTTTGAAAAGAACATCATAGACGGCAATTTTTTCCTTATATATTTGTGTATGTGAAAGCAGTAGGTAGCTTTTTGCAGGTAGAAATACTGGAGAAAAGAGGATATGTTTGCCCAGCTTGATTAAACTTCATTGGGTGCCTCTGGCTCCTCTTGGAGGCATCAAAACCTATAAGCTTTACTATCCCATTGCCTCTCCTAATCTATTTTGCGGTAGGCTTTCCTCTGGAAAGGAGACTCTGAAATGAGCCAACTTAAAGCTGCTCTTTCATCATTGAAACAAGGGACTTGTGAATGTATCATGTTTAGGCAAAAATGAAGCATTCCTAAACACTCTTGTTGAAGAGAAGACTTGCGAAGTATGAGCTATATTTCTGAGTATCATTCCAGAGCATGGCTTGACTTGCTCTACTGAGAGACTAAAATTGATCCCCTAAAACTTACTCATTTCTAAGTACTTATTTTACTCCTTCACATATGAAACAGTATCCAGACAACACAAGTTGTCTGGTGGGAAATTTGTAAGTGATGTGCTATTCCTCTCTCACGGTGAATTCCCACCGTAGCACATTCAGGATTGCACAATTGCAAGCTAAAATAGAACTGAAAATATGACAAAGGGAAGCAGACCAAAATAAACCCCTGGTGTGAGATGTCATTACCTGTCATTGGGAAAGCAATTGAAGGTTTTCACACAACTGGCTATAAGATTTCCTGAGCTAAATTATGCTGTCAACAAACCACATAAAAGTAATTTAACAAATGTCAGACCATCTTGGAAAAAAAGAAAAAAAACCCCAAAACCCATAAGTACAAGGGCAGGACAAAGCTATTGTATGATCTGTCGTGAGAACCGATGAATGGAGAGCTGTTTCTAATGCTCTGAAAGCATCTTGGGCAGCTATAATCCATCTGCCTAAGCTGACTTAAATATGCTGGCTGAGAAAAGGGGAAGAAAGATCCCCCCCCCCCTCCTCTCTCCCCCCATATGATGGGGGAAAAATTATTTTTTAATATGTTGTCATAGTTCCCTTTGAGTTAGCCATGGTATATTTCAGCCGCTGAATGACACCATTGGGCTGCATGTAAGTTCAATAATTTTTATTAAAATTAATATTTTTTATTAAATTACTAAAAATTCTTTTCCCCTTCTATTTCAAAGCTCTATATGCAGTGCTATAGCCTGGTATATATTTAAGAAACTTTGAGATAGATGGGTATGCAATATAGTTTAAGAATTGCCAGTGGGAGGGGGGAAAAAAAAATTCACATCATTAGAGTATGAAAAAGATGAAGTCTATGCTTGCATACAACCAGGAGATAAAAGACTGGATCAGTTTGCCAAAGAAACCTTTCCTGGTTATCCTAAAATGTTTTATAAGAGGTTATCAAAGTACTCCAGTAAGGCTATTGCATAAAGACCACATAACTTAAAACCAAAGCCATGTACAAGATCATAGAATCATAGAATTGTTTACATTGGAAAAGAAAGACCTTTAAGATCATCCAGTCCAACCATTAACCTAACACTACCAAGTCCACCACTAAACCAATTAAGGGGAGAGTAGCAATTTCATGTTTCCTGGCTTGATGGCTGGACTATTTATAATGAAAGTAAAAACTAGGAATTATTAAGATTAGAAAGGATCTCTAAGATCATCAGTCCAATTGTCAACCCAACACCACCATGCCCACTAAACCATGTCCCAAAGTGCATGTCTACCATTTTTTAAACACCTCCAGGGACGGTAACTCCACCATCTCTCTGGGCAGCCTGTTCCAATGCTTGACCACTCTTTCCATGAAGAAATTTTTCCTAATATCCAATCTAAATCTCCCCCGGCACAGCTTGAGCCCATTTCCTCTCGTCCTATCACTAGCTACGTGGGAGAAGAGACCAACACCCACCTCACTACACCCTCCTTTCAGGTAGTTGTAGAGAGCGATAAGGTCTCCCCTCAGCCTCCTCTTCTCCAGGCTAAACAACCCCAGTTCCCTCAGCCGCTCCCCATCAGCCCTGTGCTCCAGACCCTTCACCAGCCTCGTTGCCCTTCTCTGGACACGCTCCAGCACCTCAATGTCTTTCTCGAATTGAGGGGCCCAAGATGCAGCTATATGAATTGCTGTTCAGATGTGCAGCATTGTTTGGCTCCCGTAATTACCTCTGTGCGCGTTCCTCCCCTTACAGGGAACACAGGAAAGCTCAGCTGCCGGTGAAAGCAGAATACCAAACAAGATGCCAAATAATCTGGCTTCACAGCTTCACACAGCACAAACAGAGGGGGAAAGAGCAGAAAGAGGCACAAGGCACAGGGTCCAAGCACAGGATCAGCAAGATGCAAAAGAATGAGGTTCCCAGTGATTCTTCAGACAAGGTCAGGATGCGCAGCTGAGTTAAATGGGAAAACTAAATGACTTCCTATTAGTAGACTATTCCTGGTTTTGTTTTAAAATTGAGCAGGAATATCATCAAGGTGTAGTATCCTGCTGTTTGCAATTCTTTGATGCGTGAGCTCAGGCAGACAATAGCAAGACTGTGCTGTAGAGCCCAGTGTGGTGGTAGAACTGTCAATCCAAATAACTGAGAACCAAAAAAGTTGTTACAGCACAGCTGGTATTGTTTGGGAGGATAATCTGTTTGGACTTACAGGACAAAAAAGAAACCCAATGCAATTTGAAGTGCCACCATCCATCAAGCTTTTTGCATTTACAGTAGGTGGAACTACACAACAACAGACCGGGAAGGAAGAAATCTTGTGTTAAGAAACTCCCTGCTATGGTAGAAAATACAGATGCAAGGTTGCAAAGGGCCAGACTCCACTACAGTGTATTTATCTGATATTATCACTTTGGAGAGCAGCTCCCGGGGGTCGTGAGGAAGGAAGCTGCTGAATGAGATGAAACAAGACCACGAGTCTTGCATCCCGTGGAGAACCACCATGTTACTGATGGTGCCTAACTGAAGTCAGCAATTCAGGGGAGAGACTGACAGCACAGCCAGCATCTATCTCCAGCTGCCAGATTTACCTCAAGCTCTGACTGTGCCTCTGCAAAAACTGCATTTCCGAGAGCAGGAAGGGATCTCAATGGCCCAAAAAGCCATGGAGTTTCCGAGATGATCACCATATATTATGGCAACTATCAGCATGTGTTATGTTTTGCATGTGTTAGATACTCTGCTTAGAAATAACCGAGCGGTGCGGAGGGCTGGAGGGCAACGCACGCCCTGTGCTGCGTGCGCTTCCCTCTGCAACCAGCTCCTGTGTCTGCGGCTAGAAAGCACTGCAGGCTCCTGTTAGTATCGTGCATTTAGACCCTTAGAAAAACAAAATGGTTTGAATGACATGATTATGAGGATTTTTTCTTTATTATATGCTTCTGGGAAAGACAAGGTGGGAGAATTAGTTAATATTTTAGACTACAGGAGGTAAGTGAAGAGAGCGGAGTGTATAGAGTGTGTAAGTTCAGAGTTGCTGCTGTTTAATGGACTGCAGTCACATATCGCAGCATGTGTACATGTAATTGTCTCCCAAACTGGAGACTGAATCCTTAAAGGTTCCCTTGCTACACATTACTTCTCTAAACAAGAGACAGAAATATAATACAATATTACCAAAGTAGATGATTCATTCTGATATGCTACTTAAAACACGCCAAGGACACTAGCTACAGCTCAGCCAAAAACTCCCTGTCTGAAATAAACATTGATCTGATAGAGTCCTGCATTAATTTTTAAAACATAACAGCAGGGGGCAAGGAGGGCCAGGGTTTTTCACTGCAAACTAGCTGCTTACACAATAGCAACAAGGTATATTTTCAGTGCTTACTGTTCTTTCTCTACATAATTCTCCCCAGAAACTGTATTTGCAATGGCAAAGTTCTGAAGAATTCTAACGTTTTTAAGGCTCTTCTTTCAGAATAATTCAGTTTTCAGTGAATAGTCGGGAAAAACACACCCTGCTTTGCACAATGCGCGTAAGATTACAGAAATGTATTTTTAGGGTAATGAGCTAAATTAACATCTGGCTCAACTGATATTTCAGCTGTATTACATGCATTTGGTCTGAATGTAGCACATACCTTATTTTTTGTGCTCAGATTATGCAGTGGCATCTATCCTATATGCATATAGCATGCAACCTATCCCCGACATCTGTATAAATCTTGGATTTTCAGTCATCTGGCATACTTGTAAGTTCTCCGCATTTTTTATTACTTTGCTTACAACTAATTACTCTGGATACAGCACAGTCTATTTATATGCTTTGTAAACACTCCCTCTTCCAAATGCTTTGTGGTATCATTTTCTTCAGTGTCTTTATGGAAGATTGTCAAATGAGGGAAGCAGCTGAACTGGAGAGGCATCGAAACGAATGGAAAATAAATCCCCTAACATCAACAAGGAAGTGATTGTCAGTGTTAGCAAATATTTCTGATAACTGTTCTGTTACATTATTTACAAGTTTGGAGTAATATGTTACCTGCTGCCATGCAAAATTAAGATTTGCCTTTTTTTTTTCTTTCCCTGGCAGGCTGCCATGTGAAGTAACTGCAGTGCATAAAATCCCGTAGCACAGAACAAGCAGCTTGCAAGCAGCGTTGGTGCCACTGGGAATCTTTCCACTACTTGACAATGGCCTCACAGCAGCAATCGGTCTTTTAGTGCTCCTGCAGGCGCCAGGATTTCCTCAAAAGTACCATTAAGATAATGAAATGATCTTTTTTGCCTAGATAGATGCATGCCTTTGTCCATATGGATTAATGAATCTCGTCCTACATGCAGAACTGGAGATGGGCACGCTTGCCTGGCTGTTGCTGGCACATGCAATTTCCTCCTGGCAATCGGTGTGAAGCCTAGAAGGGGGTTTCCTATCTCCAAGTTTGATAAACTGCTCCATCCTCCAAAGTGCAGAAAATGGCATTGAGTAAAGGCCCAGAGGTGCTGCTGGCTGTCAGAGGCACACATGAAATGCTCCCCTCTCCTGTGACCAAGTTCCCGATATCTGGAGTTCTTCCATGAAACCCATAGGTGTATTTGGCAGTTACTGGGATTTTGTCAAAAGTAAACTGGACCTGGTAGAGACGATACTGCCAAAAATGAAGGTTCTGGTCATATAAAGAAGCATGTCACCGAAATATCCAAATGGATTTGACAAGAGGCTTTTATGTCTTGGAAAAATTAACACCTTTTGATTGCCACTGTTTCCTCAGGAGTCTGCTTTGACAAATGTGGTGGTTTAGCACCTATGAATACTCCAAGTGAACTGCCCAAACGTTAACAGGAAGACTCTGTTTTATAATCAGCCTTGTGCCATGCCAGTGAATGACAAAAAATAAAACCCCAAACAAAAAAAACCCACCCCGAAACAAAACAAACACCCTCCCCCCCAAATAAGTCACCTAAAAAAAAACAAACCCAAAACCCAACAAAACCACCCAACTTGTAAAGAATATTAAGCTCAGGGAAATAATTTTCTAATCAATAATGTCACTTCAAGAACAATGCAATTCTGAAAAGATCTGGGCATATTTGTCCAACTTCTTAACATGTATTTAAACTATAAAAATACTTCCTGAGTTAAGAGAGGTTATAGCTGCAATTCTTTGTAAAGGAATAAAATCTTAATTTTCTGGAAAATTTTTATTAAAATCCATTTTGTTCCAGTTCTCCAACAGGCAAATAAGAATGCTGTTATATTTACATATGTAACTTTGAAATCATTGCAAGTCAGCTATTAAGAGAGAATACTTTGCTTTGGAAAAGACCAGCTAGCTTACATGTGTTGGCCAACCAACTTAAAGCAAAGCTAAACATCTGATAACCATAAATGCTATTTTTTTGTATGCACATTCTAATGCCATAAGTACTTGAGACAAAAAAGTGATCCCCAAACTATAAAACAGAAAAAGAACAAACGATAGACTTTTTATGTGACTTTTTCTTTTTTCTTCCCCCTCTTACTGGTTTTAGAGATGTCTACATTTTGGTCTGTGTGAACGTCTGTCTTGGCTGGATGGTTTCAGAAAACTTTAAACAGCCCCAGCAGTTTCTGAAGGGAGGTAGAAAGCATATTGTTGGGTCTATGTTTGAAAATGGAGACTGAGGTAAGGTTTGGCATCTCCTGCTTCAAAGGAAATGGCTAAAATCTGGCAGTGGAGTAGATCATTGTGCCAGCCTGATGTCTCTTGCCTTGCCATTACAATTCAAAGAGGTTGTGAGCATTTCAAAAAGCAGCCGTTCACTTATGTCCAGGAGAGACAGCACAGGTTTCACCCCTATGCTTCCTGGAGGTCCCGGGGTGCAACGCCCATCCATCCCCAGAGGACCTGGAGCACGAGAAAAAGGTTGGAGCCCTGTGAAAATATAATCCACGATCCTGTAAGGACTCTAGTGCGCAACGCGAGGTGCAAACAAAAGTTAATGCTGGTACTTTGACAAGTTCTGGACTTCTCAACCTTGAGCATGTTCATTCATTAAACTATTGCGTGTGTGTTTGGGTCAACATGGTGCAGCCACACATATCATCTGTTGTTCAACTTCTGACTATGTCTAAGCCAACACCGGATAACTAAACAACCATGAGGTTTTTTATGGCTCTCTGTAATAAGAATAATCCAGGCACATCTGGCTTAATGAACTTGTTTGATCCAAGCAGAAAAAAACGTCTCATCTTTCAGATGTATTCATAATTTTTCTCTGGTTTCTTTTAATCAGTGTTTATAGGAGGATTTTATTCAGTTCTACTTTTTTACATGACATGAGTAGGAAGGGGGGAAGGGCTGCTCTGAAATAATTTTGTGCCTGGTGAAAGACCCGGTCCTTTACTTTCCTGCAACAGTAGTTCTTGCTCACGTACCTAATCAATTTTAAATAACCAAAGAACAGGATCAAAATTTCATCTCTAAAAATAAGGTGATGAAAATAGACTATTAAAAATGCTATGCTATATTGGTGGTACAGCTGTAAGGGATTTACAAAAATTAATTATATTACTTTTGTAAAAATATCAGCATTGAAGTTAGTGCCAATGTATTTTGGTCTTGGATTCCACATATTCATCTGTCTGGTATTTTCAGAAAAAGCAATCTACTTCAAGTCTCTTTCTCTATAGAAATTTTTTCCTGCCATTATACATGCCTGATCTAGAATTCTTAATTTGGAAATTGAATGTTCATCATACAAACATACCATGTTGTACTTGACAATATTTTTGGCTTTCTTCTTAAATCCAGAGATTCCAAGAAAACAACCAACAATAAGCCCCATGGTTTTTTCCCTTATTGAGAGCTAAAGAGTACCGAAGAAGTCCGATGATGACGCACTCGTGCAAAAGAAAAAACGTGGGAAATAGTGCGATTTCCATTTTCATTGATATTGTTAATACCTACTGAGTCTGGAAACTCCTGTTTTGATGAACGTCATCAACAAATGTTGTCAGGTTTAAATTACTCCATTGTTCTGCCTGATGTAGGTGTGCTGTGTGTTGAGAGACTCAGGATATTTAAAAACCACTGGAGAGAACTGGTAGGCAGTTAGAGGAAACTTTCTGACATATCAGAGCAATCATTTATTGTGAATGGTTGTGATAACTATGTGAAGATGGTAAAATTATTTACGGTTTTGTGATTAAATTTCTCTCTTCCCTAAGATGGAGTTCGTAAGTATTCATAGTATTATGACATTATTTCACTCTCTTTCAAAGTTTGGGCAGGGAAAATTGAGTTCTTGTGGCTGCCTCAAACAACCGTATCTTGCATCATTTTGAAGATCATAAACTGGAGTCTCATGGAAATTTCTGCTTCTGTAATTGGGGAGAAAATTCTGGTAAGATTTTTAATGTGAGAACAAGTCCTCTTACTCCAAGGCAGAGATTTAATGTTGTGTTAGCCACTAAGCATCCGTAGCTCACCTCTCATCAGGTGAGAAAGTGGAGGACTGAGGCTTCTGCAAACTCCCCTTGCTGTTGCCAGAAGCTAATTTTGCAGAAGCAAGCCAAAACTGTATTTTAGTAACTGCAGAAGGAATATCTGGGAACACATTTTTTTGGCTGCAGGGAAGCACTGTTAAAACGTGCACAGCTCCAGGGCTGGAAGCAGAGATGGTCAAGAAAGACTTTTCTAGGACTAATGAACTGCGGAATGAAGCATCACCCACAGTTGCTGAGAAAAGAAAGGGAATGTCTTTAAAAAGGACTGGCCTAATGCAGAGCTCTCTGCGGCTCGGGAATGAAATACTTCTCAGATGACTGTGCTGGTTCTTCCAGATGTGTGAGCAATTTTTAGTGCTGATGAGATTTTGCTAGCGGGCTGAGCGCGCCATATGAGTGTGGACAGTTTCACTCCAAAGGGGCTCCATTTTTATTCTTTTACAGAGAGTGGTTTTCAGGAAACACCTGCAGATTTTATCCTGCAGAAAGATGTCTCTAAGAGTTTTTTGACCCATCCTTCCAATGTGACAGGGTGCTATGGAGCACTACTGAGGAGGTCAAGTGCGCATCCTTGGGTGCTATGAGCTAGTGTTTTTTCACACAGGACAGCCACAGCCTTTTATTTTTTTCAAAAATAGGCTTTTGTTTCATTTTACTGATGGAGACAGGGCAAGTTTTATACAATGACTGAGAACCAGGACCCTCTGGGAAGGGCTCCTGCCATGGGCAGGAGGCTTTGAGGAGACCTGCTGGGGAAGCCCTGACCCCACCGAGGTTGCTGAATGCCCATGGCAGGAGGTCACAGCCACCACTCCAGTGGGCAAATGCTGGTTAAACACACCCGCTGAGGCCTGTCTTGCTCTCTGTCTCTCTCTCAGCACACATTGGTAGAGGTGGTAGCTTGGTCCTAGGAGTACAGACTCTTAGCCATATTTATGGACTTCACCTACAAGGGGATTTTTCAGTTCAATGAGTATCCCAGAAAATACCTCATGTCAAATACATCTTCCCGCCTGTAAGAGTGGGTGTCTCCACTTCCTGCCTGGATGGCAAAACACTCCATCAATGATGGGATAAAGATTAACTACAAATGAAAGTAATTGGATTTTCTCTAACTCCTCCTCTGTTTTTAATTTCACCAGTTGCTCTTAGGCTCCAGAGCTCCTCTTTGAGATGGAAATTTACTGTGCTTCTCTCTTGGCAGTTTGGCCTATTTGGTAATTGGAGTCTTCTCATTCGGTGAGCCGTTCCGATGGTTCCCACGTTGCACTCGTTCTTGCTCTCGTATTTTCCGTTCACTTATTGCTTTCCTAATAACTGCTTCTCAGGCTTCTCTCTTCCTTTAATATTTTCTTGTGTGTTTGGCTAGCCTTCTCCGCATTCTTGGTATGGCATACGATGTGCCATCACTGCAACAAGACGTCAGAGCTTTTCAGCTGCTGGGCGTGGGGTTGCTCCTCCAGAAGGCTTTGCTTCGGTCACCCGTTTCAGCTCTCTCCGGGGGAGTTTTTACTCTGCTTATGGTAGGTCTCCACTATAGCAATGACTTTCTAAAATGGATGATACCTGGTCTTGTAAACAATTGCAAGTATCTTGGCTTCATTGAGACACCTTTCTCAGCTGGAGCCGCTGAAGCCTTGTGGTCTGGAGCCTCTACTCTGTCTTGCGGTTCACTGAGGCTCTCTTCTGTTTCTCACTCCTGGCTGGATATATTCCCTTGTTTGCTTTAACTAAGCATCTTAGAGGAATCTCACTGGTCTATATGGTCATTTGTGGCTTGGCATTTTTGTCAGTCCTGACTCTGTCGTGCCAGTTTTTTGCTCCGTGTGCCAGGATCTCTGAAGTTCAGTCCCATGTACCCACAGCACTCTCCTTTCCTCTCTCGGCCCCTTCCCCTCACAGGTTTTTGTGTGTTGGTTTGGTAATGCAGAAAAATCCTCTCCACTCCAAATTCTTCAGAATGTAAATTTATGTTAATTATCTCTTTAGTTTGCTGGTAGGAAATTAGGAGGGCTAGAATTAATCTAAAAAGTCATCAGCTGTGCTCTTTAAAGGCATTTCCAGATTTTTTACACATTCAAAACCGGACAACATTGCTTCTCACTAATTCCATCTATCGGAAGGTAATAGGCATAATCAGAGAGAGTAGGAAGACTCTGGTCATTACAATTTCTTTCATTTTCTACAAAGAATAGACATGTCTAATGGTTTCAGACCTGGAGTCCCCCTTTCTTCAATTTTAGCCAGTTGTTGTCAAAGACATGCTGTAATCCTTTCCATTTCTTGTATTTCTTAATCATATTTGATAGCTTGGTAACTTTCTTTAACCAGAACAATGTGTTAAACTTTTTTTGGCTGCCACAGAGCAAATTCTAAATAAATATTTTGCTGAACTAGGTTCCAGCAGTTTTGGTACGTAGCCTAACACCATATATTGTGGTGTGCAGGGAAAATCAGTTCTCCAAAGGGAACTCAATAGCAGCATGGATCTTCTGCCAAAAATTCCTAATTCTGGGACTGTACCAGGAAACTTGTGTGGGTGCCGTTCTGCTCCTACTAAAGTCAAAGGTAAAGCTCCTACTGACAGCAGTGGGATAAGGCTCAGGCTCCAACACTCAGTCCTCACATTCCTGCTTCACACATTTTCCTTTGAATTCTTATTAATTTTTTAATTTATTTTTAGGCTCTGGCAATGTACTAACCATTGCTCTCTCCTGTACATTTTCTGGAAGGAGAACAACAGATAGGAACCATTTTCCTTGCCTCTTACACCGTTTAAGAGTAGCTCCTGTTCTGTGCCCTAAAGCGTGGCTGGAACTCAGCAGCTGTAACCTGGAGTGACAGATGAGCAAGTTAGATCATGAAAGAAGGGGAACAAAAAAATGCTGGGAAAAGAGAAAACAAACAGAAGAAGAATTTGCAATCATGTCAGCAAGGCAAGAAGTGATATCTCGAAAGAACTAATTTTGTATTTCAGTAATCCCTGGGTTTACTTGGAGAGATAGGAGAAATCAGGGATAGGCTGTGGTCAAGCAGGAGATAGCAGACATGGAAAAATGGGATCTCGGGACATTTACCATAGGAAATGAAACTCCAACATGACTGTGTTGCAATGAGTGCTAACACATTTGGAGCTTGACCACATCTTTTGGTGTGTGTAAGTATGCAGATGGTTATATATAGCTCTGGAAATAAACACACGTAATCGGATAGCTTTAAACATAGTAGGTTTTGCTTAATAGGCTGTAAGAACACTTGGAAGAAGGAAGTGTAAGAATAAAACTAATACTGATTTTTGCCATGAAGCTCAGAAGAGATTTGGAGCTGATCTAAAACACAAGGCCATGGGCAACAAATTTGGGGACTGCTGGACTATTTCCGACAGTGCCACCCACTCACTGCCTGCCATCAGGGAATTCATTTGATTTCCTCGTGCTTTTTCATTTGCTTTCTTCATTTGCATGAGATGGCGCTCATTTCTTCTGTTAGGAGCTTCAGCAGCTCTGAAGGGTGTTAATATCGAAGGAAAGCAACTAAGCTGCCGCGTAAGTGCAAGAGCTGCCAGGCAGAAATACACAGGGGGGAAACAAGGAGCATCCCTTGCACATTCCCAGCCCATTTGCGGACACGTGGCTCAGAGACGTGTGAGCTGCGTGCGGCGGGGAGACGGAAAGGCCCAGGTAATCCTTCCCCTGGGCTGTGCCTCCCCACAGCCTGACCAGCCCCCTGGGCAGAACAGCCACGGGGCCTGCCCAAAAGGCCCAAAGGCAGGGTTCAAACCACAGCAGGGGCTGTAACAAGGACCTAAAGAGCAAAGCGCCAAAGGGCGGTGAAGTGTCCTACTTTGTGAACTTAATTTTCTAGCTTTGAATACAGAAAACTGAACAACCAATGCTATTTTTTTTAAAACTTTATACTGCTTTAAGTCACTGCATGATCAGGGTCAGCAAAGCTTTAGTTGCACCCTGTATGTGCAGCTGGCAAGAATCTCGAGTTGTGCCTTCTTCAGTGCAAACACTGCTGGAAAAGGAGATCCCGGCACGTAATGCCCCCAGCCCATCTCGCCATGTGCTGCAGAATGGCTCCTGTACTTGTTGGTGTGCACTGAAATGAGGGCAGGATTCACCCACGGTCACTCTCGGGGCAGAATTCTCTCCGTAATAGCCCTAATGCTGATACTAAAGGGTTAATAAATCAACTATATGCCTACTGCATACAAGACATCTTATTTAAGGGCTTGATAGATTTCATGGAATGGCACCAAACCATTCCAAACCCAATCTGTAATGTACACATTTTAGTTCATCTTAATGCTAATAAACAAAACCTAAATGAAATATAAGACTGCAGTTTTTGGAAGCCATTCAAGTGTGGTTTAAAACAGAAATGCTGACAAAGACTTTATTGCAGCAGTGTCCAATACCTCCCTGGGCAGGCACCATGTTCTCTTTGGTGAACGAATAAATTTTCCTGTTCTGCTGTCACTTTGTTAATGCAAGGTACGTAGACAGGAAGACAAAATGTTGTCAGCTTTTAGCTTTGGCTTTCAAAAAGTGAAGAAAATAGGAAATTCCTTGGTAGCCAGTGAGACTACATAGATTCTGGATGATTCAAGGTATTGAAAATGCATTTCAGCGTGAAATTAATCACTGAAACACTCAGGTGTGTTGCCTGAGAATAATTTTTTCCCCTGTAACTTTGGCTTCTCTTATCTCCACGCAAATTCACTGTTCTAGGTTTGCCCTTGGTTGCCTCACAATTTTCTCCCCCTATTTTCCTGCCTGCTCCTAGCTACCTGGATCACCCAGAAAAGGCCTTTTCAGCCAAGTGGAGCATCCTCAGTGACAACAATATAAACTCCTTGCCTTGTCCAGCCTTTCTTTGTGCCTTATCGTTTCTCTTGTTTTCTGCTGTTCGATAATACATTCGGTTTTATTTCATTTCACCTTTTTCCATCTTACCTACAACTTGAAGGTCTTTGCTGCAGATCTGATCTGAAATCTTCGTTCTTGAAACACCCAGCAAGAGCCAAATACCACAACCCGAACTCACATCAAATTTCTGCTTAGGTCAATGGAAGTTTTGCCTAAGCAAGGCTGCAGGATTTGCCCACGGGTTTGCTGTACAGCGTGTATTGCGAGGTCTGGTGTTGTTTAACTCGTAGAATCATAGAATCGTTTAGGTTGGAAAAGACCTTTAAAATCATCCAGTCCAACCATTAACCTAACACTACCAAGTCCACCACTAAACCCATTAAGGGTAGAGTAATAATTTCATGTTTCCTGGCTTGGTAGCTGGTCTCAAAACAAACAAGGTTTGTTTTGAGAGACAGTTTGTGTAAAGATGTCTTATGGGATATAGCTGTAATAGACTGCGTTACTGGGACAAGGTAAGAAAACTGGAAAATAAAGCTAAAAAGACCTTTGTCTCTTTAGGAAGAAGGCGGTGAAGGGTGTCGTTATTTTTTTTGGCATCGTAGCACTACCAAATTACATCTGCTCTTCAAAATGTTTTCCGGAGGGAGGACTGCCGGACCCCACTCCACTTACACTCGAGATGCAAAGCCTGCAGCACACTCAGCTTTTTCTCTTTACATCTTTGCATCCTCTCCCTTCCCCCGCCCTCCCCCGTCCCCACATTTTGATTTAACTCGCAGCTCCCTGCCGAGCTGAAGCCCCTCGCCCTTCGGACGCAGCGAGGGGCATCACCTGCCCGCCTCTTCCCCACCCCTCCCGCCGCACCGGGGGCCGCCGGGGCTGGGGGGGACCCACGACGGAGCGGGGCGCGGAGGGGGCGCGGAGGGGCCGCGTCCCGCCCCGGGGGCCGCGTTTGCTGATGTAATCGCCGGGCAGCCAGCGCTGAAATTTAACACCGGGGCGGGCGGGGAGGGCCGCCGGTGCCGGGGCAGAGCGGCTGCAGCGCTGCTCCGCCGCCGGACTCCGCGGGCAGCCGGGGGCTCCCCCCCAACCCGCCCCCCCCGCCCCCGCGGGCCGCCCTCGGGCTTGCGCGGAGCTCGGCGGAGACCTCGGGGCCGGCGGGGTTTCATGGACAGGAGCTGACCCTGCGGCGGCGCGGCGCTCGGCTCCGGTTTTCCCTCGGATCTCCGCTGCCCGGGCAAATGCATACAAATGCATTTGGGAGCCGAGAGGAGAAGGCGAGGACGCATCTCTCCCGCGGCGCAAACGTAAGCGGGAGCCGGGGAGGCGTGAGGGCGGGCCCCGCTCCCCCGGCCGCACCGCACCGCACCGCACCGCACCGCGGGGCCGGAGGACGGCGACCCCGGTGGGCTGTCCCCGCGGCCCGGGTGGGCTGTCCGCCCACCGCTACCCCCCGAGCAGCGGCCGTAACCCCGCGCCGTCCCGGCTGCCCCCGGAGGAGCGGCGGGGGCTGCGCGGTGCCGGCTCCGCGGCCGCAGCCCTCCCAGGCGCTCCCCCTTATCCCTCCTCTCCCTCCTGCTTTCCTGGGTGTTCCCGGCCCCGTCCAGGACCCTCGTGTCGTCCCTTCCCCCGTGGAAGCCCACGCGCGGCAGGGGAGCGGGGCTGCCTGAGCCCAAAGCCCGCCCGGCCCCCGCCCCCGGGGGCAGGCAGGGCTCCTGGGGCACGGCGAGCCCCTGCACCCACGAGTGGTCCGGCTGCTCGTCCTCCTTTCGGTAGCTCGCTATTAAAACACGGCAAAGAAACAAACCCCGCGGAATTTGCCTTTGAGAGCTGGGGCTGCTCTCAAGGGAGAGGATGGGAGAGGACCAGATGAGGTGCCCTGCATTGACTCCCTTCTGCGACAGGCTGAGGTATTTCTAAAGCAGCATCATCTGCGATGCGAAGGTAGAGCTCCGCTCTCCTCTGTAGTTTGCCTAAAAGCAGCCTAGGCAAGACGATAGCGAACTTTTGGTAGTTGTAGTGATATTATAGAGGTTACCAGTATGTGTCTCCTTTTGTAAAGTGCTTCTTATATTCTGGCTGCAGCTTAAATTAAGTTTCCTGAGAGCTCCGAGCGGGACGGAGACAGATTTGTCTCGTGTTGTGGTGAGGATTATGCTGGTAAAGCGTGCCTGGTGTATAATCTGGGTGCGCTTGAACGCTTCAGAGGCGTTACGTGGCTGCCTGAAGGTGGCCTTCCTTGGTGATCTGCATGTTTAATGGCTGTGTCTGTGGCACTTCTTCAGGAATTGTCTGAGTGCAATTTAAAAAAGGGTTTTATTTGATATCTGTAAAGGGATATTGTTGATAGAGAACCATAAATCGGATTATAGTAAAGCAGTACAGTAGCAGAGATGCAGTTTACCCGAGTTCAAAATGGGAGATGGCTTCAGAATATGTATCTATATGTTTCTATCTTGTTTACCTAATTTCCTTGACTAGAGAGAAAGCAACCCGGTTGCTTGCCTGTGCTAAGAAACCAGAATTCTTCGCAAAAGGATCAGGTTTCCTTAGCATATATCAAACCAGGCAATCCCTTGCAACCTAGCCCACCTTTTTGTGGAAATGCCATTAGGTCAGACCTGCTACCTGTATAGAGGTGTCTCTGCAGGTTAAATAAATGAAACTCCTACGGCTGCGTGACTCCTAAATCTCTCACTAAAGTTGTCGATGGAATGTTTAATTTTAAAACATGAACAGCCTTGTCTTACCCTTGTCTTTCGCGAGCGCTGAGTTGTAGAACATTTGAAGAGCGAACTACAAAATGTACAGACACAAACCCTGAAAGAAGAGAGTATTTCACAGGAGTGGGAATTTAGGCTGTATATCTTTGTCTTAATACTGAAGAAAACACTTAGTGTGTGCTATCTAGACAAGAGAACTAGTGTAAGAAGTCGGGGACGTACTCATAAAATGGTTCTAAAAATCACACCTTTTCCATTAATTTTTTTCTCCTTTTAGAAATACTAACAGAGTTGACTGTTCTTCTGGACGTGGTAGTTTCATCTTAAGCCATATGCTCTCCAGAGAGTGGCTGGGCCACCAGGCAGGGACTTTCCTTTCTCCGAACCACAGCACTGTTGTAGGATTCCCCTTAGGCCACTGTTCCTCAGAAGGAAAGAGCAATACAACTTTTGATCCTCTACCTCTCGCCTTATCTTGTGTCTCTCCCTTTTTCCCTTCTTTCCAATTGTGAACTTGTGGTGAAGGATTTAGGAGCTTCCCCCTCGCTGGTTAGGTGCACAGCTGCATCCGTGCCCAAAGGGTGTGCGACTGTCACCCAGGAAAGGCTTTGGAGGCTGTTGTGTCCCCTCAAGCCATGTTGATAGTAGGCCTCTTGGGAGGCAGCACTGGACCTGCTGGCTGATCTCATTATAGTGGCAAAGGAAGATATCTTTCTTCTCAGATCTCAAAAGATAAGGTTTTTAACAGCTTGGGGTCTTTGAGAGGCCCAGGGCATCTCTATCCACAAGATGCTGTCACCTTTCCCAAAGCTCTTCTCAGGCTTGATGGACACAAACTGGGCCATTCTCCTCAGCAGTCCTCAGAGGAGATCCAGTGAAGCAATGCACGTGGGGCAGGTGCTGGTGTTTAAACAATCATCTCTGATGAGCTCAAGGTTGAACGCATCTGTGCCAGTTACACTGGGAACAGGTTTTCCTACCTTCTCTGGCAGCCAGCTAGTGGCATTTCCTCCTTTAAACTTGAGGTTTAGGAAACCAGCCTGGAATGAAGAGGATACCGCTGTGCGCTGACCAGACCCGAGCTCTGTACGCTGCTGAATAGTCTTCAGAGGGTGGAATTTTTCATCGTTTGCCACAACTTGCTTTGAAGCTTATCGGTTTCCTCATCCATTTGTCACCCCTAATGGAAAAAAAATAAACATGGATAGTCACTGTCCACTTGTAGGAAGAGGCAAACAGCTGCAAGATGTCAAAGATTATCAGAAAGATAACTCTGTTTTAAGTGGTAGAATAGCTCAACCACATTTGATAGTGCTTTCCTCCAAACAATGATACAGTTGCCCTCGGCTTGTGCTTGCGTGTAAAACAGGAGAGAGGATGAAAAGGTAGAAGGAGGGGAGGAAGCTCAAGAGATACCTAGACTCTAGGGCAGGACATAGCCAAGGGGTATTGGAACAGCTTCATGTGTGATATTAAAGGGGAAAAATAGCCAGAATTCAAGTCGGCTGGAGTCTTCCCTGCCACGTGCTCTTGCATTTTTCTGTTGTCATGTCCCAACAGGGCAGGTGTCCCCAAGAGCTATGGGCTCAGCTAAGGTTTGCAGTCTAGGGTTTCTGTGCGCTGCTTGCTTTGTTCTTGCAGCTATGGCAGGCGATGGATTGAGCCATGTATGCGTTACGTAGCAGGGAGCCTGGTGGCTTAGTGGCAGTGCTGGTGTCAGAATGGAGACTGAGAATTGGCTGCTCTGCAAAGAGGTAGCGATCTTGACCAAGAAGGGAGGGTTTGCATGAATGGGCTCTCTCAGAAAGACAATTTCATTTTTTCATCTTCAGCTATGGAGGGCTCCCTTGTACAACTTCACTTTAGGTTGCATGTGGCTTCATTTACAAAAAGTTTTACTTTTTGTGAAAAAACGTAGGAAGACGACTAACTTTCCCACATGTTAGAGGACCTCCAGCTCTATGGTTGTGTCTGGTCCCTGTTTTTTCTCTTAGCTGATCACTCATCTGTTCTTAACATTAGCTGGAGAGCACTGCGTAAGCCAGACATTTGTCTTTAACTCTCACTAAATGTTTCTATATATCCAGTTACATCTGTGTAATTTACAGCCCTGGGAGCATTTTGGAATTTCTTGCCTTCCTACAACATTTGCTGGGAGGTGATGAAGGCAGATACCTGACACACAGCTTGTCCCTGGCTGATGTTGTAAAAGAGATTGTTGTAATGTTAAGAGGAGTCATCTTTGCATTTTGGGCTCTAGGGTCTTTTGAGCATCCTGACTTTGGAGTTAACTAAGATGTCCTGTGTGATTTTTAATTGTGAATCCATTTTGCACTCGTGAAAGTCAAATAAATAAATAGAGTTGTCCTGAGTTTTAGCTGATACGGTGCAATGCATGGACTTTCTTCCTAACATACCTATCTCCTGTCACTGAGCTTCTTATTAGATCAAAAGATGATGCATTGTGTGACACGGAAACTCTCAACTTGAATTCTGGTCTTCAGAGCTGAAAAAAAACCAAAGTGAGTGTCCCATAGCTGACCTGCTCTTTGGACAACAGTCAATATTAGGTCTTTTGCTGGAGTGGCAGAACTGCTCCAGTAGACATTTCATGGCTGCAGCAGGAGAAAGCCTGAAGAAAGAAATAGCTAGGGACTGCAGTGGATAATTAAAAAACATGCCCTTACAAGCATGTTGGGATTTGTAAGGTGTAGTTTCCACCCCACTCCCCTTCTGTGATCAAAACTGGAGCAATGATGCATATCTTTGAATATCCTGTACGTTCTGTGCATTTTCTTCTGAAAACCATGATCGTTTTACTGTGGCAATACCAATGACAAAATATTACCATTATCATGCCTTACTGTTCCTTAAATTATTCATTTGTTCTGATTGCCAAAACTTAAGCTCCCACAATATACAAGTCCATGTGTAGGTGTATAACCAACGGACCTAATTTTGTCCAAGATCTGGCCCACTTATTTGGTTTGAAAACTTTGAGCAGGTGTTTTGAAGAATGCTGCAGGAGATTCTTTAAGGCATATCACAGCAGGAGAAATATATGTAGTCTAATTTTATAAAGCTTTTCTTCCCTGCCCCTGTAATTTGAAATCCTGTTTAAATAAGTGCTTTGCCTGAAAAATCAGTGTGGCAATTTGTGAATACAGCCCAGGCTGCTGATCAGGTGGAAAAGGAAAGGACAGCAGAGAGGTTTGCCAGCTGGAGAGTGGGTGGTGGTAGATAGTCTCTTTTTTTAATTCTTGTTTGAACCAGCACACCTGTAAGGAATGGGAATTGCTTGGGTCTGTAATGCTTCTCTTCTCCTCCTGGCATTTGCCACAGGTGTTTTTCCTCATAACAGGAATTGGGGGAAGGCTCAGCCAGTGGGCTTTGGTTGCCAAGTGTCTATCAAGGGCTGGGCTTGGGGAGGGGATGGCTGAGAACTACCTGCTGCTTGGGTCGGGCTGGGCTGGGCTGGGCTGGGCTGGGGAGGGGGCCCGCAAGAAGCAGCAGCACTGGCTGTGAAGTACCCCCTTCCCCTAAGGGGCACTTGCTTTGAAAGCTGGGGTGAAACCCCACAGTAAAGCTGCCTAAGTGGAAGGAGAAGTAGTAATCAAACCCATCCTTTGCTAGGTCAATGAATTTTGACTGGTGGTTTTCTTTTTCTTTGCTTCACTGAACAAATTGATAAAACCAGATTTTTGCTCTGTGATTTTCATGCACTTGGATGTTTCTGGAATGTTTGAATTGCAAACCCTTGAAAGGAATATTAAGATTTTTCACTAAATACTGCTCTCTGTGTGTGTATATATACATATATATATATAAAAATATTTAAATCATAGCATGATTTCTTGTCATTGTAGCATTACTAACACTTGGTTTATGCACGTTATCCTCTGAGCTGAACGCAACCTGGCAGTGAACGCTCAGTGGAAGGAACCTGTCTGTTATTGCTGTTTGAACCATATGTTCCTGTATGAAGTGGTAGGGTTTTCTTCCTGCACTTTTTTTGCTGTGCAAACCTGACTTAATTAGCTGGCAAAGTCACAGCACATGAAGTTACAGGTGTTTGGTTGCAACTGTGTGACTTTCAAATACTGTTTTTTCTAGATACTCAAGTGCTCTATGGCATGGTCCAGCAAATGCTTTTAGTCAATCTAGCATTTAATATTATGAAAGGTCAATGAGGTTACACATGTTAATGAGCAAGAGCATTGAGCTGAGGCTTGAGCATGAGTTGAGTAGTTAGTATCAGAACTATATTTCTGATATTTTAGAAATATTTCTTCTTAGAATGAAATAGATATGGGTTACTATTATTGTTACATATATCTGTTTCTGTGCCTGGATGTCCAACATTAACAGAAAATATATTTCTCATTTATTAAAAGATTTAGTCACTGATAAGAGTGTGATTAGACGCTAATCTGGTTAATATGATAATTGAGTAAAAACTAGTAGACAGTCTGTTTTTAACCATACTAAAAATGTATTCTTTGCCCAATATCCAACACTTCTCATTTAAAGCAAATTTTGAGCACATAATCTATATCTGTTGCAATCAGTGAGCCTATGATACCTATCAGTATTGCACTCTTCTATCTGAGCATGAATTTTTAAGTCAAAATGTGATGGGATTTTTTTACTTTGTGAAGAGCATGTCTTGTTTGTAACATGACAAAATTCTATAATACAGGAACAAAAGTGTGACACAACATTTTCATTTATAGTAAAATGGTGTGACATAGTGACAAGACTGATAGCCTGTAGGCACTAACTTATCCTTTATTTTAAGGTTTCTTTACAATAACTTTTTTTTTTTTCACCCCAGGAAGAAATTTACTACATAGCAGCTTTCATATTTGAAGGCTGCTGCAAGAAAATATAAACCAGATGCAGTTACTTTATTAATATAAGCCAGTGTAAAATATATTTACTATATATGAGGGCATACATAATTCTTGATTTTTGTGTAAAATGCCTTCTCAGCATCAGTGGAAAGTTGTACAATGTGATGGCTTTGATCCAGGACTTGCTGAAGTGAATGGTATCCTGCCATTGACTTCAGATGTTGAATCAAGCTTCTAATTCCTTGGAGTTCTGAAACTGTAGATGTTTTCTCACGTTCTTTTCTTTCTCTCCCTTTTAGGAAAACTCTCCTTTTTATTGCAATATGTATAGCTGCGGGTGTTGCACAAGTACCCAAAAAAGGTGAGAATGCTTTTTTTTTTTTTTTTTTAATAACAGGACATTTGTATAATCTGTTACTAGATGAAAAGGGTAAATGGCTGTTGTTATTAGTGACCTTAGGTTCGGTTCCTTCACGGTGACTTAAAGAAAATACCAGCTACAGCATGAGAGCAAAAGTTTAAAGCAACCAGTTTGGAAAAGATGACCTTTTGAAAATTACTCAGATTTTCTGTCTATGAAATTGCTTACATATTTAAGCAAGCTCTTCATAAAAGAGAAGCCTTGTACAGTGAAAAGGCTTTGATTGTGTCTCCACTGCAAGTGGGTGTCCTCGGGGGTGGCAAGCTGTGACTGAGTTACCTTTGCACTTAGGGCTGTGCAAGCAAGCCTCTGCGTATAATGAAGGCTTAGTCTAGGCTGGCATCGTTAAAGCAAAAAGTGAAATTGTGTATTCATTTGGTTTTACATTCAGATGCAGATGTCAGTGAGGAAATAGGGTTGTCTTGGTTTTAGTTTCTTTTTTTAATGTGCCAGCTGTTATAACTGCACCAGATGTGCAGCTTGCACTAGAGACCGCTGTGGGAACATCAGCATCCCGAAGTGGTGGGGTAAAGTGCCATTTAGTCATCTCTTATCTGCCAGGAGAGTGGCAGCATCAGTTCCCTCACCGTAGTGGTGAAGTAAGAAATAGGGTCATCCTTGCCTGGTAAGTATGTTAACTGCAAATACTCAGCTGAATACAAACAGCTGGGGTGCATGGTTAAGACAAGACTCATTCCTGATAACGTTTTGCTAGAGCCCTGTGGGATATCTCAGCAGCCTCCCACCATTATTCTCACCAATGCCTTTTTCTTTCTCATCATTCCCTGCGACTGACAAAGCTTGGTTTTCTTCTTCAGTTGCGTTTTCCCCCTGCCCCCCATTCTCTTTGTAGTTTTGCCTTCCATTAGTCGCTTGTTGTTTGCCTGGTAAGATTGGTTGTTGATATTTCACGTTGAGCTCGACGTGGGACATATGCTTTCATGATGATGGGATTTTTCCCGGATTTTTCTAATAGCTGAGCCAAGTTCTCATCGGAGGAGGGGCAGCACCCGTAGATGTGTGTGGCCTGCGGGGATGGAAAGGGAAGAGGCTGTTTTAGGGAGGCAGTTTGCACTTCCCCAGTGTAGCGGGAGCAGGTGAGGGATGCCAGAGACAGGCATGCAGCAATGGTTTCAGTTGTCTTCATCCCTCCAGCCCACCCTCCTCCTCTGTAAAGAAATAAACAATTTCTCTCATTTCTCATCTGCCACAGCCTGAGAATTGCTTTTCTAACAAAACTTCAGGCGAGGACTGTGGAGGCTACAGGACTGGGGGTGGCAGCGGCACGGCAGAGTGGGTGCAGTCTGAGCTTATTTGCCTCTTGGCGGAGAGCACCTCCGTGCACAGAGCTTTGCAGAAATGGGGTAAAGCCTCCAGTCTTGACATGCTTGTATTTAATTATTTTTTTTATTGTGTCACCAGCAGATGAAGGAGCTTTCCTTTTTTTTTTTTTTTTTAATTACTCAACAGCATTTCTAGATAGCCATATGAGATGCCTTACTGAAGGGAAACTCCCTTCCACCCCCTGTGCACAGATGCCACACACGACTTCATTTTCTTTAAGTGCTTGCTTGGGATCAAAATGATGCATTGAACCTTGATGCAACTTTCTGCCCGTGGGTGAATTTGGTCCCTCGTGCTCTTATTTGCATAGTGTGTAAACAAGGTTGCAAAAAGTGGTTCAGAGAACAGCAGACTAAGGAAACCTCCTCAAAAAAAGAGCAGCTCAAGTGTATCTTCCAGTTGCAGTACATAACCTGCAGAGCTAGCTCTATTCCATTTGCAGTGCTTAGAGTTTGTCCAGGAACAGGATTGTCTGCCATTAGGAATGTGTTAACACTTAAGTTGTTATTAAAACTTTCTTGGCAGTTGTATTTTGAAGAAAAGAGTATTCTGCCAAATACAAAGATGCTAGCTAGAGTAATTAACATTCCTTCTCCCCTGAGTTGGTGGGACAGCCTGTGCATGCTTTACCTCCAAAGCTATGCCTTGTTCATTTTGGTAGGCTGCTATAAAATGTGTTCAGTGAAATGTACGTAAAGATACAGCCTCAGCCTTTAGGAATAGTACTTTGAGTGTGGCTCAAGGACATACATAATCAATGTATCTGGCTGGCTTTCCTATGCCAGTCACTTGGCCTGGTGTCCGGGAGAGCATTGGTTGCAGCCAGGTACCTTAATTTACCCAAGTGCAGATGCAGCATCACGTAGGAAATGGGCAACCTGATGAGTAATTACTCTCAGTTCTGCTGGAACCCTTGTCTTTCCCTTACCCATACTGGGAAAGGGAAAGCAAGTAGTGTATGCTAGGATTGCTGAAGTGGAGAGAGCACCCCAAATATCCTGCCTTCAGAGTAGTCGTGAGCATGGAGGAATGTGGAAAACGAACAAGAGAGACTGAACAGAACAGGGGTGTGGAACGATCAAATAGCCAAATCCCCTCATCCCTCCCCAATTCCTTTTGGGGATTTTTTTTTGTGCCACAGGAGGGTCAGAAGATTTTTTTTCCGAAGCCCACGTTCGTTTTTTTCCCTCCCCTCCTGATGCAGTAAGGTTGTGACTTTTTCAAGTCCTCCTAGAAGGTGGAAGGAAAGCGCTTGACACCAAAAACCCAAACCAGCTTTTCCTTCAAGAAGATGAGCCATTACAATTTGGGGGATTAATGGGTTGAGCGAACAATAAGTGAAGACAGATGTTGTGCAGACATGGGTAAACAAAGAAAACTGACTACTGATAGGTAAAGAAAGTAGTGGTTGTCATGCTGGGAGGAAAGAGTTGAGAGCGTTGCCTGCTCCCAAAACCTTGTGTACTGCCAAGAGCTTCTGAAAGCCTTAAAATAAAATAAAAATACATGTTGGACCAGAAATGAAACGACTGGCCAAAAAAGTTTGGAACAGCCTTTTGGCTTGATAGTGGGTTAACAGGCAGCAAGTCAGCAAGGAATAATTAGTTGATACTTAATCTTTTGCTGTCGTTTTTCACACAGCATTTATTTGTGTTTAGCTTTCTCAGGACCTGTCACTGTTCACAGAAATCCATTTGCAGGATGTGGAGAATGTGTTTTATTTCCCATCATGCTCTCAGATGATTTCCCTTTTTTTACTAACATTTAAACAACGTGCTGTTTTCAAATCAGAACTGCCAAAATTTTGGCAATTTTGCTTGCAGTTTGAGATTTAGTAGCGATACTCTTGAATGTAATTTTTAAATTGACTGTTTTAAGCCAGTTTACGTTTAAGCTTTTTGTTTTATACTTCAATTTATAATACTTTGGACAGATCACATGCATTGTTATTTTTTAATACAAATATATAATTGCAAATATTTTAAAATACAAGTAGTTGCCAAATATTTCAGGTTAGGATATGATATTTAGGCACAACCTTAAGTTAGATTATTAGCTGTTCTCTGCGCAGACAGCTGGCCCCAGCCAGCGCACAGAAGTGCTGGAGCAGCGTCTCCAGCCTCGGGGTATTATTTGCATGCGTAAGACCTTTGCATTGCCTGGAGCTCAGGACCTGTGTTTCTTCTTAGCTTTCACAAGGGCAATACAAGTACAGCTTTCTCCTCCATAACTACACGCAGACCATGCAGGACTGGGGTCCTGGGAAAGTGTGGTGGTTCATTAGCAGATGAGTTGTGCTTCGAAGCTCTACTATAACCTGACCTCTCTTATCAGTTTGACAGATAAAAATACAGCCATAATAAATTAATTGCTCTGAGGCAAAACATCTTGAGAAATTGGCGTACATGTGACTTTCTGCAAAGAGATGCTTTCTCCATACCTCTGCCTGCGCTGGCTACCCGCCAGGATAATCTTGGCGCGTCCGTGAATCTCAAACATGACTAGAAACACTACAAGGTGTGTAATTAATTTTCAAGATGTACAGTGCATTCATCAGGTTGATGCTTTTGGTTCCAATTTATAAACTACTCTCAAGGAAATCTCAGGCTCTTTTCATAATTTACTACTGAAACTAAGCCAACATCTGTCTATTCTTAAAGTTTGCTATGAATACATTCAGTAAACAGAGAAAGGGAAGACTGGGAAAGGAGACCTTTTTTGCACTAAGAGAGCAAACATCCATTTGTTTCAGTTGGTCTTTTCTATTAATATAGCAGAGAATCCTTAACATTTCTTGGTTACTCCAAATTTCTGCTATGCCATTTAATAGCTTTACCTAATATAAGCGCAACGTGCGTAGTAGAAGTACCCTCAGCTAAATACTATGGAAAGTGCCAGTCTCTTCCTAGTCAGGCTTATTAGATCAGTGCAACTGTTAGATACTACTAGTCGTTTTTAATATAGGCAGTTCACTGAAGCTTACGTCCAGCCAGTTGTTCCAATTAGGGCAAGAAAGATGATGTTGTATGCCTTTGTGCAATGCTGTTTATGAAAACTACAATGTGCAGTTTCCCCTTGTGCAGAAAACCAGAAAATTTAGGTTAGAGGGACCTTGAACTCATCTGGTCCTACCTCCTGCTGAGATCAGGGTCAGCGTTGAAGTTAGTTCAGGTTTTTGGGTTCTGTCCAGTTGGGCTTTGAAAATCTCCAAGAATGGAGATTACACAATGTCTCTGGCCCCCTCCTCCAGCACTTAACGACTTCTGCAGTGAGAATGCTTTTTCTTTGTACGGAGCTAGAATTTCTTGTGTTGCAGCTTGTGCCTGTTATTCCTCAGCTTTTTTCTGTTTTCCCTACAACCCCCGTTCAGATAATGGACAGTTGTAATTAGATTCCCCCAAACCTTTCCATCTTCAGGCCAAGCAACTGTAGCTCCTTCAGCCTTTTCTCATGTCATGTGTTTTAGCCCCAAACCTTCCTGTCTCTTATGTCCATGATTGCGTTTTGTCTCAGTCTCTGAAGTATTTCTATGGCACCTTTCATAAACACCCAGACAAGCAGTTTTACCAATCAGTGCCATTAAGTGCTGTCTTATTTTGTGACCCTACAGGAAGACTGCTGGGGACATGTGCTTTGGCTCCTATTCAAGCCTTTGTAGTCTTTCTGTTTCAGCTGCGTCGTAAGGGATCTAACAGTGTCTCTGTACTCATCCTGAAGAAAGAAGGTGTTTATGCCCACCAACTCCAACGTGCCTAAATCTGATTTAGGCAATACCAAATGAATTTGGTCATCTTTGACCATTGATTTACCCTTTAGGAGGAAAGTGGCTTTGATTTCTTACCCCAGGTCAGATATGATTTCAGTTTATCGGGAGGCTAGATAATTGTGTTTCTACCCATTAGGTGAAGATATTTAGCCAGGTAAAAGATGGAGATACCGTAAGATCCAGGCTACGGAAAGGCCTAAAGCACAAAACTCACACTATATGAGACACTAGAGAATCCAACAATGAAAACGCCACTGCCCATTGCACCCTGTAGGAAGGTCTCCTATCCAGGCTTCTATATGCCAAAGCTGGATCTATAGGACATAGATCAGTAGGACAGCTGGCTTCTCTGTCTCCTTTCTGTCTCCTTAATGTCTCCTGCTGTGGAGTGCACTCTTAATTCAATATCTTGTCTGGGTAGCTGCAGCCTTGCGTTCGCTGGAAGGACAGATGAGCCAGAAGATGGGAGCACTGCCCCTTGGGTCCTGACATTTCTCCTCTTTCCCTGCTCCTCACCACTTCTGCTTCTGAGGAGTTCACTTCATCCCTGGCCCTAATGAGTAAACTGTGTGGAGGAAAAGGAGGCAGCAGCACACTCTTGTTGCTTCTCCCCTTGGAAAGGTCTTTGTTTTCTTTTAGTCTGACTAACTTTGGCACAGATATGTACAATCAAGGGTGATCCCACGGGGAAAACAATTCCCTTTGAAGCTAGCTCTGTAATGGCACCAGGCCTTGCTTGGCAGGAGGAAAGCTCTCTGGGGGAAGCACAGCAATTCTTCCCGGGTACCAGTTGCATTACTTCTGCAGCACACAGTAGCTACTCGGCAAGGCTTACCTTTCTATTTTGCTTTGAGCCAGTGACTATCTTCTGGTGCTCCACTGAGGTGTTTGTGTGTTATAAATAGCTTGTCCCTTCTTAAAAGCAAAGCAACCCTCCCCCCAAATACTTTCATTTGAACTTTTCTGATAAAGGAGTGTGGTTTTATTGCAGAAGGTTTTTGCAGAAGAAAGAGTTAAAAAAAGAAATTATCTGCTCAAAGTGTAGGCAGGATTAGCCAAATAAATAAGGAACTAACAAAGTGTGTTCATTGACTACTGTGTAAAAGTTGAAGATAACAAATGGGGATTTTTCAGTTTCATAGATGAACTAAACTGCAATGGGCATTACGTGGACCTTTCTATGTGTTGTTCTTTTTTTTTAAAGATGGAAATTTTGTTCTGACTTTAATTATTGGTTTAATTTACGTGAAAGATTGGTGTGCCTTACACTAGGGATTTGGTGGCCTTGCTCTGCGCAGTATATATGCTCTGGGAAGTACAGATTTGTTAAGATGTTGTGTGTACATTTATTTATATGCATCTGAATTTATGAGCTTGTAAACAAAATCAACAGTATGCCTTTATTTCTTTTTACAGCAATAGATGTTCTTCATCAGCTAGGCCTTGTGAAAGATGTTCAACAGCCCTCAGAGACGGCAGTGCCCTCAACATCATCTCTGTTACCTCAGGGTGTTCGTCTAACCGTATCAGGAGTCATACTCACTAGTGATGCACATATTGAGTCCCCCATCACTCAAGTCATACCATCAAATCTAGGGCATCAGTTCACCATATTAGTTGGGTTGTACTCTTACAGAGTAAATAATGCTTTCCTTTTCAGCATTAGGAACAAAAGTAGACTGCAGTTCGGTGTCCAGTTGCTACCGAGGAAAGTAGTGGTGTACACTGGAGGGAAGCAGTCCGTATATTTTGATTATAGTGTTCATAATGAACAATGGCATTCATTTGCCATTGACATTAGAGACAAGACTGTCTCGATATTTGCTGAGTGCGGAAAGAAGTACTATAGCAGGGAAATACTTTCTGAAGTGGAGACATTTGATTTGGATGGTTTATTTACCCTGGGAAGGATGAACTCTCACTCTGTCAGCTTTGAAGGAGTTATATGTCAGCTAGATATTATTCCCTCTGCAGAAGCCTCTGCAAACTATTGTAAATATGTGAAACAGCAGTGTCGCCAGGCTGAAACGTATCGATCTCTGCTAGGAGCTCCACATGTGTCAGATGGGCTGGATGTTTTTTCAAAGATGACTGATGAGAAAAACCAGTCAGAAGGCATATCAGCTGATAGAAAGGAAGAAACATCAAACATTCCTGTTACCAATGTTGCTCAGATTCACTTTCTATCAGAACACTTTGAGTCAAGAAATGTCTCTGCATCAGAGTTTCCAGAGGCCAAACCTCTGTTGCTGGAAGCTTGGCCTGAAACAGAACTCCAGGAAAATGTCAATCTGCATCTTCATCAGCAGGAGACGAGCGAAAAAAGAAACATCACTAAAGCCCCCACCGGATCATATCCAAATACTTTAGATAATACCACAGAAGATGCAGGCAGGCAAAGAGAGCCTTCTCTGATCTCCCCTGTAAAACAGAGTAAAACTAAAAGCAAGGGAATGGACAAAGCAAAACAGCATTTAGATGCACCAAGCAAAAAGCAGCAAGTCTTCAACACAACCCTGTATGGTTTGCCTGCTGACCTCTCTCTGGATAATCAGCTCGGTCCAGGGCAGGAAGGTGCATTTGATGCGGATGAGACTTATCACACAGAAAACAGTTACGGCATTGGTATTGATAATTATGCTTATGACTATGAAGATCTTGACAAAATGTTTCAAATGGAAAGTGTCAGAGGTCCAAAGGGGGAAACTGGACCTCCTGTAAGTTATCTTTACTACTCTTTTTACTATAATGCAGCAACATACATTTAACAGAGGCTTTGAAAGAAACCTCACAAAGCATGCCAAAGCTGTGACTGCAACTTCTCCCGGCTGTACTGTACAGATGTTTGTCTGCCTTAAGTATGTCTCTTTCCCGCCTGTAATTTTGGTGTAAGTGTTGTATATTTATATTTACTGGCAGAATACAAAGACATTCAAGACATTCACATTCTGGTGAAGTGGTAGGCAACCCAGACTTCTTTAAGTTTTGAAATGCAGCCAGATGTTTGTAACTGCTAATTATGGAGACTGCTCACTTAATAAAATTACAGGATAAATTCATACAGTACATAAATGTAGACACTGATCCATGAAAAGAACAACCAGGCTGTTTGGAAGACTGACATAGTTTTCTCAGTTGAGCAATGCTATCAAAATTCATGACTGTAGAAAGAGACCAGTTACAGAATCTAGACTGGTAAAACCATTTGTAACCTAAGGTTATGGGGTCATGCAGATCTGCGTGGAAAATTATTTTTAGAACAGTCTTACAAGATTTTGTGTAAACCCCATCATTTTTGTGTAAAAAATTGCTTACCTTTCAGGGTAAGTGATCCCTGAAACAATTGCAAATGCGCAGTTTTAATAGAAACCCATTCGTCCTTTCTTATTGTGTGCACAAGGCTCAACCTTTTTAATACATAAAAATGGGAGCAACATATATGAAGCTACAGACAAGAAAGAACAGCAGTTCCTGCTTAGCCTGGGAAATATGATAGTTAGTGCTTGTTTGATTTTTTTGGTTAAAATTTTTAAACCATAGCATGGAGTAGATAATTCCACTTGCTCTTTTTGTGTGTGTGCGCATTTGTGTGGTTATTACTGGAATGCAATTTGATTTGTGTTAAGCAGCTCCTCGTATATATTTGAATGTGCCCGTAAATTTATTGCATGTATTCTTTCGGCACTGAAATACTCATTTCTTAAGGTAGTCAGGAACTGAAAACCTATTTAAAAGTTCAACTTTAAACAGGATCCAGATGCAAAGGGATTGTTACACAGTTGAAAAAATGTGTTAACAAGTAATACACATTAGTCCAGGGGTGCTCTTGCTTAATCTTTTCTGAATGTGAAATCAGCCTTTTTCTTTCCTCTTTTTGTCCCTTATGATAGTATTTATGGGGGCATATCACTAAGTATGTAGCTGTCATCAACATGAGGTTAATTTCCATTTTTGGAGCTTAGGATGTTTAGTAACTGCTAATGGAAGCTTTTAGTTTTAACATATAGCTTGTACATTGTGATGAGTCAGTTACAGACAAGAAAGTTAAACCCATTCTTTTTTAGATGGCACAGAAATGGCTGTTGATAATGCTGTTGGTTGTTTGCGTTACTAAGAAACTCCAAGAAAATGCTGTGGGTTTTTTCTAGACACAGACACTACACATACAGTGTCAAAGATGATAGCTGATTTGGAGGGTTCAAAGATGTCTATATTACCATTTTCTGTGCCTCTCTTACAGACTGGGGATGCAGAAGTTTGTCTCATCTAGGAAGGCAGTTACAGTAGACCTTGCATTTGGTATGGTCTGTAGCAATGAATACGGTGCATTTATGCTGAAGCGTTTTGCTGGGTCAGGATTTAAATAACATGCCCAAGGTCTGAGAGATCTGTGGGAGAGCTGGGAAGTTAATCTAGACCTTTGTGGGCACTAGATTGGCTGAAGGGCCCAGCAGCACCCAGTGAAACAGAGGCAAAGCTAAAGCATTGTGTTGCCAGAGAGGTTGGTGCCCACTGGAGAAGAGGTCTCTGCATGGCCTTTTTCACACAAGCTTTTGTAAAGAATTGTGCTCCATGGAGGTTGCGTGGCACAGTACCTGCCACTGCTGTTGGCCTCAGACTTGCAGAAGTGGTCTTGGTTTGCTTTCTCAGTCTACTACACCCATGTAGAGAAGACCAGAGATAATCCAGCTTTTATCTGGGTGGCTCTAACACTGTAATACATAAGTACCCACGGAGTCTTATCAGTGCGGAGCCTAAAAACTCAACACTGAGGAACTTGCAAAGAAAAAAAAAACCTTACAGCAAAAAATCCTGAAGAGGCATGAACCGCCCCCCCCCCCCCCCCCCTTTTTTTTTTCTTTCATTAAGTTGTGGTTGGTTTGACCCTTCTTTCAAGATTTCAACACAGAAATGATGTTCCTTCTATTGGAGTTGACAGGCAAGAACTAGCTTTTGTGGCTTTTAAACTCCTCAGCTTCATTTTAGCTTTTAATCATCTACTGATTCTTGCCTTGTATAATTAGGCCCCTTGTATTCCATGATCCTACAGCTGTGGAATTCACCCACCGCTGCAAAGCAGGGCTGCAGAATGCAGGCTTTCATTTATGGATAGCATATGGAAAAGGGTACCTATTTCTTCAAAACTATTAAGACCCTGATTAAAATTCTAGCAGTTGCAATGACCAAAATCCCCTACACAATGTAAGGTGAGTTTAAAGTGGAACAGCGTGGTCTCCTGAACTGCTAGTTTAGAGGGGATGCTGCTCTATTCATCTGATGAACCTCTCCTTTTTGTGTTGCAGAGGGTGTTGGCAGTGTATAAAGGTTAAAAAAATAGATCTGGTGTGTATTTCTCAAACTGATATTCTTCACTGCACAGTCCTAAAGCTGTTTGCAGTAACATGATGCATAGTCTGTGCTGGTAGAAGGAGGGGTTGATGTGAGCTGAAGAGCTGATTTAGGTTAGTTGCTGGTAGGTAATTGCATCTGCAGGCCTATCTGCACAGGCTTTGGCTTCCTCTGAGAAATGAGCTAGGAATTAGTTTTCTCTATTGGAAAAGCTTTATGGATTATGAAGACACTTAGCCAGAAGGAGAAATAGTAGAAGACCAAAAGGTAGTGTTCCTTAAGCTATCTAGTTGGTAAGGAGAAGCAGTCTGGAGATACTGCCAGGAGGAATTGGAAACGCGAGCCCTGCATTAGGCGGAATTGAGTCCTGGATGAGATGCCCTTATTCCAGCCAAGAAGTGTGAAGGTGAGAACCCTGAAAGAGGGCAGTTCAGAAGTCCTAAATGTGGTGCTAAATAAACAGCTGTAAGGGTAGTGCCAGCAGAGATTTCACTCTTAGCTTATTTCTCCGTTGAACAAAATTGCTTGCTGAGGCTCTCCCTAGCCACAGGGGATATACTGGGCAGGTAATGACCTTCATGCATTTTAGCTCTGCAGGTATCCCTCACGTTTCCTTACCCAAGCTGAGAAATCAATCTCAGTATCTGCTGATTCAGATAAAATTAAGATTCTTTCTGGTTTATTTTTAGTAGCAAAAAGATAATGTTAGTCTTCAATATTTAAACATTTAATTCACCTGAAACTGATGCAGTTTCCCTATCTTCTGCACAACAATATTGAAAAGCTTTAATCCATAACCCAAAGCCATATATATATTCCTCTGATGTTGTCGCGTTGCTTTGGCTGTTGTAGGAATTCTTGACAGAGAAAGGGAAAGACTTCCACACGTGTAAGAAAGGAGGTTAATAGTACAAGTGACTGCCTGCTCTAGGACATTTGGAAAGAGAAGCTTGTGGGGTTTTTATCATTTCCAGTGAAATGCAGATGAAGCAAGAAGAAAAAATAGGTGGTTATTCATGTTTGGTAGGATCCTTGTTGCTCAATAATTAAATTAATATCCGTATGAAGTAATATGCTTTAAAAAGGTAGACAAAGCGTGCTGGAGTAGGCAGAAGCATTCTGAGTGACCAAATCAGAGTTCCAGATGGTCTAAAACTAATGGGAAGAAACTTAGTGCAATAGTACAGAAATCAAACGTAGGCATAGAGGATGGGAGAGTGATTGGTTAGGCAGTCATATGAGGGTGATAGTGATGCTGTAGTGCACTAGAGAATAAATGCATCCTATCACCAGGAGTGGTGGGTATCAGAGGCTATTTTTCTACTGGTTTGGGTGTGCTGAGGCTGCAGTTTGGAGAAGTATCCTCAGTTTTGGATGATGAGCTTTAAAAAGGATGTAGACAGACTGGAAGGTTTGCAGAAGGTTGCAGTAATGGTGGTGCAGTTATATATAGAAAATATGATTCTGAGTAAAGGTTAAAACAAAAGTGTGTTTAGTAATGAAAGTCAGGGACAAATGTTATAGTTCTGCAAAGGGTGAGTTAATAAAGATACTTTTTTGCCTGTTCACAGAAAGTATAGCAAGACAGAGTAGGAAATTTTAGGTGGGATGTAACGAAACCACGGCTAATCAGAGCGATACCTGCACAATAGAACAAGTGATACTGGCAATGTTAGAAGTGGAATTCCACTCATGGAGAGTTTTTTTAGAAGAGGTTTGGAGCCTGATGGTTCTGTTTACTTCCCTGCTCTATTTCAGGTATTTTGGTGATGATGTGCAGAAAGGTTCATGTCTTTCTTGTTTTGCTGAAGGACTGCCTACCTTAGGTATTTGATGCATCAAGCATTAAACTCATATGTTTCTTCAATTTAGTCTTTTAAAAAAGCGTTTGAGGTGAGCTGAGGTTGAGTGGTTGGGGTGTAGTCAAATGCCTTTTAAAGAGAAAATTCATAGTTGTTTCATGGGAGAAATTTCAGTGAATGTGATTTAGGTATTGAATGGCAACAGGATCAGCATATGCCTGTGCAGAAGTTTTAACTACTTAATGCAGAATTTACTGCTGTGCATCTGAAATCTTAGGGTCTTGTTATATGTAAATAAAATGCTTCCTTATTACCTCTGGCATAGGGCAAGTTTAAAACACGTGCATCCATAAAGGGCTTCAGTATCCTAGAAAAAGTCTCTGGAAGTTCACCATTGCCTTCATCGCAACGACCATTTTAAAGGTAGTGAAAATTTCTGAAAGAGTAGCAATTACTCTCATTAATTTAGGATTAAGCCATGATTATTTGGAACTTGCGTTTCTCCCCTCAATAGCTAAATGAAATTTTCACAGTTCCTAAGGACCATATGTTGTAGGACCTTTCTTAAGGTACATATGATCTGTTTTGAGCAAACTGACCTTAGTAAATAAATTAATTTTAAATTTGTGTCAGTAGTATTTATACAAAGTCACCTTTTTTTTTTGTTGGCGGTTAAAATGTCAAATGCAAAAAACCACATTAACACTTTTAATTCCTTCAGGTTTGTTTAATTACTGTTTCCAGTAGTTGGAGGAAAAGTTATTCAAACAAATGACTAATTCCTTGATTTGAGAGATTGGCTCACTCTCAGAAGTTGGCTTCTGTGGCTTACATGGATGCCTAAGAGGCATAAATAGCTTCTGCCGGTATAAAAAGTGTCATGCTGATTTGAGGTGGTAGTTGCTTTCACAGGTTGAAGGAGTACATAGGGTGGAATAACTTCTTGCAGCTAGTCGGAAAAGCATTTCCATGGAGCTTACGTGTGCTCTACTAAGTCTGTTGTCAGCAGAGATGTTGCTTGAGTTGCAGGGAAGAGTCTAAGATGGAGATTAAGGAGTAATGTACTCTGGTTAAGTAGAGTCCTTGTTAAAACTTCAATCAAACACCTGGATTGCTGGTGCTAATTGCTAGTTATTGTTAACCAGAGACTTCATCTACAACAGTTGACTTTGTTTCAGAAAGCCTTGAGAAAGCATTATTCATCTCTGGCTGCATAGTTCAAAATACATTTTACTGATTCTTTTAGGGGTTGCTGAGGGCTTGGTTGTGATTAGATTTTCTTCTTTTTGTGTTTTTAGATGAAGAGAGATAATTATTTATGAATTAGTGTAATCAAAGTGAGGGGATTTGGGCGGGGTGGGTTTATTTTTAAAAAAGGTACTATTTTAAAAAAAAAATTAAAAGTTACATAGGGAAAAATGTTCTCGCTGCCCTCAGTAAATCAGCAGCAAAGTGTTAATAAATACTCACTAAGATTTCTATTAGAAAAATGGTGGGGTTTGGCTATTGATGTATTTTTAGGGAAATGTAGAGAGCGTCTGAAATAAGGATAGAGAAGAACTTTGCACCACAAATTGCAAAAGAACACACACTAGTTGCAACTATTTTACTTAATTGTGTGTTTCCCTTTATAGTCCCAGGATAATTTTCTAAGCAAAGTCCATCTCAACTTGTGATTTGAGAGATTAGAAAGCATACTAGTTCAGCAGTGGCAGGGTGAGAGCTCTCTGTGCTGTTTCAGGTATGTTTTTGGATGTGGGCAAGAATGGCAGGTGACAAGCTTTCCATGTGTCTGTCTGCTATGTTTTCTTTGTTATTAAACAGAGGGTCCTTTTTACTGTAGAAAAAATGTGAGGATGCTAGTGAGCATTTATGCAATCAGGCTGAATAGCGAACCTCCTACGCTAAAAGTATGACATGTTACAGTTTGACCTAGAGAGCTGGACTGTAACACAGATTTGTGTCTTCTAAATTATGCAGAGAGCAAAATGCAGGGTATGGGTTTCAGCATGAGTTAACGCAGTATGTATGGACATACAAATTTTCCCAATTATAAACAGGCAGTTGCACTACAATTAGACTCCTAAGATTATTATGATTAATTGGAGAGGAAAATCTCCCCCCCCCCCCCCCCCCCCCCCCCCAAGCAACGGTGTTTTTCCCTGAATTGTCCAAAGTGGTCTGTGTTTTGGCCAAATGAATGTAATTGGCTTGACAATGCCTAAAGTCCGTAATCAGCGCTGTCTTCTCTGCCAGTGACATCATCTTTCCAAAGAAAAAGATTTCCACAAAACTTTAGGTTTTTAAAAATGCAACTTCAGTTTTAATAAAATGATTCATTGGTTGCTAAGAAAACCCCAAAGGGTGTTTGTCTTTTTTTCCCTTCTCTCTCTCTTTTTTTTTTTTTTTTTTTTTGTTTCCTTTTTCCTTTTTCCTTTTTTGCAAAGCCTGCGAGTTGGCCATTTCAGACACCGTAGTTGCCCTTCTGATTTCCCTGGTATCCCTGCCAGCTTTCAGCAGTGGTGTTTGGTGATGGGCAGTTTGATACTTAGCCTGGTGCCTCAGCTGAGAGGCTGTAGTATATACAGAACACAGGAGCGCAAGGAAGCCTGGGTGAAAGAGCAAGTTGAGTCCCTTCCTGCCATCATCAACTGACCACCTTGTCTTTCTTGATGCCCATTTTTCCCTTGTGGTAGGAGTGCTTGGTTTCTGTTAAAGCTGGGTCTTGCCATGCTGGCATATTTGGGTTGGAGCTGAATTCACCCCTAAGAAAAGCCCATGCCTCCTCTAGGACTCAAGTGGAATAGGTTAAATATAATAGAAATTAGTGCAGATTTTAGTCTAGAGCTCTCATTCATATTTGAGTACAATGAAGTAGATCCTGGGGTTTTGAACGTGAACAGCAATCATATACAGAAAAGGAAAGGTTTCTATGGTCAAAATAACTAGATATACAGAGGGTGGTACACTGTCCAATGTTCTTATAGCGACTAATAGTCTAATTTATTTACAAAAGATACATCTGGTTATATACTAGCATTTAAAAAAATCTGCATTTTTTTTAAAGAAAATTATATTCATTATATACAAGGGCAAACATGCTATCAGTTATTCTTATCAGAGGCTTTTAATAGGAAACTGAACAATCATTTGTCCACATTTATTTTCTGCTATTTCATGTCTGTCTTTTTTCTGTGAAGTGGTATCTCATTTTTTCAGTTACTCCTGACTTCTCTAAAATGCGTATGGCATGCCAGCACGCTTACTAAAAAGGCTTAATTATTCTCTATTCTTTTTTTTTTTGTTTATTTTAAATACACTGCACTTGCTTGTTCCTAATCCTTGAGCTGATCTCTTCTTCCTTCAATATAAATACACTTAAGTAAAATTTACTATCTAGATTGTTAGCTCCAATTCCTCTGACATAAGATACTTTCTAAACAGAAATCTGATTTGGAGCCAGATTAAAAACACACATGCTTGTAGTTTGGGAATTGGTTTTCAAGTTGAGAAGGTCTGCATGAGCAGAAAGTCATCAGTTAGAAGAACTGGTCTGATTCAGACTTGTGATACTGTCCTTGTATCGGGTTTTAGCCTCAATTGTTTTGATTTTCTATCACCAGGGTCCTCCAGGTCCTCCAGGTTTACCTGGTCCATCAGGAAAGAGAGGTCCTCGGGTGAGTAAAACGCCTATGTTCTTCTGTAGCTCTAGGCAGGTCACCAATAATCAGACTGGAGTTTGCATCATTTTGTTTTTCTCGACTTTATTCATATACTTGGTGGTTACGAAAGTGTATGATTCTTAACATTTGACAGATGGGTTAAAGTAAGGCAATGCAAACGAGTTTTTTTTCTGCTGTGAACCTCCAGCAGAGTTAATTCCGTGCATGGGCACGTACACAGAGCATTGTTACATTGGTACCTAGCTTTTGCTGCTCACAATATTAACTTTTAGTTTTTCCATGCTGCTCCCATCTGCTGCAATCTAAGGTCATGTTCATTTGTTTTTGGAACGAGGGGGAGTGAGCAATGCATGCCACAGCCACAGAGGAGCAGGAGGTGGATACAAAATTAACCACTGCAAGACGGGGGGGTGCCGGGGGGGAATCCCCAAAATCTGTTTTAGTCTTGTGTTACAGCAACTTGCTAAAAGGGGTGACAAATAGCTGAGTAATTTTCCCAAGAAATGAGCTACAATAGCAAATGTTGATTTATTTTGTGTGATTGGGTGCACCCCAGCATGAGTGGGGACAGCAGCTTTGCCCTGTGCCAGGGACAGAGCACAGGCTTTGCTGCAGTGAGCAGAAACCCGCACCCCAGCTGCCAGGAGCATGGGAGAAGCCTGTGCCACTGCAAGGACTAGTTGATGGGGTAAAAGAGAGTAAATCTGTGCTTGCGCAATTGCGTACCAAAAAAAAAAATGTCCCCGAGGTTGTGGTTGATTTTGGGAGTTTTAGGGGAAGGGCAGCTGGAGGGAGCAGGTTAGCATTTGTTGTGTAGAAGATTTCAGGCTGTGGTATTTGGGGATGTAAGTGGTTATGGCTGGAGTGCGCTCATCTAGGCAAATCGCAAGTGGGAGATAAGGGAGTAGTTTATATGAAGGCTCAGCAGACGTGTAGGAGGAGTTTTGACTCAGCCTTTGAGGAACGTCTAAACAAGCTGCTGCTCAATATGTGTTGAACATCCTGTGCTTTGCTGGCTTTCAAAACTTGGTCTGACTGGGTAGGGAAGTGCACTGGTCAAAGGGGCCGAAAACCAAACTGATGCTTTAGAGCAGTTGGAGACAAGGGAGTGGACGAGACACATTTAGAAGTATAAAATGAAAAGCATTCCTTCAAATCCGTATCTTCCTGACTTCTTGGATCCTTTTTTCAAAGTATCCTTCTACATAAGAGCTGACAATTCTTAGAACTCAGCTTTTTCCATTGCATGGTGCCTCAGTCAAGGATACATCTGGTATCAGAGGCAGGATCCCACGTACCCAAACAGATCCTCACAAGTGGGAAGTTGCCTGTGGTTTAGAGGAGGCTACTCATATGTTTAAAGCCGTGCCTGTTTGTGAGATCTCTCTTGCTCAGTTGTTGGTTGTTTGGGTTTTGTTTTTTTCTTTTTCCCCTGCAGGTCTTTTTTTACAGGTATCGAGTACTTAGGAGCACAGTGCTCTACCTTGTGAGTTTGCTGGATTAATTATTGAGTAGGACATGCTTTCCGATGTGAGGAGACAGCTTACAGTAGAGTGGCTGGAAAAGTATGGAAATGGCAGAGGTTAATATTTACCAGTAGTTCTGAGTTTAAAATACCTATTTATATGGGCCGAGAAAGTCTACAAAACTAGTTGATCAAAGAAACAACTTTTTTTTTAAATGTCAGTGTTCTTTAGTTCGTACAATGCTGATAAATTCAAGCAGGTATAGCCAGTGAAGATACATGGTATGATAGAGGAGTTTTTTGAGCCAAAAAGCACGTAAAACCTTGTTGATGCAAAGTTCCTGTCCACGTCTACCAGTCTGCCCTGTGACTTCTGCCTTCCTTCACATGAGCTGCCATTTGTGATCCTGAAATGTGACTCGGGGTGTTGAAGAGAAGCAGCAGAGTGCAGAGCCACATCGCCCAGGCCTTCTTCAGGGTCTCTCAGGTGTGCGTCCAGACTTGATCCTGACAGAGATTCACATGGGTTCGACACTTTGGGCATGGTATCAATGCCTGATTAATGGTTAGAGATTTCCATTAAAACCTGATTTTGATCTCTGTAATTCTATGGTAGAGAAGTCTACATCTGACAGTTAAAGTTGGTGAAGTGTCTTGGCTTGTTCCAAGTTTCTCAGTAATGAAATTTCAGCAATTTCAGAATTAGTCAGTGATGAGATGAAATTCCCCTGATGCCTCTCATTTCATGAGGATACTTTTGCACCTCTGTGTTGCAGTGCCATGCCCCAAGACAATAACATTGCAAGCAGCAAAAGCTAGGAGCCACTTCAGCACTGCAGCTAGGTTGGCACTTACTATTTGTTTCCTTTCTCCTAAATCCCTGAGAGCCACTCCAAAGTTGCCGGTGTGCAAATTAAGCTCTCATACAGGACACACGATTAGCATTTCTGTGGAGTTATGTCAACATTGTCATTAGTGAGAGGGAGCATTTAAGAGATAACAGCTTTCAGTGTTACTGCAAGGTATAACCAGTAAATTCAGCCTCACATGAGGGAAAGACAAACATTGAGTTTATCTGTTTTAAGACCACTGAATATATGAGAGAGCTGAAAAGGATTCTTATTTTTTTTTTGGTATTTGGATTAATTGTTTGGGTTTAATTTTGGCCTTAGTGAATTCAACAAAAGCTTTGTTGCCAACTTACCAGGGATAGGTTTTCACCAGTTTGGTCCTTCAGTGTTTGGAAGAGGAATAGCTGCTGACAGCCATTGCAACAAATATTTTCGCTGATGCGCAGTTTGTCAAGGAGTGAGGATTGCTGAGTGTATTGCAGGACGACACTTATCCTGGAAGGTGTAGATAGTCCTGATAGCCTGTTCTGTTCCTGGTTTAAGTCCAACTCTTTTAGTAACAAGCCCAAATTCTACATCGGCTGTGGGAGAATCAGGTTGGTGAAGCATTTTTATCTGTGATTTGTTTAGAGAAGGTGGAATCCACTGCTTTGGGTCATCTTTTAAGTCAGTGAGAACTGATCTACTTCCTTCTCTTTGCAGCTTATAGCTGAGTACCTCAAAATGTGTTTTTTCTGATTTTATCCCATGTCTCCAAGTTGTGTAGCTGGAAAGCAACATTGCAGTGACTGTGTGCCAAATACCTGTTAAGAATTACGTGGGAAGACAATAGAAACTGAGATTTTTAAAATAAAGGGAAGTACTCAGCTTCACTTTCCATTTTTTAGGAAGATGTACATCTTTTATTTCTTAAGAATTCTTTGAAAGTCCCAACCAGTGCTTCTAAAATCAACAATGATGCAGTAAAATGATTCTCTGCAAACTGTTCACAGTTGTTCAGTGGAGTACTGAATAATCCCACTCTTTTTTGTGTTTTTTGTTGTTTTTTTTATAGGGTGTTCCAGGACCACATGGTAATCCAGGTTTGCCAGGATTGCCAGGTCCAAAGGTGAGTTCATTTATCCATGTTGCCATGTAAATACATGAACTTCTTAATGACTTTTTGGAAGCCCCAGAACTCTTTCCTGTAATAGAAGCAATTGGCCTTCTTTGGTTTACAGATGGAGACTATTACTATAAACATATTTTAATTAAGTGCAATCAATCACATTGAACTTCAAATCAAGACAAAATAGCAGTTTATTCAGGGGGGAAAAAAAACCCAACTGTGTGTACAGAATGATAACCTGGAAACTGTTACCCATGCAAGTAGTCTGTATTTCCCAAGAAGTGTTCCTGTAAATCAGCTTGGCCTCTTTGATAAACTGGAATTTAAGTGAGAATGAACATTTAATTGCTCTAACCTTTTGCCTTGGGGTTTGGTTTTTGTTTGGTTGGGTTGGTTTTTTTTTTTTTTCCTAAAAGGAAGAAAAATATACTGTCATTCTCTATAAATTCCTTTTTTCTTTTTGTCAGTGCCCAACCTTTGATATTTAAATACTCTAATATTTCAGACATTATCACTTGATTAATATGCTACAATAATTTCCTGAAGATTTATGCATGTGGTATTTAAAACCAAAGAACAAATACTAGTCTAGAAGCTCAAATAAAACCCTTCAAACTTGTGTAACATAGGCCCTTTAAATAGTTTTGACAGATTTGTGCAGTTGCAGAATGCCTTCAACTCGTATTTAGTTTGAGCATTTTGATAGATATGTTAGGGGAAAAAGCAGCAGCAACCATGATTTGTTTTAGTGCGATTCCTAATGGCAGGAATCTGACCTGTCATGACAGGTGTTAAAAACTGCTTGAGGCCATAAAAAAAAAAAATGTAATAAAGCTTTTAGTGTCAAACACTGTAAAACCAAGTGACTCTCTTTTTTTGTGTGTGCTTTTGTTATTATCTAGTTCTATAGGAACAGTTAAACTTGGAGATTCATAATTATTTTTTACAGTATTTATGCTGAATGTATAATATAATACATCTCTAGGAAAATAATTGTAACCAGTTAATCCTAGGATTTGTTTTATAATGTATTTTCCCCCTCCACTGGATCATAATCCTGATCAGTTCTGTAATTGTCTCCATGATTTTAAGAATAGAAGGAACTATGTGTGTGGATGTACTTATCTATACTTACATTAAAAAAATATATATATATGCATATATTACTGGGTGCTTAGCGATCTCTTTCATTTCTGCTAGGCTATAAATTATCCTTTCAATACAAGTGTCTTTTGAAACACTTTTCTTTAAATAAAAATTAGCCAGGTCCTCACTGAGTTTTGACTATGAAAATCCAGTTGACCCACACTGACTGTGTAATCTGAAACGAAATACACTTTTGTTTGATCTTAAAACGTTGCAGACAAGTTGCAACAATTTTCTGGCAGTAACTTAATGCAGAATTTTATTCTGCCTTTAGGATGCATGCATTTTTCCCTCCTGTGCTGAAGCATCCTTTATGTACTTGTTTTTGAAGCATGGAGCAACATTAGCTAATACCCTTACAGTGTAGTATCCAGCCCTGGACGTGTGCTAGCAGTGCCAACTGATAGCTGACGTCCTTGGCATTTAATTCCTGATAAAGAGTTGATGGGTGTTTGTAAAGTCATTTAAAAGTATTCATGAGATTTGACTGTATTCCTGGCTCTCTGAAAAAATGGATTAGTTAAGAAAATCTAGTTTGTGGATTCTGACACTGTACATACACTGTAATGTCACATAGATTAAATAATGAAGTGCTTTATTTTATCCTCACATCTTGAGCTGTGGTGACACATTGTTAATCCGCAACTGAAGGCCATGCATAACAATGGCTATTTGTTTTTTTGATTAAAAACAATGAGGAATTAATTATGCTTATGAGGGAAAGGAAAGGCTATGGGTAGGTTATCAGAGGCCTACATTTTAACTAGCCGAGAGCTGGTCGCAATTTTTATTACAACTCTTAATTTAATGTGCCTGTGTTGGAAAATGGAAGCAGAAGACTGGGAGTTGTTCAAGGAATATAACTATTTACCTTCCAAAAGGTAAATCAGCTGGAAAATACTCGGATAACTCCTGCCACGCCGAAGAATGGTGTTCTCTCTGACCTGACACATCAATTTAACACAACAGATTCATTTTGCCGTATTTCCAGGCTTTATTTAGTATTTATTTAGTAGGATGAGAGGAAATGGGCTCAAGCTGCGCCAGGGGAGGTTTAGGTTGGAAATTAGGAAAAATTTCTTTATGGAAAGGGTGGTCAAGCATTGGACCAGGCTGCCCAGAGAGGTGGTGGAGTCCCCATCCCTGGAAGTGTTCAAAAAACGGGTAGATGTGGCACTTGGGGACATGGTTTAGTCTAGTCTACCCTTGATTGGTTTAGAGTAGACTTGGTAGTGTAGGTTAATGGTTGGACTGGATGATCTTAAAAGTCTTTTCCAACCTAAACAATTCTATGATTCTATGATTCAGCAGGCTTAGCTGCTTAACTGCAGAGGGGAGGGGTAAGCCCCGGCGGGGAATGTGGTGCGCAAGAGGAGGATCAGGCCCCGCAGCACTTCCAAAGAGCCGCGCCCGTGGCAGGTCTGACATGGCTGACCGTCGGCGCGCCTCGCGCTGTGTCCCTCCGAGCACCCAGCCTTGCCCCTGAGAGTGGGATTGCGCTGGCGATGTCCAAGCAGCTGCTCTTCCCAACTTCTAGCTCTCTTTCAATGGAGGGCACATATAATCTTTAACCTAGCACTGCTGGGGATAACTTCGATAGTAACGCTTATTTCCTTGGCTACGCAGAATGTATTTTTGAGTGAGAAGAGCAGATCTGGGTGCCTGTGAGTAACACCCGGTGTTACCCTACAGCTTTGAAATGAAGAGCGCTGTTGCAGCCTGTGCCATTGGTATAAACAGGTCAATGAAATGTTACGGTGCCTTTTGCATGCAGCTTTTAGTATGAATTTTAGACCAAGGGGCTTGCCATTTCCTCCTCCATTACCTTATTTTCAGTCATTAGCGCATGAATGTGGTTTCAGCCTACGGCTCTGGGAACTCCCCGGGGGACCGCTCGGTCAGCGTGAAGCAGTTCACCCAGGGCTGTTTCAGGAGGTACCGGGTGCTGGCGGCTCCTGTTTTAAGGGCGGTGAATTTGACTATGAAGGCTGCGGGTTTGCTGTGGCGGCGGAGCTGCCTGTGGCCACCAGCTCTGCGGGGCTGGTTGCCAGGCCATGCTGGGCTGGAGCAGCCCCGGCTCCTGGCCCAGGCAGGCCTTAGGCCTCTGTGGCATGGTTGGACTGGATGATCTTCAAGGTCTTTTCCAACCTAAACAATTCTATGATGTCGGGCTGCAGTGCCCGCCCTTCGTGTGGCGGCGGGCTCTGGCAGCGGGAATTTGAAATGGGAGAGATCGGTGTGGCAGCGTCTTTCCCCTCTCTGCGGCCTAATCTTGGATGCAGACAGTAACTTCTGGCCGGGAACGATGAGCTGCCTCATCTGCTAAGAAGTAACTCGGACCTGAACAGAGGCCTTCGCTGCGTGTCTACAGCTCCGTCCGTCCCAGCCCCGATGTCTGCACTGCGTGGGGCAGGTACTGAGTGTAAGGAAGCCTGGATGAGGTCATAATCAGTGCAGTAATATAGCCCGATAATCTTGCACGGTGTTTGGGGAATAGGCGGTGTCCTGAAATGGTGGAGATATGGGGAGAGCATTTCAGCCCCAATGTCTGCTGTAATCCTGCTCAGATTTACCAGTAAATTCTTCTTATCAAATGATTTTTGTGACCGTATGATATTTGGAAAATGTAAGTCTCATTTTGATGTGAACTCACTATTGTATTTTGTTGTAGTTCTTCACTGAAAAAGTTGTAAGAAAAAAATCTGTAATAACAAGTGAATTTTATATGAACATTCCTCCTCCTCTGGCTATAACGGTGAAAATATTTGTTTGCAAATATGTTATTACAAACTCCTTTCCCCGATGATATTAATGAGCTTAATTTCTCTGCAACAGGGCCCTAAAGGAGACCCAGGATTCTCTCCAGGACAGGCAAAACGTGGGGAAAAGGTAATAGTTTCTTAATTATAGAAGAACATTTTGTCTGTTCCATTCTTTTGTTGAAGTCTTATTTAATATTCAGACAAGTTATAACAGCACAATACTTTGTACTTACTGCGACACTGGTGTATTTTGACACTTAATTGTGTGAGACTGACCAGTGCAGATGTAATGTACATATAATCTTTAATCTAGCACTGCTGGGGATAACTTCGATAGTTACACTTATTTCCTTGGCTACATAGAATGTATTTTTGAATGAGAAGAGCAGATCTGGATGCCTGTGAGTAACACCCGGTGTTACCCTACAGCTTTGAAATCAAGAGCGCTGTTGCAGCCTGTGCCATTTGTATAAACAGGTCAATGAAATGTTGCGGTGCTTTCCCTCCTCCCCCAACTGCATCAACCATAAGAAAATGCATCTTTTTTCCAGCTCCCTAGCATCTGAGATGCTCTAATTCTCATTCACGCATACCATCATGTAGTTGCAAGGTTTAAAGAACTTGAATGCGAATAGCCACATGCCACCATAACACTTAGGTCTACATGCATCTTTCATGTTGTCTTTTACACAGATTAGATTTATGCCATGTTTTATGTGGCACATACCATAATGGTGTCCTGATTCCTGGTTGAGGATTGCTGGCATAACAGTAACACAAACAATAAACAGTAATAGTTAAATAATACATATTAATTTGAGGTGAAACCACTCACTTCTGAGGGAAGGGTCACCTCAAGAATTCTATAGCTTCTTCACTATCATTTATGTTGGCTAAAGTAAATGTGGTGAGGTTGTGAACTAAGTCTGTTCCAGCCATGATTTGGCCATGTTGTATGATGCAGGAGCATGCACATTGCACCAGGTGGTTGCAGCTGAAGAACTGCTGCCTTTTCGATTTTCTTCATCTAAAAAAAAAAAATTGCTGCCCAGTAAAACAACATGGTACTTCTTCGTACCAAATATCCAAGAATGCAGAGAAGATATGAAGTCCTGCATGTTTATAGCCCTGTGTCATGTTCAAGTGAAACAGTGATTCTGGATGTTTTTGTTATACAGGGTGATCCAGGCCCCATAGGCTTTCCAGGCCCACCTGGGATCAAAGGCCAGAAGGTAAGATTCTGTTGCCATTTTCATGCAACCCTCCCTGGCTCAAATCCATGGCTATCAGGTGGATGTCTGGTGATCAAGAGGCGACAGAAGGGCTCTAGGCCTGCTGTTGGTACTGTGACTCTCTACTGTGTCAGGCTCCAGGGCCAACAGTGCAAAACCTGTCCTTGCAACTAAATCAAGTGAGATCACGGCAACAGAATATAAATCACAGATGCTTAAGTTGGTGTCCTTCAAAAGGCTTGGCATGGCCCTGACACAATAGGTACGAAGGAATATAGACTTGCCTGCAAGATACAGCCATTTTTAAATCAACTGTATTCAATTTTCAGTAATAGTTTTTTTCCTTTCTTTTTCTATATTGTGTATTTTGTAGTATAGAAAAAGCTCCACAGGATCATGTGCTCAGTATTTCTGCACTGAATTATTTGCTTTTTTTCCCAAATGTGTGCCAGAATTGCTGAAATGGAACTCGGGTGGAAAAAGTTCCAATTTTGGATGCTACATAACGCAATGTTTTTTAATATGAGAAATGTCAGGTGGCGCACACTGCATTTAAGAAATATCCAAATGATGGCAGTCCTATATATACAGGCAAGCATGAGGCAGACAGGTAGTTTCGGGAAGGGTACATGAAGGATGTCAATAGAGGAAATGAGACAATCTTAAGAAAATGAGTGCAGAAGACTGAAGGAGTGAATATAGTTTATGTGGAAGGAGACATGACCTGATGTAAGGCCAGTAGGCCACTCTGATTAGTCAGATGGTGACAAACTGGTGAGGTGGCAAAAATCAGCAAGAAAGCTGGGGGGAAAGTACTATTAAATGCTGTCTTTGCGGAAGATAGTTCAGTGTTGCAAGTGTAATAGAAAGACGTGGAGAACAGATGTCACAGCAGAATTTGAAGTAATATGTAACGCTAAAGGCAGCTGTAAAGTGTCCATCAAAAGGATGGAATGAATTGTTAGAAAGGTAGGCTTGGTATTTTTGGCCTTTAATTTTTGACATATAGAGAAGGAATATTAATTAAATACTTTCCTGCTGTTGAAACTAAAGAAAAATGGCATTGCAAACTTATATTCAGTGTTATGTTTTAAGATGGCTTCATTCAATGTTGTCTTCAGCTTAAAGTGACAATTTTTTTCTTTTTTTTAAGTCTAGTCATTAATTTCTAGAACTCACCTAAACGTAGTAAAAATGTGACCAGAAAAGGAAGCTATCATTGAATTAGCACCAGGAGGAGCGTGGAAATTTATTTTGCCAAACATATGGCCCACAGTTCTATGAACTGAGAAAATGTGTAGCTGTGACAAGAATTTGCATCCCCTCTGGTGAGAATTAACCTACAAGCCTGGACACTGATAGCTTTTGTCACGACTGATCTTGGGCCACCTTGAGATTGCCCAAGTATTGTGCTTTCTTATTTCTTCAGGTTTACAGTTTTTCTCTGAAAACAAAGTAGGTTTTGTTTTAAAGCTTTTTAGATGGGAAGCAGCTGTCACTTGTTCTGGATTATGAGACTGATATTTGGGGGCACGGAAATTAAAATCTTATGGCGATCATGCTTTCTTCCTGCCACAGGAATTCACTCCTTATCTGAGGGTTTTAGAGACTCTGTGGAGAATCATGCTCACTTGATCACTGGAAATTTTACTCTCTGTTTCCATGTTGTACACATCAGATGCTAACTAGAACCATGTTTAAGATAACTTCTTCCTGACCCAGATTGTAAGAATACCAGCTTTTGAACAGCACTACACCTGTAAACAGTTAAAAGTATTTCACGCTTAATTTTTTTAATGACAAGCTCATAATTTACTGTGTTTTAAGTAATTGATCTTTAGTTATTGCTTTTCAGTATATGTAAATAGGTGAACATGCTGTTAGCTCATTGTGATCTCAGGAATTATTTTCAAAGGAATGTGAGCACAAGTAGCTGTGAAGTAAACCAGCTACAGGAAAAAACTGCGGAACAATCAAGTACTTCCATTTTTGTTTTGTACCCCAGTACTACTGGGTAATTGCTATAATATTGAATAAATAACATATTTCTGATATTCTTTCTCATCCAGGTAAAAAGGAAAATCCTACACATGAGTTAATGGTGTCCCAAATTCTATTTGATTTTGACAATTGGCTTGTGTTAACCGAATAGCTTCTAAACAGTGAGATATTTGATAGCAAATAAAAACTCTAATGTTCTTCCAGATATTTTTAATAGTGTAATAAAATCTATGTTCATTTCGTGGCAATTCCATTTTGTCATGTTGACTTTTGTCAGTGTTTTCCTGAAAGACCTAGAAATCTGAGGGTTTTTTCTTTATGGAATTCATCATCCATGAAGCGGAGGTGCACTGCAATGCCTGCTGCTCTCCACAGGGCATGATTGCCCCACTCCATGGTGGCTGTGGAGGAGGAAACTGCGCTTAACGAGTTTTCTAATCAGAGTTTGCCTTATTCTGAACTTCCTGTGCAATGTTATTTGGTGTTTACACTAAAACATGTGTTGTGGAAGAGTGAGGCAAGTGTGCATATTGTTTTCACTTTTTTTGACACGAATGACTTTGAGAAGCCATATTCCGTGTGCTTTTGGTTCTGTTTTCCTGAGATCGTGTTAGGAGAGTTTCTTGGAAAGATTAATTGTACCAAAAAAGAAAAAAAAAAAAAAGGCTTTTGAAGCCCATAATGCAATAGAAAAGCACTAGCAAACTACTGTTTTGGATTAGAACTATAAAATGATGTTTCTTTTTATAAAGCTGAGAATCTACATGTTTTTTTAATGAGATAGTAAAACAAACGTATGTTAATAATCAGGACTCTGGGAAGAGATTATTGTGATTGACTTTATTTTTCATTACACACCATGTGTCGGAGTATGCATCCTTGTGGTTGCATATAAAATATGACATATTTCTCATGTCTGTAACACACTATAAAAAGGCAAGTTTTGCTCAGGGTAGGGCTCCAAATTTGTTCTAGCATAAGAACAGAAACTTTCATGTTTATGAAGTGTTTAGAGGCCTGTTTCTTTCATCTTTTGAAGCAGAGAAGCAATGGCGGGAGATGAGGGATAGTTTGAGAGTGCTGTTTCTAGAGCAGTTGCATGGATCTCGTATCTGGAGCTGTCTTGCCAGGGCCATCTTTAAATCAGCACTCAAGACTTTCCTTATATCAGTCCAGAGACCTCGCAGAACGGAAGCCCCCTCCTTCCCCCCCTCCCAAAAAGGGCCTGCTTCACTGTACGGACAGGCGAGTACTTGCCTCTGCTAGCCAGCATCCTGGGGGGTAGATTGTCAGCCAAAGGACAGGACTCCTGGGCATTAACAGTGCCGGGGATCATGTCAATATGTTAGAATGACTGCAGTGCCTGTGTGGTTGCAGGTACTTCACAAGATCATTGGAAAAGATTTTTTAAAAGATTGGCTGCAGTTTTTGGGCTACTCTGTGAGAGAAATTCCTCTACTGAATTAGATGGAGAAAAGGTCCATCTTCTATATGTACGCTTTTTTTTTTGAAGGGGTATTTCCATTTAGTAGGATATTCCAGCTAAGAGATGCTAAGTGAAATCTTAATTGTGTTAATAAACATTGGCAAACAAGATAGAACAGAGCTATGAAGGAAAAAAAAAAACCTAAACCATTCGCTGATGAAGTAGTTTGTCACCACATGGCATCCAGTTTTTCAATGTGGAGCTGATAAGTAAGTATTGCAAAGGCTCCTGTGACAGCGCATGGAAATCTGTTTATATGCTAGACTTAACCCATGCCCAGAATTTTTTTTTTTCCAGCACTTTTTGAAAGACTAATATCTCTCTGCAGCTGATGGTTGTAGCGTTAGGTGTAGCACTTCAACTACTGATTTTTAGAGGTCACAGAAACTTCTTGGCTCTCTAGCAAAGTTGCCAGTGTTGTGCCAGGTGTATTTTAACAAATGCATATAAATTCTAATAAAACACAATGGGCACCAGTAAGATGGAAAGACTTGGCTTGAACAGTCCTTGCTGTTATGATTTAACATCTACATTTTGCTATATACAGATTTCACTCAGTCTGGGTCCCACTGTGCTAGGCATATGGTAGAAGTCAGACACTTAAACTTGCTATGAAGTCTTTTCTGAGTTGTATTAGTTGGCGGTAAAGATTTTTCTCTCACACAGACCAAAGCATTCTTGCAACTTGCTATGTTTTTGTAGTGTGCTTGAAGTCTATATTACTGTAATTGGAAGATTCAAACCTTTCTCTTCGATGCAGAGTTTTTAAATCAGAGCATTAATCTTCATTAGAAATTGGGAGATATTTCATTTTGCAAACCAGTGCATGTGAACTTGTATTCTTCTTGTTTACTTTCATCTTAGTTCAGAGCAAACTGAGTTTTATTTATATGGGTATACTCAAGAACACGAACCCAAACTAATAAAAAGCTAAGACTTTTAAGAGGATTAGCTAAGTCACAGGAAAGGAAAACTCTATGTGAAAAATCTCTCTGGAATGATACTCAGCATGGTTTAGCTTCATTGCCAACCAGCATTTAGTGAGTTAGAATGAATTAAGGCCGTGTTAACTCTGAGTAAGAATATAGGCATTCTACTTTAAAGTATGAGTTCAGAGCAGGTCTCCTCTGGCAGAAGAAAGATGCTGTTGTGTACCAACATGCATAGCAGTAATTAAGTCTCCTTCTTCATCTCACAGTTCCTTGTGTGCCTTCTTTTGAGACTGTCCATGCAGGTGTTAATCGGCTAAACTGACCCACTTTGAAACTAAATTGTGATAAACTTCTCTTTCAACGTTTCTCTGTATAGTAGCATTTGCTCTCCATTTCTCCTTGTATGGAAATAATAAACTACTTGAGAGATTTCTTCTAGCAACACCTACTTCAGCTGATCATTTAAGCATAGGGAGGATAAAATTCTGAAATGGATAAAACTCATTAAATACAGAGTGGGCTGGGAGTGTAAAAAAACCTCTATACGGCTTTCTGAGGCACATTTTGAAAGCTGAAGATGAGTTACTGGCTTATGCTGGCTGGCATCTTTAGGTCTGCTTTAGCAATTCAATAAAAAAAATTTGGTTTAGGCATACATCAGTGTAGTAAATTGGGATATTTCATGCTAACTGGTTAATCTAAAATCAGCTCCTGGCTATCTGTGTTACAGATTCCCGCCCCTGCCGCCCATCCCTGCCACTCCCCCACCGCCCCCGCGCCCGCCCCAACCAGCAATGCAGACCTGCTTCCTTAGGTACAAGATAACATATGTAAATTATTTAGACTTAAGCTACAGGAGAGGATTGAAGCCAGAATACATTATAATTTTGCAAGCTGGCAATGCCCTGTGTGTGATTAGCAAAATGAAAGGACACACCTGCTGTATAGGGTTTTGAGAAAATGAGGCCTTTGGGTTTCTTAATGGGTACATCTCTTTTGGATCAAGATTCCTCAAGCAAGCCTATAATAGCAAAATTGCAAATGTTGAAGCCTGACAGATGTCATTCTCTTCTCTTATCTAAAATTATCACCAAGCAAAATCATTCTATCTTTTAATTTTGTATGTAATAATAAAATTAATTTTATGCAGAAACTCTTGTGGTCATGCAGAAGCTTATCCAAAACTTTGGGGTACCTGATCTGCTGAAATCAGTTGCAGAATTCCTTCTTATTACAGTGGGTCTCAAATCTCTACCGACTAGTAAGTATCATCATGCTGTAAGGCAGCCAGATGTTTGACATCAGCCAAGACACTCCCGCTACTCTGTCAATGTCTTTGAGGCCAATTTTCTGATAGATTTCTATCCAGAATAAGGATTGGTTTGGTCTTTCTCTTTCAAGCTGCAGCTTTTGGAACTTGCGTATTCCCAGTACCTCTTGCAAGGGATGTGGAGACCAGACACTTGGCTTCTGCATCAATCATGCAACTGTTACAGCCTCCTTTTTAGGCCAGCTTGTCTGGGTATGTTTAGTATAGTGTAAAGACATCCAAGAAGAAGGTTCCCCTTTCAAGTGTTCTGATGCAGATGGCAGGTTCCAGCTCTATTTTTAATTCTTTTTTTTTCTTTAAGAGCTAAAATATGTATGAAATGGTCAATGCACAGGGAGTAAAGTTTGACAGCTTCATGATTTCAGCACCACAGGGAAGACTTCTGGGATGAAGAACAGGCTATTCTCCCTACCAATATAAATTCCATAATATAAGGGCTGAAATTTGTTCTATGTTAATTTTAAAAAGTGATATCGTGTGTCCTGGAAGGATGACCCTCTACTTATACTCCTCCTCTGAACTGCTTTGTTCAGAAAGGGCATAGTGACAAGGATTTGGAATGGGGAAGTGCACTGCACCAAATCCAGTTCTGCAGTTTCATCAACAACTGGGGACAGCATCCCATGTACTCTTTTGGTTGAAAGAGTACAAGTCTGGAACTGTCTTTAAGCATGCTGATACCTTGAAATTGTCTGAACCGCCGTGAATATTTCTTACTCCTTTTCTCTAACTCAGCTTTCATATAGCTGCTAAATGTAAGCCACACTAATGGTGCAGGCAAACAAGTTTGGATAATTTTTTTTTTCTTGATAAAGAGAGATTGGAGTAGGCAAAAAAGGTCCATTTTGTGTGTTTAACTGTATCACATATCTGTTTCTCTACCTGCAGGGTCTTAAGGGTTATCCGGGACTGCGAGGGCCACAGGGTGAGCAGGTAAGTGATGAAAGCACAGTACACTATACTCTACAGATGAACAATTGAGGATAGAAGAATGCATAATCCAATGTAGGTGTTCAATACAAGCTATCAGTGTAGATTACTGACTGCTTAAGGAAATACTTGATCGTTCTTGACCAAGAGTTCAGGTTATTTAGAGATAAGTGTGGTAAGAAATGGTCTAAATGAAATGGAAAAGACCAGCTTGATTTTCTTCAACTACCACACTAGCTTGGTGGGGTTTAATGTAAAATTCTTGTTAGAGGCACAGATCTCATTCTCTCAAAACCTCTACCAGTTTAATGCATTTTAAATCTCCTAGCATGTAGAAAATGAAAAGGTTATTTAGTGCTTTTTCTTACTCCCATGTCAGTTCAAGAAGCAATCTGAATGTAAATTTCAAAGACATCGAATTGCTGATGCATCTTGTTAGCATTAACGAGGCTCCTCATGGCAGAGTAGGTGGAAGAATGAGTCTCCTTCCGGATGACACTGAAAGGAAAACAGTGATGATAACAGATGATACTCATGAACATCATCTATGACTAACGAGTTTTATACACAAATTTTAGCTGAATGACTGGTGATTTTTGTTATAGGCCCATGGGTGTTTTTCTGTGATGACTATAATTTTGCAGTGAGATAAGGAGACAGCCAGTGAAAAAAAAAGTTATTCTTAACACTAGTAGAAGAGTGCCTCAATCTTTGAAGTTGCAGGTGAAAAGTAATCAGTTAGTTACCATGGAGGGGAAAAAGTGAAGCTTGCATTGAAAAGTAGTTCTATTAATTATTTATGCAATCAAGCGTATAAGTTCCTTCAAAGGCAATTCATGTTCAAAAGTGTGAAAACTGGGGATGTGCAACTGTTTGATATCTCTGTGTTCTCATACTGCTGCTGTAAATATTTTCCTTTGTTATTATCATAGAATCATAGAATGCTTTGGGTTGGAAGGGACCTTGAGAGATCATCGAGCCCAACCCCCTGCAGTAAGCAGGGATTGAACCTGTGAACTTGGCGTTATTAGCACCGTGTTCTAACACTCAGAAAGTACTCCAATGTAGCTTTTAAAAGAGAACTTTGGATGCAAGAGTTTTATTTTGCATGTAGTTCTTGCTGCTGGTATTTTCAGGCCTGGCTGGTGAAGGTGATAAGTTAGGCCAGTTACTAGTTGTCTGTAGCACCTACCTGTGTCTGTAGTTTTTAGAAGCTTGTACAGCAAGGACAGACATTCCTCTGAATTTGTGAACTGTGGAACCTCTTCTACAGCTGGTAACAAAGGAGAAGTTCTAAAAGATAAGTTGTAAATGCAACGATCGTACTGCTTCTTTAGTTTTTTCATATACGCATATTTTGAGGTACAACTGAGCCATAATAGGAGACCATGGATCCTAGCTCCATGGTGGAACATCTATCAGAGGATGAGTCACTACTGGTTGAAAGCAGGTGACAGAATCATCTCAGTGGCAGCTGATTTTAACAAAAAATACTGCAACCCCTTTTTGCATCTGCACTTCTGAGTTCTGCTTCCTAAGACTGCTGTTTCGCCATAAATCAGCTGTGAACAGCTCAGAGAGGAAGCCCTGATTCATTGCTATGGTTAACACTGACATGACAGTGGGTGGAAGGGTCAGGCTGGGCGAGTGTCCAATTTATGGACTTTCTTGTTTAAAATAAAATTAACTGAACAGAGGTAGGTGGAGCTTCCTATGTCTCGGTGATGGGGCCATGGCATTTGGCACCATTTCAGAAAAGCAAGTTTTTCTAAAAATAAACAGATGTGCAGATGTTAAGTAATAAACCAACAAAAATGACTTTTGGATTTGATTAGGAGGAAGAAGATAGAGAGAAGTTCTATACATTTGTGACTAATCCAGTGCTATATTGACCTGATTCTGGAAGAAACAAAGAAATTTGGCTTTGTAAGGACACAATGATTCTTCTTTAATGAAACATTTAACACATTTGTTCAAATACAGCTAAGACCAGTGCAGTTGCTTCATTATAAGGACTGTCTCCTATAGTCCTCCTCAATTACTTTTTATAAAATAGCATCTATGTTTTTATTATGGAAATAAGGGGTGCACTCTTGTATTTCACAAAATCTTAGGCTACTCTGCTTGTAAAGCTTTTTTTAAAGGATATGTAACTGCAATTGGTGGAGTTACTTATATATGATGAGTAAATTTTAGGGTGTTGCTGTGTAGCTTGCTTAAAGAGAAATTCTTCCATGACCTTAAGCTGTGCCATATGATTAGGTGTTAGAAGAGAAATGATAAAACAAATAAACTCCAAAACATGACATTAAACCTGTTCATTGTTTCTTTCCCCCTTTTTTTTTTCTTTTCTTTTTCCCACCTCTTTTTCCACTTAGGGAATTCCAGGAATGGCTGGCAATATTGGGGCAGTTGGTTACCCTGGCAGGCAGGTGCAGTAACTATACTAATGTCTTTGAAGTTTTGGGGGTTTTCTCATTTGTTCTTTTCAAAAGTACCATATTTAACTCTTTTGGAACTACTAATACTGTAAATGTATTTGTTTACACCCTATCATTTATCCTTGAAACAAACCTCTTTCACAGGCAGTGCCCTTTAGTAATGTTGAGTCTTGTGGATTTGGATGGGTTAGGTGCCATAATGCTGTACCTTTCTGGAATACATAAATGACATTACTAAAGTACTAAATGTCTAAACACTTTATGCTCCTTCATAAACCTCTTGTGGTTCTATGTGTTTTATTTTCTTCATATTTCAAGTCCAGAAGCAACAGGAAACTGCCTGTGAAGCATAGTTCCTCCTGATTTTCACCAATGTATTTACATCACTGCTGAAACTATTTCTTCAGCCCTTTTGGGGAACAGAACGTTAAAAGATTATTTTTTTTTCCCCATTCAGACATTTGAAGAGACCCAATAAAGCCAGAAAGCAGCTTTCTATAAACACAAGCACTTACATAAATACTGATTTTATTTTTTTATTTACATATAAGCTAACAGATACCTCAGTCCAGTAATACAAATAAGGCATAAAGCAGAAATATTCATTATTTTCCCCATATAAAGATATATGAGCCAAATCCAACAATTGGCTTTACACTTTTGTGTCAGCTTAAAGGGTGAATTTGACCAATACATCATTATTTTATTTGTAATGGCTATATATTTTAAAATTCCTTTACAATATTTTATATAGTAATGGATGATAACGTGTTTGTGTTGAATCACATAACATGTTTAGAGCATTTGGACTACATACGCTATTCTGACATTAGCTTGAAAATAATTGGAAATGTGTCTAAATACAAAAGCTTATGAAAAATCCTGTGAAATTATGTCACTGTAATGCCAGATCACTGGATCTGGAAAAAACTTTCCTCCCAGAAGAAATAATTTTAATGTAAAGGAAGTTTCAGTCATTGTCTAAGTTTCACCTATGAATTAATGGGAGATCTTTCTGAACATGGTCCCAGGGGGCTGCTTGATGACACTCTTCAATCCTAATCATTTTAAGAATGTATTGCCAGTTCGCAGTTAAAAAATACCGTTACAGTTCTTTTAAATAGAGCATATCTGGTTGTTTAAAATGAAGTAAAACTCATGTCTTTTTGTAATAGGGCTTAGCTGGACCAGAAGGTAACCCAGGTCCTAAAGGTGTAAGAGTAAGTAAACATTTTAAGCATTTTGGCATGCATGTCTATTTTTATCCATACGTAAGAAAGGGGATGAGGAGTTTCATTCAGCTGTGCCAATTGTATGCCTGCTGAACCACTCTGTCTTTACGGAACCTGCAAAAGAGAAAATGTAGTGTTTCTTTCAAAATACATGTAAGGATTTAATTTTTTTTTTTTTCTGTGGTGAGCCTATGGTGAGCAGCATAGAGCAGTCTTACATTGTTGCCCTTCCTCTGACTTGCAATGCACACAGGCAAGAGGAGGAAAGCAATACTGAATGTGGATGTGTGAGAGCTGGGAGTGAAGAGGAGCGATCTTTCCTGCCTGAAGCATTATTTCCATAATGGAAGCTGTCAAGAAGGGAGACATATCTGGCATTTGCGATCTGTAAACAGCTAGAGAAGTTGATAAAGGGAAACCGTCCTGTCACATAAAACCATAAAAGTGGTCTTGAGATTTTAGAATAGTTCAGCTGTAGTCATGTATATCCCAGGGACTAAAGGTTCTTAATGCTCTGCTGATTCAAGGTTCGCTTTCGGTTATTCTTGGAGGTAAAACAGGTTGGCTTTTTTCTGGGTGGGTTGGTTTGGTTTTCGTTTGTATTTTGGTTTTTTTTTTTAATAGGCACCTGTGCATGCCTACGCATGCTTGTATAAGTATTTTTTCAGACGGACTCTCACCATCAGGCAGTAGACCTGGATTTCCAGAAACTTGTATGTTGGAAGTTGCAGCTAGGATTTGAAGGAGCCTTTTGCTAGGTGTTTTCAGGCCCTCAGCTCATGCTGTAAAGGTTGCTGAGCAGTGTGCTGTCTTCTCAAGCATCTATTAAAATAATCTTATTGTATTGCTAGATTTGCTTTTGTCCTGTTTTGTTAATGTAGTTTCTAAAAGCCTTTACCTGCAGCAGCTTCTTAAGCATATGTCTGGGTTTTTGGGGTGGGTTTTTTTGAGTTTTCATTACAGAGATGGAAAAAATTAATTTGTCAGGATCAAGTGCCAACAGATATTGCGCTCTCAGGGATTGTATCTTTTACATTTCTTCAGTTTATTTTTGCTCAAATTCTCAATGAATTTTGTCTCTTCTCAACCAACAAGACATTAAGTGATCTCAGTCATTTCCTGAAAAGTTACTACTTCTCTGTTTACAGAAAGCTAAAAATGGCCAATGTACAAATAATTTTAGGGAAAAACACCTGTCAGGTCTCAAGGTTAAGTCCTATATATGAATTCTACAAGCACCTTCCAATAAAAATGATAACACAGCGCTGTTGAGACATACTATAGTGCCATGGAGGTGTATAGCAACATGATACGAAGTATCTATAGAGGTTTAAGTGTAGAACATTCTTGCAATCAAACTGTACTCTGCTTCTCAGCTGTTTTAAGAAACTGTAGAAAAAAGCTGTGCCTTTGTTTTCCTTAATCTCATTAGGGGTGGATGATAAGATGGGCACTATCTTTCGTAATTAAAAAAAAAAGGCAACCCAAAACCCATGGAGAGAGAGAGATGAAAGCAAGGGATTCTTTTTTAGTAACTAATAATATTTTTGTTCCAATCTCAGTTTGAATCTGGTAGTGCAGGATCCATCTATACTCCTATTTTTTGTAAATTGTGCTATCATTTCTGCTGAGTCAACAGCATGTTTCTGTGTTCATACAACTGATTATATGAGAGGATCTATTTCTGACTTTGAGGGGAAGGTGGGAGAGAAAAGCATTGTGACTGAACTTTAAGGAAAACATTCTGCTTATGACAAGGTAAACTTTCTAGGACTCTTGCATATATCAGTGATCACAGAGTGTTATTAAAGATGAGAACACCTTTTCTGATGTATTTCATGAATAAGGTCAACTTCAGCAGCTTTTTCATATTTCATTTATTCTAATAAATAAGGTCTCTGATGCAACTTTATCTTATTGGAACGCTTTCTTAGTACTTCTTTATTAGTTGATTCTGTGCTGTTATAATACAAAGTTGGTTTTTATGTTGGTTGGAGAATAAATCCTAGTCACATTTAAGTTGATTGAGCTTCACTGGTAATTTCAAATGAGCCTGAATTTAATCCCTGGGTCTTGAACCCACAGCTGGCCAATACCGAGGGACAAGCAGTGTTAGTGGGAAGCAGCCTTGTAATCAACAATTGTTCTTATGTTTTTAGGGTTTCATTGGACCTCCAGGTGTGGCAGGACAACCAGGACCTGAAGGAGAAAGGGTAGGTTTAATGGAACATTCATGAAGTATTAATGATTGGGTGGTAATGCAATGTATGTTAGAATGGGGAAAACAAGTACAAGGTATAACCATTCATTTAAGTCTTTGTCTAACAGGAAAACTGATGTGGAGGAAATTAAATAAATAGGTCATACATAATTAGTTGAATCAATGGAATGCACTGGTGCTGAAGTTAAATGGGGAGCAGCTGCAAATTATTATTTGAATTCAATCTAGAGCTGCAAGGATTAGGGGTATTTTTTACTTACCACCAAGGTCCATAATGAGTATTTTTCATTGAAGCAATTTTGTTCAGTCAGTAATTAATATTTATCAGTTGTCAGATGATCTTTGCAATAAAACCAATCATGGAAATCTTAATCTCCGTCACTCTGTGCTTGAGCTTTTTCTTGCTTCTATTGAGCACAAAGGATGTCTGGCCACGTACTTTGATGGAAGCAAGATATGACCCTTCTTCATAGTTGTTCTGATGTGGCCACAGTAAAGACAAGGAAGACTTGTGTTTCTGCCTTCTTTGCTCAGATCTCTCTCTTTTTTTTTTTTTTTTTTTTTAAAATGGTGCTGCTTCTCACATTGTCCTTTCCAATCAAATGCAGGTTTAATTACTTGAATTTAAGCTACTGAAGAAAAGAAAACCTACTTATGATGGGTTATTTCTTTCTCAGGGCATCCCAGGTTTCCAGGGAAAAAGAGGTCCTAAAGGGAGACAGGTAAAGCTTCTAACACTTGTTACAATTTCTGCTGCCAATGTAAATGCACCTGTAATTCACTCAGTAACTTTCCTCAGCTGAAAAATGTTAGTTTTATTTTTCCCATAGATGACTTTCTATTGTTTCCAGTTAGTACTTTGCAGTATTGCGAATTCTGTGCAGGTTGTAACTACTAGATGTTCTGAAGTGAGGAAGACTTAACATGATGAGCCCTGTGGCTGGTTACTGGTATCAGCTGCCTGAGGGTTAAAAGATGACAGAAACACATGAATATATTCTGTAAAATTAGTGTTAGCACAAGGTACAGATATGATGCAAGTTTTGTAAGTCTGATTCTGGTGTTGGTTTGAATGCAAATCAGCTGCTTCTAATGTCTGATATTTCTGGACTATGGTAATTTAAAGCTGTCCTCTACTTAACATATATTTCTACAGTTGAGAATAAACACAAATCTGTCAAGTATACATTATCAAGGTTTACATATTTTCTGTGGTATATCTTCAATGCCAAGTGTTTTGTTTTCTGCTGCAACCTTGTTATTTTAGGTCTTTGAAGCTATCCAGGAGTTTCCAATTTTAACTTGCTTGTGGTTTGAGATTGGAAACTGCGATAGCATTCTCCAGTTGTGCACTCAGTTGTACTCAGCAGTTCAGATGACTTTCATCTAGCACGTCGGACAAGCTTGTTCAGCAGTGGTAGTGCAATTACCATCGTTTAGCCCTTGAGGTATGCTGTGAAAGTTGTGGAGGATTCTGTTTAATTATGTTTTGTTTTCTGTGTGATCTAACACCAGCCAAAAAAGGCACTAGCCTTCAATAGAGCTCCTTTTGACGTAAAGAAAGGCATGCAGAGAAAAGTATCATTAAGTTGATAGACTGCTCTTTGACTGCAGCTGTCAAATTATTAAGGTATAAAATCAAAGAATCTGTTTTCTCATTATTCAGCTAGCAGGACAGGGTGCTTCTGTACTTGCTGACCATATTGTAGTTTGCTTATAATTTGAATCAAATGCTACTTGGTGCATCTGAGTGTTGGGCAAGAAGGGGTCTGTGCCGTCAGTACCTTGCAGTAGCAGTAATTGGCAGCGTGTCGTGCTAGTGAGGCATGAGCAGCATTTAAGAAGGAGGAGAACCTGGATGGAAAGCCAAGGCTTGTGCTCAGTGTGGAAGAGGAAGAGGAGGTGACAGCAGGGTACTCTGAAAACATGGCTTGCATTACAGTCTCATTCTCAGTGGCAGATTTCAGTGGGGCTTGTGATTCCCAGTGTAGCAGTTTGTTTCAATCCATAGCAGCTGGTGCTGTGCATGCTGTGGTAAGCAGTTATTTTTCATTTACAATAAGAGCACAACTTTTATCAGTGCCAGGCTATGCTCTGATAAGGACTTTTATTTATATAAATCAATTCAGAGAGGTTTCACATAGGTGACAGAGCACCAAAAGCACCTCTGCACAATGTCTGTGATTGCCTTCATTCAGTACTGATTCCTCTGTAATGTCATCATTTCCTCAATCCCAAGGTTCCTTCCACATCCTTTCTATGATCTATAAAGTACTTATTTGACTAAAGGCTACTAATATAGGGACCAAACCAGGAGAGCAATCACATGGGAACCTATCTTGAAGTTCTTTGCTGGATCATGAGCTTAGAGAATGCATGTTATTTTAACCCCGGACTATGATAGCTGTGATAACATCTTTCAACACAGTGTAATGGAGTTAATAATGACAGTGCTTTGAGGGAGGGCACTATTACTAAAGGAAATTTGGCATGGGAATTGCATAGTGCCTGAAGTCAGGCTCCTCGCCTTGCATTCTAGGATGCAACTTATTTCTTTGGACAAAACTTCTGTCAATAATAATACTTGGGAAAAAATACTGCCTGACTCAGAGATCCTTCTGAAAGAAAACAGATCCTAAATATGATGTCATTTTTGGAAAGTAATATAAAAGTATAAGAAAAGTGGATCGTACAAGGGATTGTACACTTACAATTTAAAATGCTACTACTTAGCAGGTTTATTGAGTAGTTATTCATATTTGTAATATCTCTGGCATATTTGAAATGGGACAAAATATTCAATGATCTGCATCTTTAATGTGAAGATTACAGAGTGAGGATTTGTTTTAATTTTGGATTAGTTTTGCATACAATATGCTTTAAGGAAAATATTTCATAGTAAAAGCATATGTATTCAATTTCTTTCCATTGTATGCTTCTAATATAAAATTTAGCTAGTTCTGCAGTATTTTTAATGCTTTGTCTGTCCTGTGAGTATGATGCATAGTGCTTTTACATACATAGTTTGGCCACATTTGGGGGAATGTTTTTACGTAGCTTTCTTCTATATGGGATTAGTTACAACCAGCGGTCAATGTGACAGAATAGACCTTGTAAGTTATACCAAGAATTTATTAATCAAGTCAATTGTAACTGTAAGAACAGTTAGGTTCTCTTTTATATTAAAATTATGAATAGTAGTCCTTTGTATGCTTCATAGTAATGTTAAATTATAATACTGATACAATAAAACACTTGTTGCACAGTAGTATTGTTATATTATGTCCAATTTTAGGCTTTTCTGACTGTTCTCCTATGTTGTATTTTCCTTTAATTTTTCTACTTACTAAGATAATTTTATCAGCATCAGTTAGAATACATGTGCTGTTGAGAATGGGGTTATGATGACTGTGGGTAACCTGTCCCTTTTGTAACTCATGCTATGCTGGGTTCCTGCTGTATATAAGCCATCATCTGTGACCTGCATCTATGATCTGGTGGCTGGTAAAACTGTCCCATTGCATCCTCCATTTAGCTTTTGATGCCTCATTTGTCTGTTTTTAAAAAAAATTTATATTCATATGTGTTATGGCAATTCTGCCGCTCCCAACATCTACCAATGGTAGGCAGTACAACCAAAATAGGATGATATTAAGGAAAGGGTAGTAAATTATCTTTGTCTACATCCTATCAGCTGGTAGGTTTTAACAACATAGGCACCATCAAATACCCATTTTGCATGTGTGAAATTTTACAGTAGATTTTCAGAGTTGTGCAAAAGTTTGGCCAGTGGTGTACAGATTGAGAATCAATGAAATCTGCTTTATTGACCATTAACCTATGAACCTCTACTGTTTAAATAAGACAGTAACGATACAGATCTTACAGTTATGGCTATAGATTTTTATTTGTGAGTTCTGTGATCAGATCCTGAGTAAAAATTTCATTGTTGTGAGAGGCATTCCTATCTTTTGCTTTCCTGAATTTGCAGGAGAATGCAGAAAAAAACTCCAACAGAAACAAATGCAAAAGATGGTACGGGGAATGTTAAGCATGTCTCAGATTAAATCGCAGTGTTATGCATAATGATGGGAATTAAGAGCCTATTAAGTTGTTTCAGCATATTGTTCTAGCAGTGTGTATGCATATATATACACACATAAAAAGTTGCCTTAACTTTTGTAGAGTTTTGGTTTAAGTTATTACTAAAGCCAAGTATGTCTTAAGCAGTACTTAAACTATTTTGGTTTATGGTATGATTTTTCCACCTCCTTGCTGCAGTTTTATATCCTCTTCCTGACTGCTGTTCATATATTATTGTATGAAGATGCATATTGCCCATTCCATTAAGGAAAGACACTGCCATACTAAGTCCTGAGCTGGACAGCTATGTGGATGTCCTCCAAACAAGGCAGATTAAAAAGGCCAAATTAATTGTACCTTTGACCTGCAGCAGGTTTGAACACAGCCTTACAGAGGTGAAAGGTTAATGCCTCAAAGTACTGTTCCTGATACACAGGGAGGGATAAAAAGACATTCAAACATTTAAAAGACAAATAAGATTATTTCATGTAAAAATTATTGTAAGGATGGAATTTGTTCCTTTTCCCCATGGAGATGCAATAGTAATGCTCTTTCTTGAGGTCAATGCATCTCTCAGCTCAGTGCTTTAATATTGCGTGAGATTTTTCAGTTCCCAGAAAAGTTGCTTTCCTGTGAGTGTCTTAGCTTGGATTTTTTCCAGGCAGAATCCCTTTCCAGCTTGGTATTTTGCAGATTTTGTGATAGGCTCTGCCTTGGGCCTTACAATGTAATTAGGAAGGATGTTGACTTCTTTGTAGATCTGTGTTCCATCCTTTCTCGTAACTTTATACAGTGATAGGAATTATGAAAACATTTCATGGTGCTGCTTCAAACTAATAGCATGAGTTTGCTATTAGCTTTATGTGGCTCTTCCAGAGAAATAGTGAGATCTGCCTGGCAATAGTACACTGATAAAAATTAATTTAAGAAAAAAAACAGCCAAAAAAACCCCAAACAAGAACCAAACCGCTTTTCCCCAGCAACTCATGTGCTTCTGCAGTGGGCAACATGAGAAAGAAGCAAAACAATGTGTGAAATCCTGAGAGGAAACAAGAAAGGTTAGAGCCAGTAAAGTGGTGGATTTCCATTTCATTTTGCTTCTCAAGCAAGAAATGGAAATTCTGTTTCAAGCTTCGATGCTTGACTTGGCCAGTCGGGTTTCTCCCCTGTCCTGATAATCTAGTCTCTGAAGTCAAAACGCTGATAAAATGAATGAGGCTTTTCCATGTCTTGTTCGAGTTATTGTTTCAGTCTCTAGATGCAGACTAAGGCAAGTGTTCACATTGGTAAGGACGGTGTTGTGCCAGAAAGACAAAAAATTTGATTTCTAATGAACATGTGTCACACTGAGACTGCAACCATTAATATCTGAGGAAGAGCAAGGAGAGAACGTAAGACAGATGTTTTAGTGAATGCTGTAGGTAACAGGAAAAAATATTTGAAATAAAAATACTAAATAAGAATAGAGACTCCAAGCAAACAATTCAAGTAATACTTGTTTAATATTGCTCTTAAAACATTCATTCATCTGATTTTGCCCTATTCTTACATTGTGTATAGTTACCTCTTTTTTTGGTTGTGATTTTAGGAGACAAACAAATACCACTATTCTATTCATTTTAACTGTGCAGCTGAAACTTTCTGCTTCTCCCATTCCTCCATCTCTCTCCCTGAATCCACTTGCTGATGTCCTAATTTCTCATACCTATAGGAATTCAGTGTTCAGACCACCCTTCGTGTCTTAGGTAATAAAGAACAAGCATTGTCTCTTCTGCTTTAGGGTTTTCCAGGTGACTTTGGAAATAGAGGCCCCCCTGGTCCAGATGGGAATCCTGTAAGTATCAAATTGTGTGTTGATTAACATGGTAAAATCTGTAACACTCAATATTAACTCGCCTCCCAAATGGAAGGGAGACTTTTGCCTCAAAAGCAATGTCTTGAAGTCCACAGGAAAATTTTGGACTGTTACTTTTCCGTGGAAATTGCTAGGGTAGTACTGTAATAAGCAGTGGTATAAAAAAGAGAGAGAAAAGAACTAAAAAGCAGCTAAGAGAGCACAGTTTCCACTGCTGCATGTGTTGACTACCTTCAGAATCAGATGTCTTGCTGTCCTCATTGCATTACTGATGAATGTTTTGTCTTCAATGACTTTGCGTTGTTTATTTAAACCATTATTCTAAGATCACCTTAAGAAAATGGGATTCTGTATGCATGCCAAAATCCTAGCTTTCGTATGCTTATGCATTTGATAATTGATTTCATCCTTTGAACTGTTACTGAATGTAATTATGCTAGTATGTCTTTTAGTGCATTATAATCAGTATGATAACAGCTTTGTCCTTGGCAGCGTGTGCAGGCCAAAGTGTTCTCGCGGTATGGTATTCAAACTGTGGCACACTCACATCACTTCACTGGCTGCCCTCAAAGGAGCTTTGCTGTCTTGCTGTATTTGTAGGGAAACTCTGGCTGCAGACTCCAAACTCAGGTTTCCTTTGATATGAGAAACCAGTGGAAGGGCTTTGGGCCAGACAAGGGAACAGCATTAAGTGCTGGGCAAAAGAGCAGCTGATTTGAATCTGCTTTTATTATTGGATGCCCCTTTGGAAACTGCTGTCAGTTTGTGTCTAAATGTTTTTATGGTATGCACCAGTCAGCAGCTGGGCAGAGATGGTCTCCTTTTTGAAGGCCTGCCCTTTCCTGACATCAGTCTTAGAAACTTATTTTAGAAAAGCTTATATGAATTTTGCTGGTGTATTACTGACATTTGGTGTCAGCATTTTGGAACATAGGAAAAAATTATTTTGCATTTCTGGTCCCTGAGGCAAAGTTCCCCTTGTGGGAATGTCAGGTGATGTCAGTATGGTGCTTTTCATCTTGAAAGCCCTCTGAGGGGTTGTGAGTTTCACCAGCTGCTTTGCAAATGATATAAAAAGGTTAGTTCTTCCTTCCCCTCCTGGTACTCCCAAGTCTCCCTCCATTCCTGACAAAGCAGATATTGTCTTTCCACAAGATCTGCAGAACAACAGTACTTTAATAGAAACAAGCTCAGAAGGCCTGGATCTGAAATTACAGACTTGCACTTTACAAAGCAGCCTGTTTTAACGCAAGCATTTGCAAACAAGTTCCTTCTAATCTGCCAAGACAGCTGCTGATCTTGCTGCCTTCTCAGACAGGCAGCAGCCCCTCTCCCTTCCTCCCCCAAAACTCACCCTGCAGGGCATGTTCAGGCAAGGGGCCAGAGCTGCAGCTGCAGGGGGCTGCAATGCTAATGGGATATTTACAGTGCCTGTTCGTGAGCTGGCTGTGGAGAGCAGGGGCTGCCTGGGAGGCCTGTGGTGGCAGGAACTTGAAGGGAAGACATTTCTTCCCATGTGCTGACTTGACACTAATGACATTTGTCTCCATGCCTAGTTTCTTCTGCTTAACAGAGTAACGCCATCCTTCATTTCCACAACACCCTCTCACTTCTCTGAGAATGTCAGTCTCCTTGGAGGATGTTCATAGAGCATTCAACTTCTCCTGCAGTTAGTTTGGAGCAGGTTGGAGGAGGTGCATAGGCACCAGAGGAGGGAGGAGAGCATGAAGGTGTCCTCTGTGCCATGCCCAGCAGCCGTGGCCTGCTAGACAGCTTCAGAACGGGCTCAGATTTGCTTTCTAAATTCCCCTTCGCTGTGGGTGCCGATGGGCTGCAGTGAACCCTGTGTGTATGACATCCATTGAGTAGCAATTCCAAGGTGTCGGGGCAGCCTGCGAAGACCTGGAGGGCTACAACACCGCTTTCACACAGGGCAAAGAGACTTGGCAACTGTTTTCCGCGGTGTTCGGAATTTTAGCCTCTGAGTTAAAGTTGAGTGCAACAGAGGCGGTAGTAGAGTACCGTTGAACTTGTTACTTCTACATAAAATACAAATACTATAGTTTGTATCAAGAAATATTTTTTCATAAAGAGAGTGTTGCCTTTAATTTGCAAAGGTCTTCCTATGAACTGAGCTGGTGTTCTATTTATCTTTCAAAGGAATTGTAATAAATTCTCATGGTGGTTTTTTCCGCCCCCCCAAAAATTCCTTTTTCTTCTTCCCACTTTAAATATCATGGTAACAAATCTCATATTCCGTGGTAATGCAGGAATGATTTCATGATGCAAATATCTAATTATAAAAAATAAAATTATTAAAATAATTATAAAATAAAAAAATCTAAAGATCTAATTCCACAATCAGGGATTTTAATAAGCATGTTCATCTATGCAGTGATAAGCTGTCATTCTTCAGAAACTCTCTATAAAAATCCCAACTTACTCGCTTTGCAGATCACTTTTATTTATCTTATCATTGGGAACTTTTTAAAATGGTAAAATTCAGATAATCTAAAATTAATTTTCTTTGAAGGGAATTGTTGGTGGTGTTGGTCCTCCTGGATTTCCAGGACTAAGAGTGAGTACACTTTTATTACTTACTCTGGTATGGCTTCATTAGAATATTTGTCTTGTATGTTTGTGAAATAATAAAAACAAATATAAGAATCCAGGGATTTAAACAGATTTTGTTTTCGTTAACCATGATTTTAATTAAAATCACTCTACAAAACTGCTGTATGCTTATTTCTGATCTGGTGTGTCTGGGTTTTTTATTTGAAATAACCAAGTTTGCTAGTTTATACCCCTAAAGCCAGCATTACTTTTTGAAGAAGTGCATTACTTTTAAACATTTTAACATCCATAGCCCTCATTCATTCCATATATGGCTACCAAATTGTAAGCAGAATTAATTTCTAACCAAAATTACTTTATCTTGTATACAGTATCATATTCAAATTTTTTTAATGTTTTTAGAATAAGGTTGTGATGCTCATTATGGACTTGCAAGCTGTAGTTGTATAAATACAGTTACGCCAAAGAAACTCTGTGGCATGAATAAGTCCTACAGGAGGTGGGAGAGACTGATACTTACATACATTGTAGTCTTATTCCCTTGTTTTAAGTAATTCATGTGTTTACTGAGAGAGGACCTGGATTTGATTCTTGATGTTGGCTGAATCAAGGCTGGCTACCCAGCCATGTTCATAGTTCGTAACATGTGGGAGAAAATAGCATGTTTACACTTGAATTAAGAAAGCCATGATTGTCTCCAGTGGGTGTGTTGGTTTTTTTGGGTTTGGTTTGTTTTGGTTTTTTTTTTTTATATATCTGGAGATCTGAAACATTCTTGATAAGTTTGTTAGTTTAGACTGATGGTCATCTAACTTTTCCTTTGAAGTATGACAGTTGAGTTCCATTATTATCATTTTTTTAATGATATGTTCAGAACAAAAAATATTCCTGTAAGTCGCCCCTTGCTGCCTGATTGGGATTGTTATGGCATTGCTATAGTGAAGACACACAAGCTTGGTCAAGGAACCTCTGTGGCTTCCAGCCTTCATCATGCAAACATGACTCATTGTGTTCTTGTCAGTTTACATATTTGAGCCAGTTGAACAGCTCATGAGACTAGAGGTTGCACTCTTGAGAATTTGCTTTGAATTATAGTTTGCTTTTCTTTGTTACATGACCATCTTTGGAATTTTATCTCAAGGACTTTGACAATTGTACACATGTATCTAAGGTTTTTAAAAAAGCCTATATATCACTTCTAAAAAGATAGTGATTATTTTGACTAAAGCTTAGTCAGCAGTTTAGCCCTTCCTTGAATTCATGTGCATAAATGTTTGCATGGTCAAAGCTCTATTTGCCATGTTGCTGAGTTGCAGTCACTTACACAGAGAGATTGAGTGTCAATAAATTTTTGTGAAATACAGAAATTATTTTCAATCACCAGTCCAAAGCCTTTGCTACTTGTACATAGCTAAAATATAATCATAGTGAGAGCTATTTCTTGGGAAAAAAAAATTTACGGCGTATTTAGCTTTTGACCAGCATGAAGTCAATAACTGTTTTTCCTGTGAACTCCATTTGAGTGGCCTGCCATCTCTCGTTTATATGTGGGACTCTTTTGCACAGTTCCAGCTGTGTAAGAGCATTAATTATGTGCCCATATGCTCTACATAATTTGTATTCAAAGTTAAAGACAAGAAAGTAATGCCTAGAAACTAACATTTCTGTCTTCATTATGTGCAATTACTAAGCTGATTCTTCCTGTGTATAGTTCTTAGTTTCACAACGTGACAATCTGGAACAGGACTTTTACAGAGAGTGCACTGATATTCACATCTTTTGTTGGATTAAGAGTCTGATCCCCAGAACTGTTGGAAACTTTACATCATCTGCTGCAGCTCCATTTGACTGCAAGGAATTAGGGGTCTTTTACGGAGCAGAGAGCTCCTCTGATCCTTACACTTGCGTGTGTGTGTGTGTAGCTGAGGTATATGTACATATGCTGAAAAACAATGACATTTTTGGAGGCAGAAATAATATTGCAAATGAGCTTCTGGTCTTAATAGAGTTTAGTACTTTGGATGACAAATGTGTGAACAAAAATATGTATGGACAAGCGCTTATGATGTAGAAATGCAGCTCCGTAAAGGCAGGGTCATTGTACATCCTTCTGACAGCTTAATAGATCTTAGGGATATATTAGGGTGTTTTTAAAGGTGTCTTCTTTTATTTAGCCAAGACACATTAGCATTGCTGCTCAGGGACAGTTAACGCTCCGTGGTTGATAAGACCTTACTGGTACAGTAAGATTTTGCAGTTGAGGAAAACGGCCCAGCAATGTTTCCTCCAGATTTCTGAACACCCTTTGGAAGGTTCCAAAGCATCAGCAAATCTAATTGTGGTTTGGAAATAAGGTTGCAAGATGGCTAGAGAGGACTTCAGTATCTAGTGGCATGAGTCTGTTGTGGGTACTAACACGGTGTATAGACATCATCACTAAAATTACTATTATGCACTCCTCTGTGTCTCTGCATTACATCATACTAGTTACTCCAGTAAGATAACTGGAAAAGCTGTGCTTTGTTCCAGAGTTTCTTTACAAGGGACCGTTGCACTCTTTAAACCATAGCAGAATTTCACCAAGACCCCAGGGGAATTTCAGGTGACCCCAGCATCCCCAAGTACAGCCTGTGTGGTGCAGCCCTGTTCCTTGATGACACCTGCTCTCCAAAAGGGTTTGTGCACCCTGGTCTCTGTTTTCGCATGGCCCTTATTCAGGCAGATGCTAGTGGTCATCCAAAACTGAGACACCTCAATGTTTGTTCTAAAACACTTAGTCAATTATACCACATTATACTATTACAAGATGCAATATTGAACATGAGATTAAATATGTTATTCTTTCAGAAACCAAGAGCATAAATTCAAGTAGCTTGTCCAGTCTAGCTGTATGCAGTGTCAAGAGCTAATTATATTTTTGTGTTTGTTCATGAGAACAACGGCAAAGTGAGCAGCATCAGTAGGCTGAGTCCAAGAATTCCATCCTTCCATGATTTTTTCAATATACAATGCTGTTGCCAAGTGCAGAGTTTTGGCTGGCTGAGCAGTCTGTCAAGATTTGCAAGGTCATGAGTTTTAATAAGATGAAGGCCTTCAGAAAATTTACGACTACGGTTGTCAGAGCTAGCTTTTCTTTTTACATTTTTTTTTGTTGTTGTTTAAAAAAAAAAAAAACAACCCTAATACTAGGAAGCATTAGTTTTCCTTTTCGGGTATCTTATCTTTTTGACAGGTAAAAGCAATTTGGTTTTAGTTTCACTTGTCGCATAGAAATGGTGGAAAAGGTATGCTTTATGTAGATGAAGTAATTTTTGTTTTCTATCAGCAAGTTTTAACCAAACTGATAAGCATGCATTAACACATAGCAAGGCTGTTGTAGGTGGAAGACTATTTAAAAAACTAACAGACTTACTAATTCAACCCTTTTCTTATCAGTGAGATAATTTTTCAGTTTTATTTTTGTGTAGTTCCAGTTCTTTGCTGTTAATTCATCCAGTAGCTCTGGAGGCTGTGACAGGAGTTTAATCAACCTGATTTTGTAAAGCTCTTTTGGAACTTCTTCCCACTGCTTTTGTCAGCTAAATTTCCTAGCTCAGCATCCCTCTGGGATTTTTCAACCAATACTATTGTTACCGTAAGTATGTATTTCAACATACAGTATCATTAATACAGAAATGCCTTGCTGAACTAGAATATATAGCCCAAGTAAGAGGCAGCAATGTAAATAATTTATCTTGGCATCAGCTAACATGACAGAATATATCATTTAAGCAGTCATGGAAAGCTAAAGCAATATAGAGTGGCAATTTTCCTGGGAGATTTACCAAGCACCCATGAGATGCGAAGTCCCCAGTCTTCCTTTTTCTTCAGTGAGCCATGAGTCTGATGATGGCTGCAGAAGAATGGTTTTGCTAACATTGCTGAAAGAGTCTCCAGAGAATAGTGAATGTGTGCTGAACTGGAAATCAGTAGGTGTCCATCTCATTTTTTCCATGTCACTCTCGGCAAGTGGCAAAAGATTTCTGTATTCGTATTTGTTGCTAGATTCTTGCATAGCCACAGAGGTATAATGCTGCCTTTTTTTTTTTCCCCAGAGATAGAATAGGCAGAAAGTAGATAGACTTTTCCCTCTTTAATATACCTTTAGCTATTGCTAAATCATTTCTTATGTTTATGTTGCCATCTTTTATTAATATTATTGCTGTTGCTGTGTCGATCTTTTAAGAGTCTTAATTTTTTTTCATTTCTGGTTCATTTTTTCTTTTTTGTAATAAAACTGTCCATTTAAATCCCAGAAAGGAGAGATGTAGTAAGGGCTTTGAAGGTAGATGGGAACAGAAAAAGTTAGCATGCCCATCAGAACTTAGGTTAAGTTTGCACACTTGGTATTTTGTAAGTATCTCATCTCTTGTGTTTTTTTAACTTGTAGAATTCACTGAGAGATGAGAAATCCTACTAAAAGTCACTTTTTATGGCACTAAACATGGTAGGATAATTCCTTTAAGCCAAATTAAGGTGCTGGAGCGTGTTCAGAGAAGGGCAACAAGGCTGGTGAAGGGTCTAGAGAACAGGCCTTATGAGGAGCAGCTGAGGGAACTGGGGTTGTTTAGCCTAGAGAAGAGGAGGCTGAGGGGAGACCTTATCGCTCTCTACAACTACCTGAAAGGAGGGTGTAGTGAGGTGGGTGTTGGTCTCTTCTCCCATGTAGTTAGCGATAGGATGAGAGGAAATGGGCTTAAGCTGCGCCAGGGGAGGTTTAGGTTGGAAATTAGGAAAAATTTCTTTACGGAAAGGGTGGTCAAGAATTGGAACAGGAACCAGAGAGGTGGTGGAGTCACCATCCCTGGAGGCGTTCAAGAAATGGGTAGATGTGGCACTTGGGGACATGGTTTAGTCTAGTCTACCCTTGATTGGTTTAGAGTGGACTTGGTAGTGTAGGTTAATGGTTGGACTGGATGATCTTAAAGGTCTTTTCCAACCTAAACGATTCTATGATTCTAAATTCAATGCTTACAGAGTAGTCATGTCATGTAACCCTAAGGACAGAGGGAATAGCCACAGAACGTGCAACTGCAGTGCAGAAGAAAGCTTCCTTATTCTCCATTGCCTAATGCACTGCTATCTTCTCTTGAATACCTAATCTACAGGAAAAGAGGGAATTTTGGTTTCTTGTGTTTCTGCTGATGTGGTTGGGAACTATACAGTTGGGACTTATAATATGGATACTTTTTTCCCCAAGAAATTAGCCTGAAAAAGATTTTGTTTTCTCTCTGTAGTACAGAAAATGTCACATTCTGTTACCAGTCTTTAAGTTACTCCATTTCATCAAATGTTTACTGCAGTCACCTTACTTGCTGTCTCGTAGGGAGGCATTGGGCCAGCAGGACCAAGCGGACCATCAGGAATTCCAGGGCCCACGGTATAGTGCTAAACGATCCCACAGCCCAGTGCCTATGCTGCTTTCCAAATTATAGACAAACACTAGGGTTTTGTTTTCTTCACTTTAATAGGGTTTCCGAGGAAGTGTGGGACAGCCTGGAATGAAAGGTGATAAGGTGATTTAAATATTTCCATTATCTTAGAGATACATAGTTCTTTCAGACTCCTTTCATTAAATCTTGAGCAGAGTTATGTAGTTGACAAAGCCTTCCCTTTTTCCTTTTGATTTCTTTTCTCTTCTGACTTTTATTTTTTAAAATTACTTCAGTCTCACTGTCTGGTACTTTAGACAAACTTACTGCTGGACAGAGCACTTACTACTGGGCATAACAATATCCAGGGCTGCATCTATTGGGTTTCCTGGAGGGGGTGCTTCAGTGCAACATCTTGCATTGTCATTCAAAGATCTGTGTAATTTTAAATACTAAATATTGAATTAATCTTTCTCATTCTCTAATTCTGATAACTACCCCATTTTAAGCCATATACATATGTCTGTATAAAATACTATGTTGTTTAGGGTGAACGTGGCCTTGCAGGAGAGCCAGGAGACCAGGGTTACCCAGGAGACAAGGTAATTCATAATTACATTGTTTTACAAAATTGTCCTATTTCAGCAACTTCGTCAGGCTTCTGAGTCTCTTAAAATGCAAGAAGTCAGTTGCATAAAAGTAGAATGTAGTAGTAAAGTTACTGAATACCACTGAATTACTATATTATTAAGAAATGCTGTGCTACTTAAAACTTAGTTATGGAAAGTAGTGAACAAAGACAAGTAAAGGGCATGGGCAGAATTCTGGCTGCCGTGTGTTCGGAGATGCATCAAACAAGAGAAGAATTATGGTATGATCTGAAACCTGTTAAGAAACTGTTGTAAAAGATATTTTTCCCTTGAACCTTGAGGTTCATCTGCAGCTCACCTGGACCAGCTGTGGTTAGCAGCAGCACATGGTCTGGCATGCTCCTTCATATCGTGAAACTGAGATAAATAGGTATGTTCTTTCCTATTTGGCTAGTACATCAGAAGTCAGTGAAATAGCACATCCTGTGAGAACTCTTTTGATGAAAGTTGAATGTTAGAAGACATTTCTCATCCTGCTGAATTGTTTCGAAGCCTGTTTCAGGTGGCAAAGTGTAGCAATCTTGTTGCTTCCAACATAACACAACAATACATTTTCATGTGTATTTAATAGCTTTCTTTTTTCAGGGTGCTCTTGGTTTACCAGGACCCCCAGGGATCAGAGGAAAGCCAGGACCCCCAGTAAGTTTACACATCATTTTTTGTTCTCAATATGTCACTATATGTTGTTATATTTGATACTTCTTTGTATCTTATGTTCACACTGCATGTAGTCCTCTAGAAGCTACCTAGTTCAAAATGCACAAAGAATAAGGTCTAAGCCGCTTTTATTTCTAGCGACTGGTTAGTGACTAAGTCAGATCCTAACTTGTGAGATTTATTACAGAGATCAGTATATGTGTCAGATTTTAACACGGGAGTGCTTAGGATATTAGGTGTTCTTTGACAGTCACTTAGTGGAGGAATAGACATGTTGGTAACGTTTGAAACAAATCCACTGAGAGCTTTGGGAGCTGCCAAGACGACCATTTGGGCTAGCTGGATTTGGAGAGAGTGTGGGAAATCCCATTAATAATGGCCAGTCATTTCTCATAGGGATGGGAGTAGTTGTGAATTCCAGTATTTACTGATTTTTAGCAATTTTAAAGGCATCCATGCAGTGCTGCCACTTCTGCTGGGTTTGTAAATGCTGAGGCAGAAAAGGCATTGCACAGGGTTACTTGGCTTTTTCATCACCTGTTTTTAGCACTACTATCTGCCTGTTTTTGGTATATAATTAAAAGCTGCCAATACTTAATGCTGTTGAAGAATTAATCACTCCAGTCTCAATTTTCTTATGTGCAATCAAGCCACTATCTGATAAACCTGCTTAGACCTCATGAATGTCATAGGCCCTCAAACTTCATAAAAAATACTTTCTTTGTCCCAGAGAATTTATAATATAAACACTAATCCTCCAAAAACCTTATACAAATTTGCTTAAGCTTAGATGGGAAGACTCAGATTTTTTGCCTTTAAAGATATAAGCATTTTCACTTAAAGATAAGCATGTGGATTAGCCCATTCCTGAACAGTTGTGGATTTTAAGCACAAACTGAATGTGACCAACTTCTTGACTTATGTTAAGATATGAGACCTCGGTCCTGCAAGTAATAAAATGTTTAACTTTGTAGAATACATTTACAATAAAATCATTTATGTTAAAAATTAAAAAACAGATTTTCCACGTCGGGCTTTAATTTTGCTCAAGGAACACCTAGTTATGGCAGCAGCAGCAGCAAACTTTTAAAAATGTGGAATAACAGATATAATTTAGATAAGTATTTTGGTCAGATTTTAGGTGTGTTGGTGTTTGTATGTAACGGAGTCACTATAACATGTAGACAGGACCTAATTTTACTATTATTAATCACAAAACTGTCATTTCTTTGGCCATGAGTGGATACTTAAACTATATAGGTAAGTATGTAAAACTATATCCATCACAGTTACTCCCTGGCCTTTTAAATAATATGTAGCTTTTATTGTGCAAACAGCTATATATTTCAAGGTTTTTATATTTGACTATTTGGACCATCCCAAAACTCCCAATTTTATTTGTCTAAAGCTAATTTACATTTTTTGTTGTGACTTCAAAGAGATATGAAGAAGAATTAGTCTTAATTGAATCCAAAGAGAGGCAGTTATAAAATTTCCTATTTAGTGGAAAAGTCATCTCAACACTTTTGTTGGCTTTCTTTTTGATAAATGTTTTTAAAATCTTCATAAAAATCTCTTGTTAAAAAAAAAATTATCATCAAAAATCTAACTGCTTGGATTTTTTTAAGGGGAAAATTGGAGATCCTGGATCCCATGGACCGTTGGGTCCTCCAGGACCTGAGGTAAGAAGTTGCTTGACAGAGGTAAATTGAATGTCATTTAAGTTCTAAATTAAAAAAAATCAGAGGTAAATGGGTTTGCTTCACAAAAGATTGTTGTCTTAGTTGAATTTGCAAATACTTTTTATTCAGTCATATCTGATGAATTTATTCTCCCTGTAAAGTATAAAAGGTTCTAGCGCTTTATTTTTTAATGCAAAATACTAATACACATCATCTTTGAATACAAAATAGTTCTTCATGTGTCTGTGTGATTAAGATGTGCTCTCTTTTGAATCCAGGTGTTATGGATTACACCTTGAAGGAGGCTCATGTGATTTCTTAGGCACGCTTCCATTCATGAATTCTACAGCATGTTTACAAATGGGATTTTCCAAGCCTGGTTGCATATTTATCTCTTAGAAAATAAGTTTATTTGCAAGGAATGCAAAGAATAAACACCAGTTAAATAGGAAGCATTGCCAAGCACTTGAATCTAGCAGTGCAGTTGCCCAAGAACTGTATAGTACTATGGAAGTCTACACAGAAACTAAGTGAGTCTCTGAATTGTTCCATGTGGTGCCTTTTGGCATTTATACCATGGGCTATAGGAAAAAATTCTGTGGACTGTACAGGAAAGACATATGCATACACAGACACACACATCCTTATCACTCTTTACAACTACCTGAAAAGAGGTTGTAGTGAGGTTGGTGTTGGTCTCTTCTCCCAAGTAGCTAGCGATAGGACAAAAGGAAATGGCCTCAAGCTGTATCAGGGGAGGTTTAGGTTGGATATTAGGAAGAATTTCTTCACAGAAAGGGTAGTCAAGCATTGGAACAGGCTGCCCAGAGAGGTGGTGGAGTCACCATCCCTGGAAGTGTTCAAAAAACGGGTAGACATGGCACTTTGGGACATGGTTTAGTGGGCATGGTGGTGTTGGGTTGATGATTGGACTGATGATCTTAGAGGTCCTTTCCAATCTTAATGATTCCTAATTTTTACTTTCATTATAAATAATCCAGCCATCAAGCCAGGAAACATGAAATTGCTACTCTCCCCTTAATTGGTTTAGTGGTGGACTTGGTAATGTTAGGTTAATGGTTGGACTGGATGATCTTAAAGGTCTTTTCCAACCTAAATGATTCTATGATTCTATATATGTTTACTGGAGAGAAGAAAGCAAAAAAATGCAGATTTTTCTTTTTAATCAGCCTCCTCCAATGCATTTTTTTTTTTCTTTTTTTAAGTATGTCTAGAAGATGTATATTAGCAATGATGGTGGTTCTGGCCTTACAAGATCCAATAACTCTGGGAGTATATCTCCTCAAACCAAGGCTCTATATTCCTACCTTTTTTAAGAGGGAGCCCAAGGCCTCTGATCCTCAAAGAGCAAATCATGGGGTTTTATTACTTTATTGTTATAGCTCCTCTAAATCCTAAAGAACACACTTTCTTATTGGAGATGAGCCCTCATTGAGAGAAAACTCACTGGGAAATGTGTTGTAGCAACACAAGAAGGCCTTTTCAGAATACGCTAATGTATTGGGTTTGTGTAGCAGGGTTTTGGTAGTGGGGGGAGCTACAGGGGTGGCTTCTGTGAGAAGCTACTGGAAGCTTCCCCTATGTCTGATAGAGCCAACGCCAGCCGGCTCCAAGATGGACGCACTGCTGGCCAAGGCCAGTGACAGTGGTAGCACCTCTGGGATAACACAGTTAAGAAGGGGGAAAAAAAACCCCAAAACCAAAACAACCCCAAAACACCAGGACACAAACTGCAGATGGAGTGAGGAGTGAAAACATGTGAGAGGAACAACTCTGCAGACACCCAGGTCAGTGCAGAAGGAGGGGAGGAGGTGCTCCAGGTGCCAGAGCAGAGATTCCCCAGCACCCGTGGTGCAGCCCATGGCGAGGCAGCTGTGCCCCTGCACCCATGGAGGCCCACAGGGGAGCAGAGACCCACCTGCACCCGGGGAGGAGCCCACGCCAGAGCAGGGGGATGCACCTGGAGAAGGCTGTGACCCCGTGGGAAGCCCACGCTGGAGCAGGCTCCTGGCAGGACCTGCAGACCCATGGAGAGAGGAGCCCAGGCTGGAGCAGGTTTGCTGTCAGGGCTGGGGACCCTGTGGGGGACCCACGCTGGAGCAGTCTGCTCCTGAAGGGCTGCACCCGTGGAAGGGACCCATGCTGGAGCAGGGCAAGAGTGTGAGGAGTCCTCCCCTGAGGAGGAAGGAGCGGCAGACAGAGCACGTGATGAACTGAACCCATTCTCCATCCCCCTGTGCTGCTTGGGGGGAGGAGGTAGAGAAAATCAGGAGTGAAGTTGAGTCTGGGAAGAAGGGAGGGGTGGGCGGAAGGTGCTTTAAGATTTGGTTTTATTTCTCATTACCTTACTCGGTTTTGATTGGTAATAAATTAAACTGATTTTCCCTAAGCCGAGTCTGTTTTGCCCATGATGGTAATTGCTGAGTGATCTCCTTGTCCTTATCTCAACCCACGAGCTTTTTCACTGTGTTTTCTCTCCCCTGTCCAGTTTGAGAAGGGGAGTGATAGAGCAGCTTTGGTGGGCACTTGGCATCCAGCCAGGGTCAACCCACCACAGCCAATATGTTTTAGTCAATGGGGAAAGAGTATTTTCATGCCCTTCAGTTAGAATGGAAAAGGCACAACACCTGCGCGTGCTGCCCACAGCTGCCTCCCTCTGTGACTCAGGATTTTAGATTTTGTGAGCCTCTTCACTGTTAGCAAAAGAGATCCTTGCATCGTCTCTTCTCTTTGTATAGCTTCCAGCAAGGGAGACCTGTGGCAGGTTAATATCAAATTGTTGGTCTTGAAGTCTGTGTCCTGGTGGCCCCGACGCCTATCCTCATAGTCCTTCATAGTTCCTTATCCCAACCCATGCATGCAATTCCTTTGGGCCTCCAGAGAAATTCTAGGCCAGTACCCTCAGGGCAGATACGGATGGGAAAACTGGCTGTCTGAAAAGCTCAGTATTTCCTTTTGCTCGGGGATGCAGAATTACTTCAGCCATTAGAAGGCAAATAAAGTGTATTATGTTGAATAATTTCTTGAGCATCCAGGTACTTTTCTTTGAATAGTCGCAAAATGTCGGGTTTACAACTACAGAGCAATGTTTCTCTTAACTTTAGTCAGGCAAGATGGATCCAAATAAAGTAAAAGAAGTTTTGCCTTCTTTTACTTCATAAAAACATGGTCACCATATGGGAAAACAGCAGAAACAGAAAGGAGGTAGGACAGCAGTGTACTAGGATCTTGAACAAATTGGGAATTCTAGAATTCCTATAATAAAAGGAATTAAAAAAAAAAAAACCAGCTTAAAACTGAAGATTGTATCTTGCTCTCCCTGTTGCTTTGTCTTATAAAAATAGGCTAGTTGTTGTTGCCAGAAGCTGTTTAGACACAACTGGGTATATGAAGTATGAGCAATTAGTGCAGATTTTCCTACAAGAAAAGCCTACTGTCGTATATCTAATCATGTCTCTTCTTCCAGAAATAGACAGCTAGCAAGTCAGGCAGGGTTGCTTTCTTTGTTCCTATTTCATTATCTGAATGGTCAAACTTCCCATGACCCCATGTAAAAAACAGACATTCCATCCGGTACTACATGTTCCCCTTGATGTTTCTGGAAACAGCAGAATGTGATGAATTAGTGTCTTACAAGGGGAGTACTTTGACTTTGGCATGGACATGACAACCCATACCATATGCCTTTTAGGAAAGATTTTATTTTTAACAAAAAAAAAAAAAAAGGGCTACGTTGGGATTTGGGCATTGCTGTGAGCAGGAGGAACAAGGCTGTGTCTGCCCAGTTGGCAGAACCTGTCAGATCCTACTCCAAACTATGTGTCTCCCCTTTTGTCCAACACTAAGACAGTGGGATTTATAAATGTACCCTGTCCCCATGTTCAAGCTTGTTTTGGGTGCATGTGAAATAAGAAGCTCTAGATCCTTTGGTCTCTCCAATTACACATTTGGGTATGTATTTCATTTCCAGTATAAAGAATAAGCAGTCATATCCCTAACTTTCTGCCCATGTAAACTGCTGTAAATCAGGCACTACAGCAGCTGAAGTCTGTAGTTACCTGTGCACACAACAGTGGGAGCGGACCTGGCAGGCTTCATTCATCCTCCTGGGTTTTTGCCTTTTTATATGCAGGTCAGCAGTGACTTGGTTCCTAAATTTTTCCTCTGCAGCCTAGGTACACCAGATCAGAGTTGAAATAAGCCATCCACTCATAGCAGGGTCCATTTGGGAACTGCAGTGCTGATGGGCAGGAGTGAGTAGAGGGAGGGACAGAGGCCTCGTGCTCGCTCCCTGGGTGGCTGTATGAGGGTTGGCTGCCAAGTGCGTTTTTTTCAGTGAAGTCCTGCAGCGTCAAGCCAAATTCTCTTCCGGGTATGTTGCCGCAGAGCCAGGGTCTGTCGCGTGCCTGAATGCGTGCCGCTCACAAAGCACTGGATATCTTTAGTGAGCACTTTGTGGAGCATATTCTTCATCCGTTTACACATTTTCCTGCTTTGTCCAGCATCTAACAATGAGCAGCCAAAATTTCAACTTTCTAGAGAGCTCTGTTTTATGGGTATGACAACGGGAAAGTGCTGGTCTGACTGTTTCAACCCACAGTGCCTGTGTTTGCTGTGTACGATGAAGTATGTAATGCTTATTGTTAATGTGAATGAAATTAGACAAGGTTTTAACAGGCTTCCACATGTAGTCAGAATATTTTATAGTTAAATTTAGCTTTATGAATCACATTTAATTATCCCCCAAGAATGAGGGTGATAGTTGCCTTCAGATGTGCCTTCAGATGTGCTCTGAGTATTATAAATAGGTTTCATCTGGAGCAGAGGGAGCATTAGTCATTATCTTCAATAGAACCTTTTTCATCTGTGCAGCATTTTGATCTGAAGGCGTTAGCTTATTCTTTCAGGAAGGTACTCATATGGGATTCAGCTGGTAGGTTTCATGCTCAAGGCAATAGCATTACAAAGGGAAAGGATACATTGAAATAATAGTAAACAGTCAAAAAAAGGCACATATTTTGTAAGTGAATCACTTTGCTGCTTTGAGTTGTTCATTAAAAAAAAGAGTTTATTTTTAATGGATGTATGATCGTATCACATGGTGTTTTGAGGTTGTGCAAACAGTGCTATGAGTGCTTCAATATTGCATCAAATAACTTGTATGCAAATGAACTTGAATGAAATACAGAAACAAAGACAATTTTATAGGTGAATTAATTGCATGTTCTGGCATACATCTGAAGAACTGTTCTTGTAGAATTACTTATACTTTCTGCTTGCCTTTGCGCAGAATCTTTAACTGGTCCTTCCATAAATTTATTTAACACAAGTACATCTTTCTGATTTTTTTTTTCAAGAAATATGTATTAATTTTGCAGAAATATTCAATTTACCTTGACTTTTTAATAACGTTGAACAATGCTTGTTCATGTGACCCTCCTGTGTTTTAGTTTTTCTTCAGAGTGATTATGATAGTTCAGTCTGTGCCTGTTAGGTCCTAGGCTGTTTCCACAGACTCTTCTGCTCTGCGTAGAATTTGTCATCTTGGAGATTTTCCTTTTTCAGGCAGAGCTGTGGTGCAACTTCACTAGAAAAGAAGAGACATGCAGAAAAAGAAAACTTGATTTGTGTTGCTTTACCAGGGCACTATTTAGTAAGAAAGAATCTGCCTAGAGTAAGGCAAGCTAATATTTAAGTGGTTTTTATTTTATTTTAAACACCTGCACTGCTTTGGCTCTTGGGTTTTGGCATTGATCTTAGAAGAAACAGTACTCTTGCAAATAAGTCTGAAATTTCTGCCTTACTTTTTTGGTCTCTGGCCTTAGTCTAGATATGGTCTGATCTGAATGGGCACATAGTTGTTAGCAGCTTAGAAGCAATGTACAGTGAAATAATCCTCCTGCAAGAGAACAGAGTTCTTCTTGCGCAAGGATTGTTTCACTGACTGTTAGTTACTAGTCTCTTTTCTAAGGTGTAAAGTTAGGAATACTTGATTTTCAAAATGCACAGAGTTGTTCCTGGTGACTTTCCTCTGTACTTGGGCTTTGCCTAGCCCCACTGTCACATATATCATTAGAAGCATGCCTGAAAGACTTGTTCCTCAGACCTTAGTAATTTTGCTGTTATTGGAGGACTTGCAACACAAAAATGAGCCTGAATATTTTAAAATACATACATAATCTGGTATTTCTGTCCCTTATGAAATGTCCACATTAGATGCTGGTTTTCACCATAAGTCAGAACAAAATTTTAAAAAATACATCTCTCTGCTTGGCATTGTTATATGTACTGGAAAGTTCCACAAGAGTAGCTGTTGATGTTGAATGACCGGCTTGATTTTTGAGTCTTGTGAAAGAATTGATCAGGTGGCTAAGTTCTCCCTGGGCCGTGATTGCCCAACAGACCAGCTCTTCCGTGGTGCACCTTGTGGGTTGACTACTGGAAGTCTTCAGGGCAGGCAGGGAGACTGTTGAACAGAGTTCAACAGCAAGTGTAGCTCTAACCAAACTGTGCCAAGCTCCCTCTGGAAATCCTGTCTGATCCTCAGAGTGGGTCTGCACTGAAGTTCTTACCAAAGCTGTTAATTTTTCACATTGTAGATTTACAGAATGCTTCAAGACTTGGTCCTTAATATGTTGGTTGGTGGCCGGTGCTGCTGTGCTGGTCAGTCAGGTGACTCACCAGCCACCTTCTCAGCCATCAAGCACCCAAGCAGGTCTGTGAAGGACATGTCTTGAAGGGTTGGTGTAGGGCCTTGCTTATGCTATAAACTAAACTACACTAGAAACTACTTGTCAATACAATGATTCTAATGTATGTTGCATATAATATGTAGATGCACTGGATGACTTTAAAGGATGATACATCACATTTGGAAAACTGGTGACTTTAAGTCTCTCACAAGAAAATCAGTCACTAGTGTTTCAGTGAGCATGGCTGAACAGCTCTGCCATGTGCAATTAGACAAAAGCACAAAGCAACATCATCATTTTACTGACTTCTTGGCAACAGTAAATTGCAAAGCATTCCTGTATTTTATGCTGTAATCCATGATTGCCCTTTTTTTTGTTCTCTGACAAATTGCAATTGTACAGTTGTAATTTGTACTGTTAGATTCCTTCCTCCACCCTTTCCAAAATCAGAATTGAAGGTTTGTTGGAAAAAATCAAAGTTTTGTCTCTGCCCTTTAAAAATGCTGGCATTAAACTTTGGCTAGATTGACACACACAGAAGAAAGCTCATTTCAATTCTTTTTTTTCTTACTATTTTCTACTTTGTACTTGGCACATTGTTGACACTGTCACGCAGTTGTACAAATGGCAAAGAGCAAAGTCCTGTAACTGTGAATACCGACATTTTTAAAATTGTGTAGAGAAAAAAATAGATTTTTTTTGTTTTTTAATTGAATTGTATCTCTGTATAGCATGTCCTTTCAGAAGATAATAAACACTTCTTATTGGAGAATAGAAAATCACAGCTCCTTTTCTCTGTTCAGTGAGATTGTAGTTTTATGCAGAAATTTTCCTTTTGTAATTTGGTAATAATTAGTAATAAAACTTCAATAAGGTATCTTGTTGAAGTTCAGTAGCTGCATCCAGCCAGCATTGCTTCTGAAAATTCCTTCTAAATTCTCATTCAAATGAAACACAGCATGTGATTGAATGAAATAATATTGGAGCAGGGGAACTTGGCAACTGAAGGGACTAATACAGTCCCTGGAGAGGTGTTTGCTCTGTGGTGCCCTTCCACCAGCGCTCGTGTCCCGATCCCATTGAGGGCTGCTGAGGAGCTACAGGGCACGAGGGCTGGTGACCAACAGCAATGCTGGCAAATATTGTGTGGAAACAGCTTGCAGTGAGTAGGATTCTGCAAATGTGAGAGAATTCCTAGTGGAAATGGAGTGTAATTTCCAAACACTTCTATTATTCTGCTTCCATGTTAGCAGCCACACAGGAAAACAAACAAAAGCAACAGCTTTTGCAGATCCCTCATCTCTGAGGCACTGACTTCAGTACAAAAAGACATGCCCTGACGTAGTAACAGTCTGATCATCTCGGCATTTTGTGTTAATTAGAGATTATATACATAACATAATTATTGCTCTCATTTAATTTTATTTTAGTACAAAAAGCATGCTTTCACAGCAAGGTTAAAGTGCATTTGTGTTGAGATGGCTGGTACTTCGGGTTTTTCTGACACCAGCTCTAGTTTGATTAAACTGAGTGAACTCTAAAGTGCTTTGCTGGCAAAAGGCCACATCTGCAGCCAGATTTTGAAAATAATTTGTAACCTACCAGCTGCCAGACTTCTGTCTGATGGGAAGATAAGAATCTACGCTTTGCATTTCCTTAGTAGAAGTCATAATATTGAGTGATGTTTTGTTCCGAATAGTCTCTGCTGAAAATTACGTTGCAGCTGGAAACTAGACATTGATCTCCTAGCTTTTCACTTTGGGAAGAATAATGAATTTTTAATCTGGAATAGCTTCACAGGGAGCTGACTGCTGATTAACTCTTGGCAAATTCAGATATAGGTAGAAATTCATACCACTCCACTACTCAGAATCTGAAAGGCAAACACCATTGCTGAGGCGTTTGAAGAACTCCTTTCTGGTTCATTCATTTTCTAGAATTGTCTTAAGTGGCTATCTGTATCCTGGATTATTACCGTTGTCTCATGGATTATTAATGCGAGAACATCTTGGAAATAGTGTTCTAATACTGCCATAGCATCTGCATTTTCTCTGTGGTAGTGCTCGAGAAGAAAAGGCTAAATCCAGCTTTACAGCAAAGACAAAAATGATGAAGATTTTAAACTTTTAAATGCATTGCTAGTGTTGATGCTCTCAGGCCAGTAGCCCTCTCGCATCCTAAGAATTTGCCTGACATGGAAAGGTTTCCAAATGTCCTGATTGTTCTAACTGTGATAGTGCTCATCAACACGTACATCTCACAATTCTTATTGAATCCCTTCTTAGCAGTGTTTATGCCAATTAATAAATAAAGTACACGTATTCCCTTGTAAAAGTATAAGAACCTTTCTAAATAGACATTTTTCTTGACAGATTGTTTTCTGGAATGTTTATTGCCATGAGGGAAATTGCGTCAGCATTTAGTACTTGTTCACACATTAGAAAGTTAAAGATTTGCAGATGTATAAACCCACCCACCCCTTAGTAACTATTTAATGTCTGTAAATAAGCAAATTTAAAATTAAGAAAGGATGAGTTGGCAACTTCCAAAGAATTGACCTAAATCTTCAGTGTATTTCAGTAGATAAGTGTGGTCAGGATTTTTAAAAAGTCCTCTTATGAACTCTGTAGAAATCTAGGCTGATGTGAGTACTTTAGGTATCAGTCTGGGTTCCTGGGTCACCTGTGAATAATATCCTATGTGCCACCTAGAGGCATGTTGGCGTTGTTGCACAGCTCTACTAGTAGTTCCTGCTTTATGGCAAAAAGAAATTACCACCCTGATGTTTTGTGAAATGCTGTATGTTAGGGTTGTTCCACTTATTCTGAAAACTCCGATCAGTTCTCTTCCACTCTTTAGTGGTTTGCTTTAGTACTCATTAGCATTCAAGTGCTAAAACTGATTTTTTTTTAAAAGAAATCATAATTCTGTTTCATTTTTTTTATACATTTATTTTTTATTTAATATATAAACACACCTAAAAAATTTCCATCCCATCTAAATCTCTTCTTGTAAGTCTCTCTCCATCCTGTTAAGAACAGTGTGTAGAAAGCAAACAGAAGGAAGCCCTGCAAATGAGAACAGTGATGCCCTAAATACTTTTAAAATTTTATTATAATGTGGTAGTTGAGGGTGAAGTAATATTTTCTTTTAAACTTCTTGCTTTCATATGATTTCTCTTTAGCTTTCTGGTAAGTTTTTTTGTGATTAATGTCAACTAATTATGAATAATTATTTGAAATGGTTATTACCTATATTTGAAGCTCAGCTGTTCTGGAAGAATAAAGTATGGTTAACTAATAAAGTATGGTTAACTATTCTCCACCTAGCGTGGCTTGCTTTTTTTTTTTTTTTTTTTTTTCCCCCTTCCTTTCATGCCTCTTTCCTGCTTAGAGAACCTAAAAAGCAACTCTTGAAGCTTTGATGATGACATGTATTAGCCTGCATTAGTATGGAAAGGTTCCAGAGAGAATTTCATGCTGGAAGTTCTTTAAGAGATGTTCTTTAAATTGCTTGAAACGTGTATAATGCTTCATTTCCATTATTGGAAAAGCATGCATGCAAAGAGTGATATTTATAATTTTTAATCTGCAATGATTTTCTGTTAAGGAAGAAGGAAACTTGTTTTTACTAGTGTGAGGCTATGGATGTGCACAGATGTAGTAATAAATATTTTACTCAGACGAAGAACTTTTCAGTGGCAGTCTTTCTATTTTCAGATAGGCAAGATTTAATAAAATTTAAAAGTTTATAAAAATAACAAAATCAAATACTCTCTTGGCAGATGACTGAGTGAGCTCTGTGCTGACTAAAGAGCCAATTACCAATGCTTTACTTTATCCTACAAATACAAAGATTACGCGTCTTCACTGGATGTTTATGAAATGTAACACTCTATTGCATAAGGGTTAGCTGCATCGTTGTTTTTGTTTCCTTAAAATACATTCATTCCTTATAAAGCAATGTAGTTGTAGCACTGGATTCCTCTGGCGTAGAGGCATCCTTGTGGTGTCCCACTCAGTGCCTACTGGCCACATGGTTTGGGGTGATAATTTTAGTTGATTCATTTCCTTTGCATGTTCATTTTTTCTTTACCAGCAGCTGGACCTATACCACACACTATTTCACAAAGGCTTATTCTGACTAATGCTACATGCTGGTGACCTTCAGTCACTGCCAGCCAGACCTGGATTAGCACCTGCTGATTTGGAGGCAAAAGGCTTTCTACCCTTTTCTTAATCTTGGAGTGATCTCGTCCTTAAAGTGCAGCCAAGGATTAAAGGGCTTCAGCTGCTCTCTAAGCTGTTTTTAAAAAATACTTGAATTCATGAGTACAGGACCTGGTGCTGGCTGCTTTGTGGCGTTTTTTTGTGCATCAAGACCGATCCAATGGTTTAATTTCAAACGTTGCTTAGTGGATAAAAAGTCTTATGCTAAGAGAAATGAAACCCATACTGACATCTGCTAAATTGAGTTTAATGAAAGCTGCCTGAAATCTGTCATTTATCCAAGTCCTTTCAAGGAAACTTAATGGATTTTGACATTTTGGGAATGGTAGAACAAATTTATTTCTTGTTTCTGTGGTTCAGGTTTGTTAAATAAATGAACAGAATCAAAACAAGCATGTTGGAAACATTCCTACTCTGTAAATCATTTGTCTGTGTGATTTCTTTAGGGTTTTCCAGGAGATATTGGTGTACCTGGATTAAATGGCCCTGAAGGTCCTAAGGTAAGACAATATGAAAACTTTTTCATAATAACAATAAACAGTATAAATCTGTGAGGAAAAGCTCTGAGAGATGGACACTGGCATTATGAGAAGATAATTTTACTGTCAAAATACAGGTACTTTGCCTCAGGTATTTATATGAGGAAGTTAATCTAATGTTTAATGCTGTCCACGCAGTTATGAGGGTAATTCCTGTACTAGATGAAAGCATGTAATGGCACGTTCAGTGCAAGGAAGTTTGGAGAAAACGCTATGTAGCTAGAAAGTAGCATATATTTTATCTATATTTAAATAAAATGCATGCCAAATGTGTGCAGGTATCTATAGTCTCACCTGAGGAGTAGTTTTTTTTTTTTTTAACAGATTTTGAAAGAAATAGTAGCTAAAGTTATGGGTAAAATTCACACACCAGATTAAATAATGGATAAAATAATGTATATAATAGGTAAAATTTATATAATAACTGTGTCAGATTAATTTAGCATCTGTTTTTTAGTAGACTAGTATTTTAGACCGAGCTTAGGCAATAATTCATATGTACAGTTTTCAATGAAGCTTTGGATAAAAGCACATATGGGAAATTTTTGTTTAAAATGGAAAAGGTAGAGACTAGTACAAAACATGCAGGTGGATCAGAAGTTAACCCAGAGCAAGATGGTTGAGTAATATCTAAAGATTGACTACTTGGTCTTGAAAGGCAAGTACCAATTAAACCAATTAACTTCCTCACTCACCAACCTTGGGATTATTCTTACATTTTCAGTGATAAATAGGCACAAGTACGATGGAATGAAATTTGTATATGAAACAAAGTTGAGCATCTTTAGATGATCTTAAAAACTGCACGTTGTTCTAATTCATCCCAGTTCTGCTGCTTCAGACTGATGCATACAAGGACTAAAACAATAAATCCTACTGTAAACTTAGAGCTTCACACTTGGCAAGAAGGAAAGACACTGCCAGATCTCTCTGAAATAAAAGCACAATAAGGCAGTTAGAAATTAAGTGAAATTCTAGAACACATGAGGCAAGGTGTCTCGGTAATACCACTGCACAAAGCACAAGAAGACTTTATCTAAGTAGTACACACAGTTCTGGGCATTTGTTTTCCAGAAGGACTCAATCAAGTGGGACTAGATGTAGAAAAGGATACTTGAATGACTGTATTCTGAGAGGCAGTTTTTTTATCCTACCCAAATGAAGGGCCTTTTTGAGCTTTGTAAGTAAACCAGAGGGCAGAAATTGGCAAGGCAAAAGAACTGTGCAAGACCAACAATATCATTGATCCAAGGACAAAACATGCAAGTTGTCCATGAATAAACAGAGATGGAAATGACAAGATTTCCCATCCACAGAGTTGTGAAATTCTGTGGCAGACCACTCAAGAAAACATAGGACAGGGAGCAGTAAACAGTTTAATGATACCATCTTACTTGCCCCTGGAAGATTGTAACAATCCCTCCATGCCAAAGTTAATGATTCTTGAGAACACCTCAAATAATCCAGTTGCCAAAGCCATAGCCAATCTTTTCTGGATCTTGTATCTTTCAACTGTGTCAAGAGCCCTGTCCCAAAATAGCTCAGACATGAATTTACTAGGAAGGCTGAGAACTTATTATCTGATGTGGCAAATTGGGGAGAAGTTAAAATACATTTTCAGAGACAGGTGTGAACTACTTCTTTAGTTCTGATTTATTTGTATATACGTATGTATAATGTTAGCAGCCTTATATGACAGAGTTTTATATGACCATTGCAGTGGCAGTTGCTCCTGTGTTTCTGAATTACCAGGGCACTTAAAACCTCTTGATGCAAGACTGTCTAGGGTCTAGGGGAAATAGAAGAAGAGAAGTACAACAGTTGATCAGATTTAATCCTCCAAGACAATACATGAATGATGTAACTGAGATCTAATCTCTGCTGCCCAGTTTCTTCACTAAGTGAGATCACATTATTCCACACTATATCCAAAGTGTTAAATTAGATGGTTTTGTTAGAATTGGGTTGATATTTAATACGTGTGTTACCGATCTATTGCCTTTTCACAGATTCCAGCAAAAGAGTACTAAAAGGTAGCCTACAAAGTTTAAGACTCTGTATTCCTTTGGAACAGAAATTACATAGCTGAACAAGATTCAGTGGTCTCCGGCACATTTGGTCTTAGAGACAAAAAGCTTAGACAGCCTGCTCTAATCAGGGAGAATTGATGGCTTACATTTGAGAAGGAAGATTACCAAACTGGAAAAATTCTTACGCTGCTCCTAGTACCAAGGGAGAAAGGCTGCATAACACTGGAAATGTTTGGCTTTTGGGATTCCCAGCTGTCTTGTGTTGACTGCCATTTTAAAAAATTTCCTCCAGCTTTTATTTTTAGAAAATTCTTCTCACTGTGCTGCTCTTTTCCTCATGTTTTTGTTTATGCTTCCTCAGAAGCAATAACCATTTTAAAAGCTAAGAAAGCACAGTAAGCTTTATGTTTTTAGCAGTTGGCATGGGAGAAATTCAGCATCTTGGTGGAAAGTTTAAGCTCTGTGAGTGTGATCAGCCATCTCTATATACCAGTAGAAGTTCTGGATTGTCAGTTTTCCCTAAATTAGTGCAGTAATCAGCAAATCTGACTTCTCAAATAATGTTCAAAGGATTTATTACGTAATTTGGTCTACAGCGCATTACTCGGCTTGGAAACAATATTTTAGAAGGTGTTTGATCTTGGTCCACCACTTATTAAAGAAAAAGCACAGTTACATTTAAAAAAGGGAATAAGAATGTTTTTAAGAAGTTCTGAAATAATTTAGTTTGTTTCCTATGTTATTCTTGCAAGTGTTTATGCTCTGTAACTGAGAAAAGTGAGAGGAAAAGATGGTCAGAATATGCTGACTACAACTGTAGTTTTTCCAGCAGTGTGTGCTGTACCATGGAAGTAGTTGAGAACTTCCTTCCTCTGCTCATTTATGTTTGTTTGCATAACACATTTAGTAGGAGTGGCTATTAGGAGTTTCACCACTTCTGGAAGTGATGGTCAACTGGGAAGTTATATATGTGGAATATAGGATACCCCCATTTGCTGACTCCCTGTTTTTTCCAGGCACTTTGGCACATGTCTGATGACTACTTTCAGTTTCTGTTTGTCGTCTGAAACCTCAAAGGGGAAATGGAAATTTCATTTAGTCTTAATATTCATTTTATAGTCTGGGACATTTTTCTGGATCCAGTTAAGTGCAGTGGAAGGATGTGTACAGTAGCAGCGTTGCTAATGTTTCCACTGTGCAATTACATTGTACTGAAGGCGTTATCGCCTAATGTGCTTTGCTATTAGAATAAAACAACAGTTCTGGCAATGAAAAATTTTTGTGACTAACTACACAAGAATATTACTTACGTGGTGCTACTAAAAGCCCTCCTGTCACTTTTGTGGCCGTATTGTCAAACAGCAACCCACCCTAGTCTTTCCCAGCCTGATGCGCTCCTTGATGAAACTCAGAACCTTGAGGTGGCCTGTTCCATTTTCTGGTCCATTTTACTTTGCGTGCTAAGTAAAGTGTTACTGGACCAATGCCTGCACCTTCTGTCTAGACTTCAGCTTCATTAGTAAGCAATTAATAAGGCTTACACTTGGAACTTTCCCACCATTGCTTTCTTCAGAAGCTAATCATATCTCTCCTAAAGGGCAGATTCTTTTTTCTTGTTGCTTTATATGATATTGCTAAGCTTAGCTTTCCCAGAACATTAATAATACGTTTACACAGATTTTTTTTTTTTTTTTGTCCTATGCCAGGTCAAGTGCTTTTCCCAATTACTACCATTGTAATTGGGATGACCGAGATTTTTTACACATTGCTAGCTGCGAAGTCATTTTAACAAAGTTTTGAAAATGTTGGTGTGAGCAGTCATGAAAACTCAAAGTTGGCAGAGGATAAAGTGCTTTATCTTTGGGAAGCTGATTATACTCCTGACAGAAAAGTAGGGGCTGAAAATCACAAGTAGTTTTGGACAAGCTAGTAGTTTAAACTCACTTTGTAGTTAATTTCCATTGCAATGTTGTCAATCGTATGTTGTGCTAAAGACTACCTAATTCAAAGATCTGTAAGTGTTATATTGGTTCTGCTTTAATCTTAATATGATGGTGTGCTTTATGTCTTCAAAAAAGAGGAATTGTTCTTTTGTGAGCTCCAATGTTTTCTTACTTTCTTTTCAAAAAGAGAAAAGAAAAAAGCCTCAGAAAAATCTATGTAATAGAAGTTTGTAAGATACTCAGTTTTCCAGCAGATATTAAAATTCTGCTACATCTTCTGGCTTCCTAAGGGAAATCCGAACAGTGGTAAGAAATGAGGTCTGCTTCCTCAGTTTTGCGTTTCTGTCCAGGTTTGCAAGAAGAGAGAAACTAGACCAACCTGATTGTTAGTTGATATAAGTTCTCACTGTGTTTGTTTGGATGTTTAGGGACTTCTGGGTGACCGAGGGCCTCCAGGGCCACAGGGCCCCAAAGGAGTCGAGGTAAGGTGGACAAATTATCCAATAAAGAGATTATGTTTAAAAGAGAAAGTTGTGAGGGGTAAAAGGGTTAGATAACAATGGTTGGGTGTTTATGGTGTTGTCATGCAAAATTTCAAGTTTCTTTTGCATTTTGGCGGGTGTTGCAAAGAGGTTTTAGCAGCGTTATGGGGCTATGCATCCATTACATGGTTTATTTTAGTTTTTTCAGTGGAATCTCATATAATGTGTATCCAGAGTCAGATGTGGTTCTTTTAGTTAAACTGGGGAGATGGGGGGAGGTGGTGGTGGTGGTATGGATAAACCATATATCAATTTAATTCCAGTATCCTAGATACACTTAAGTAAACAGACCCCTATTAACTGAAGGGAGAGGAAGGTAGTTCTTCATCTTATAAATTCTTTAAGTTAATTCATCATCATAAAAATAAAAACGCATGTCTCTTAAGCTAAAAGTAATTAACATTAGAAATAATTTAATCAGTGATTCTGGGGACAGACCTCTAAACTTCTAAGTAGCTTAATTATGGGCTTCTATGACAGATACTGAGTGAGCAAAAGCTAACAGTGGCAAAATGATCTGTTTAGTTAGAAGTCAGGAAGCTGCAGATAGGATTTCTTAATTCCTCTGTTTCCTGTTGCTCATAATTGAAAAGGTTGTGTACCACTTCCTCCAAAACCTGGAGAAAATCTTCATATTGAGGAGGATCAGTGAACCATAAAATGATCACAGCATGACATCCTGGCACAGCATTGATACAAATCCATGTTGTAATATAACTGTGTAATGAGTGAACCCTGAAGAATTAACACTGCAGTTCCCTGTCATGCATAATTATATCAGTGCACTGCACAGCACAGGCACAGTGTCTCATTTCTTCTCTTACACACCTGACAAGCCTGACCCCCAGCCTCCCTCTATCCCTGAGAAGAGACAAGGATAAAGCCTGGCAAAATGGCTTGGCTAACTTAGTGGCTGTGCCATAGCAACATGGAAGAGAAAAGCAGGAACGTTCCTACTGCTTTTATAGTCATGGAGTGTCAAATGTTGCTAGAAGGGAGTAACTGCAAGGCAGACAGAGAGGTTGACCCATCATTGCTGAGTCTCTCCCCACTCAGAATTGCGAAAATGTCTCTGTAATGGTAGGTGTACAAACAGCTTCACAGCCTTTCTGGCTGCATCTAATGGCTACATAGGGCACAGCTTTCTGGCTAATGAATTTGTCTAAAATGAAATTAGTCTTTCTTATAGTGTTTCTATCAGACTTGGACTCATACAAACACATATGAAGCAAATTTAAGGTGATATAATAAATACAAACAGTTATCTGCAGATTTTCTTCTTTGAAGCTAGACTTGGTATCAAGATTATTGAAGTCCTGATTTCTTTTAGGGAGAAGTAGGACCAGCTGGACCTATTGGAGGAGTCGGCCCAAGAGTAAGTATAAGTAATTTTGTTAGAGCAGACTATTTTTCAGCAGAAGTACTGCTTTAAAAGGTAAATTTACTGTGAGAAGTGACTGTGTTAAAATGGCTTCTCCTGAATAAGTATGTCTCTTTCCTCAGCACATGCTCAAAGCAGAGCTGGGAGGAGAAATGGTTTTTCATGCAAAGGATTGGAAAGGAAATCACAGCCCTCGTGCACAAAATAAAATTTTTGAAAAGGACAGAGTCAATAATGAACTGCTTATGGTGCTCCTCTGAGACAGATGAAATCACCATGCACTTCCTAGGGACTGAACCAGCTGATATATCAAAATATTCAAATTGGGGAAGAACCCACCACGAGACTTGGCTCAGAGGGAGAAATATAAAGGACTGATGCTTTAAGAAATCATTTTCAAATTGATCTGGTAGACAGCTGCTGAAAACAGTAAAGCTGGAATGTCATAATGTTGTTTGTGCTGACATGTTTTAAAAGATAAAAGTTTAAAACTAACAACCAATTTTGTTAGTTATGAAAATGTGCTAGTGTCTAAGTATTTTAGTGGACTTGGAGCTTATTTTTAGAAAAATTTTAAGCTAAAAATTAATACTAGCCTGCACTAGGGTCTACGGGAGTGTCGCTAAGATTATTGAAAGCAATATGATCTTCTGCCTTTACTTGATTTGTTTATGTGGGGTAATCACTGGCTTGGTCTTCAGTTTGGAAGACTTCCCATTTCTTGCATGAACTTGGGAAAGCCTTTCCCATTATTTCCTGGTTCTAGAGTGGATATATTCCTATGTAATTTTTCCTGTTCATTAGCTAGTCAAAGCTGGGAATTTGCTTTCTGTTAGAAATAATATTAAAATGCTTATTTGCCACATGGATTAGGTGTTTTAAAAAAAATAAACTAAAACACACAATAAAAAAAAAAAGGAAAACCTTTTTTTTTCAGCTGAGGAAAACATGCAAAAAATTGAACAGAATTTCAAAACACTTTGTGACTCAGTTCAATATTCAGTTTAATCTGCGTGAGCTTCTGCCAAGAGCCTCATGGAAATTTTTGCTTTGGCTGCATCATACTTTAAGTCTCCTCCTTGGGCAGGGCTTCATGGCTGGGCAGCGTCTCCCATGTTGTGCTGTGGCAATTGGAAAAGGCGATGCTGCAGCGGGTGACTCGTGGGCAGTGACACCTACCTTCACATTCTCTGCGGCACCGGGCGTGCTCAGGCCACCATCAGCTGGTGTCAAAGTGACCCAAGAGGAAAGATTTCTCTGTAACCTAGCAAACTGAAAGATTTTTAATCTATTTTGGGTCAGTTTGACCTAAATTATTTTGGTTTTGATTTCTCTCAATGGGGATGTGCACACCATTGGCATGTCTTATGGCTCCCTGGCTTCTCTTTCTCACAACAAGCTGTTGAGAGAAGAATGTGTGGATCTGAGGTGGGCCCCAGGGTTGCTGTCTGCAGACATTTTTTAGTAGCTTGCTGGCTAACATCCCCTCCTGAAATGAGAGGTAGGGGAAATGGGAATTTTGCTTGATGGGGAGCCCTGCCTGATTTTTCCCTGTGTCCCGGGGCCCATCTGCTTTCGCCTGGATTCTACGGCTTCTGTTGGCTCCAGCTGTTTCGCAGCTCCAGGCCAACTTGTTCTCACTGCTGCTCTGAACTCTGCTCCCATCTCTGCTTGTCCTTGCTTCTTCACTCCCATTTGTAACATAGACACTGTGACTACATTGCAGAGAGAGAGTTCCAATCATGAAGTTGATAAATCTGATATAGTTTAGCAGGATGGAGTCAGTAAGCTGCTGAACATACCTGTCTGAGTGCAGTTTCACATTCATGTGATTTACATAGGCTTTGTTTCCATGTTCCATTAAAGGCGTTTAAAAAAGTAAATACTTACATCTGAAAGTAAATGCTATCAAAATTGTGTTGTCACTGTACTGATTAAATAGCCATGGGGGCAGGGGAGGTCTCTGAGAGGGACCTGAAGAAGTGGTCCAGCCATGCGCGGCCCCGAGGCACCACCAGCTGCTGGCTGTGCAGATGTATCTCTAACTTGGTTTTTTTTGCAGCTTCCAGGGGTGGGGTTTCTTCATGCTCCTTGGCAATCTCCTTCACTCCTTTGCCTGTTTTACAGACTGTTTTTCTAATGTCTAGCCTTTCTATCTGTAAGTCTTGCCTGTGTCTTTCTCACTACAACCTGGCTTCCTGTCCTGCAGACCTTACTTGTAGACATGGTTAATAGGTTGGTCCTCTCTTCAGCCACTGTTATCCTGACTTTCTTAGGGTTTGTCTAAACTAGGTAAAGTGTCCTCGTAGGTGATCTATGGTAAACCTTTGATTATTCTTATGAAACTGTTCTAGTTTTTTCTTGGACAGTAATGGAGCAGGCTTCTAGTGCTTCTGGAATTCCTCATCTCTTCCACTGTGTAGTTTTCAGGTAAAAGTGTACAGCCTCTAGTTCAGGTTTAGGCATGTGCCAAGCAGGCAGACATAAATTTTCGCCTCATTTTTTCTCCTCCCCACCACCCTTGCCCCCGCCCTTGTTTCTAACATTTGCTTTAAAAAACGTGCATGAGACCAAAACCTCCTGGGCCCCACCTGAACAATGCTGCCAGCAAAATAGATCATCCTCTACTGGAACAGAAGGTGAATATGAACCTGCGCTCCAGTTCCCAGGTCCCAGCTTGGAAAAGAATTCCCATATGTCTAAACCAACTGGAGCCAAAACTGAGGATGCTTCTCTGCCTACTCAGGATATGTCTCAGGTTCCACAGCCTGTTTGAATTTAGGAAGAGCTTTTTGAGCTGCATCTGATCACAAGATTTGATTTTTCATTCATTCCTTTCCAAACCTTCCCACCCAAAGTCAAATGCTTATACTCTTTTAAATTAATCCTTCTAAATAAAAAAAAAAAAAATGCTCATTTCTTTATTTGTCCTGTGAAAATGCAGTAGATGCCACATTAAAGAAGTGACTGTGTTTATTCAGTTTCCTCCCAATTAACTCTCTTTCTGAAAGGCTATCCAAATATTAACACTGTAACTGTCAGCTTAGCTCAGCTCAGTCAGTGCAAGCATTGGTGCATTTAATTATGGTTTTGTATCTTCATTGCTGGAGCAGAAAATGCCTTTAAAGCGGGGGAGATTGTTTTAAACCAGCATGTAAAAAGGAATTGGTGTGAGTTGATTCCTTTCTGAGGAAGTAAAAAAGCTGATGTTTATATACTTGCGAGGTGAGCAGTTCCTCCTGAAGATGGAGGAAAGTGCTTTTGGAGCTGCCCCTCTCCCCCAGTGCAGTATTTGCTGAAGTTGGCATGTCTTCCTGTGGGATGAAGGCATGTGAGGAGCTTGTGGAGAGGCACGGGAATAGAGTGATAGTGAGAGAGATTTGTATTAAAATATGCACGTCTGTATCAACTCATCGTGAGGTGAAAGGAAGCACGGGTGGTTGCTGCTTCCTGAAAGGGAAGGGCAAAACTTTCAGCTAATATTTTAGGAAACAGTCATTTCCTTTGGGATTACCCTTCCCTGGAAGAGTAATTTTCTCAGGCGTTTGCAAGCAGGAAAGCAGCCATCCCTAGTTCAGCCTTCTGTCAGTGGCTTTTCCTTGATGAGTAATTTACAGTTGTATTGCGTTTCTGTTCAAAGCCAAATCTGTATGTTTCAAATTGCTTTACCAGTTAAATCCACTTGTTCCATTTTCTGACCAACTTGCATCTGTTGTGCGTCCTTTGCAGCTAGTACATAGCTGGGGTACTGTAGCCAAGAAACCTTTACAATTTGTAACTCCAATTCGGTTCTGATAGGACTAGAATTATCAAGGTAGTTAATAGTGGCCACTAGTTTTCTTTCAATGAATTTCATTTAACACATTTCTATGTTGCAGCCTTGCTCTCTAGAAAGACCTTAAGGTTCTCTGCAGCAATGTAGTTAGGCAGCATGTAGTAACCAGCAGAAGCCCATCACTTGTTCTTTGCTAAGCCTTCTGGAAAGACATGACTTGCTTTATCTGGGTCTCTCAGAACTTCTCTTCATGTTCTTTTTCTCTCTGTCTTCCTGGCTGTGCCATGTTTTAGTCCATTGGCAAAACCAAAAGTCTGTTCCCAAAGCAGTGATATTTGCTGGAACTTGCAGGGCAAAATGAAATCACTCGGGCAGGCAGAGAGAGAATGAGAGAGGTGAAAAGGATTAATATGAGAAGTCATGGAACCTACTAAGACAATGTAATTTTAAGCCACAGAGAGAATTTCTCAGATGCCCAGAAACTAACACACACACACTGTGCTCTGAAAGATGGGCACAGAGCAGCTGGAGCAAAAGAGCCAAATGGAAAAATCCCATCTTTTTTGTTGAAGAAACCTGTTTGCTACCTGTTGCTTTAGTTGCTCTTGTCTCAGGACAGCTGATGTGGAAAGGAAAGCTCTCATTACAGAGCCCTGTGATTGCAATTTTTCAGTCTGCTGGGACAACAGCTGGTAACTTCCTTTTAGCAGAAATCTGCATCTTTTTGTTAATGAATGATTAAAATGTTGAATTAATTTTCTTTCTCCAGTTGTCAGACTTCAGCGGTCTCATTAGCGACTTGCTCAAGAGCCAGATCCAGTCCATTGGACCTTTGCTTTTGGACTAGGGTCTTTGCATCAGAGCAGATGGGGAAAGTCTGTGCAGGCAGGGCTATGCTGTTCAGATAACCAAACGGTCAGGCCTTGTTTTATGTTGTAGAGGAAGTAAAGTATACCTGGAGGGAAAACGACCTCCTAAAAGTGAGACATAATTAAGTTATAAACATCTCATTGACAATTCAGGAGAAAGGCATTCTGGGTTTTATGCCTTTGGGGGGCTGTGTGAGTGACCACACACAGGGAGGGATGTTATTTATAAAATGCTTCTTGTTACTTCATGGCCTCCCGCTCTGACTGGTGTTGCTGTATTTCTTCCGGGTAATGCTATGTTATTAACTGAGTATCATAGCAACAAGATCTATCAACAGGAAAGTGCTAGTGGAGAGAGATGAGGCTTAAAATAAACAATTTGACAAACAAAGAGGAGAGGGTATTTGAGCTGATTTTGTCTGGTTGAGGAAGGACAGTTATGATGCCAGTCCCTGAAGTCTAAACATCAAATTCTGTTAGTGTGAAGCCCTGTTCTGCTGGAATTAGCCAGGAGAGAACATGACCTTGCCTTTTCTTTGTCTCCTTAATATGTTTTTTAAAGTGAAATTGAAATGTGTTTGATTCTTGGATTGTGACTGTTTCTCCTCAGTGTTATCTGCTGTAAGATTTAATACCGATTCTGCTTACTGAGCTAGTATTTGCTGTAACAATCAACAGTGTATTTTCAGATGTGGATTTAAAAATACCCTAGCTTCAAATGTTGGTATTAAATATTACTAAGCTGTTACATTTTTGAGTGCACATATTTTAATAAATACAGAAATTGGGATGAAATTATCTTTTAAAAATTAAATATTTACAATATTTTATTCTGATCATTATTTTAGGGAAAGCCAGGACAGAAAGGTTATGTAGGTGACCCTGGACTGGAAGGTTTAAAGGTGAGTGATGGTTTTATGTATGAAAGAAGATGTGTTTGGAGTATCAACTGTGTACAATTATACACTGATATATACAGTGGCATGCCATGAAAGGATATGAGTACACATGCTTCCATATAATAGAAATGCATATCATACTGGTAATTCTGCTTTCTTGCAAGATCCCATTTTGGAAAAGAAGGAAATTATGCCGCTCTAGGAGACAGGGATGTGTGAGCAAAGACAGAACCTGCTAAAATGAGATCTAGCTGCCTGGGGACGTGAGGGTGCCTGGCCCCGGGGGCAGCAAGGGACCCTGGGGCAGTTGCAGGACTTCAGGGGTGTGAGGGGGGATGAGTGAAGTGCTGCAGTTTGAAAGAGGAGCTTGTGGCAGCAGAATTTCTCAGTGCTGAGTTGCAATCTGAGTAAACAGTACCCAAACCACTGTTCATCGGGGCACTGAGCTTATAGTTGTAGCCAGGTAATTAATAGTGCATATACACCCAGCTTCCACTTGTGAAATACATAGCAAAATGTTCCAGAGTTACGTAATGTGATTTGCAGTGTTATTAAGGAGAACAGAGTTAATTAATCTAATACTTAATGTCAGTTCCAAGCTTTTGGGGGGAGGGGGAGAAGTTTGTTAAATGTCACTCAAATGTCAATTTTCCTAATATTTCATAATAAAATTAAAGTTATCAATAGTGTGCACAGGTAACATTTACTTTTGAAGTGGCTGTGAAATAATAAAGGCAATTTGCTGAAAGGATATGTAAATAAAAACCTAAATCATTCATTTATAGTATTTGCTGACCTAATGTATTTAGTGTACCCTTAATACATTGTTTTCGTTTTTGTGGGCAAATCCTAAATACATTAGGACAGTGCTTACATCTTCTTACAAAATCAAAATTAGCCACTGACAAAATAGAATTTTTGCCAGTTGCTTAATTTTAGTTCTTAAAGTTTTAATTGGCAGATGTAATTTATAAAATAAAGAGGCTTCTAGGAAAATAGAGGACTTTAATGTACACGTATGAAAGAAATTACTTTTCTGGTGAACTACATCATCTGTTTTCTACATTTAACAGGGAGAACAAGGAGACCAGGGAAACCTTGGAAAAACTGGTGAAGCAGTAAGCTTGAATTCTCTTTCTGGTTTTATTTTTAATTCTGTGTTTATTTGAGAGTGAATGAGTAATTTGTTGCAGTAACTTCCTGATGAAGTTTGCCTTTCTTTGAGGATGTAGCATGTTGGCTATACCTTTGTGGTCTTTCAGGATCATACTATTTAAAGCAATTCCCCATTTTAAGTATTTTCCAGAGTTAATTCTGCTTTTTTTTCCTAACAGGTTGAGTGAACATTACAGGTAGCTGTAGGGATCTTCCAAAGCACGTTTGAGTAAATGAGTGAGTGACCCTTTTCCAGTGAAATCGTTTGAGAGGCTACATTTAGCCTGAGCTGTGTTTTGCAGACTTGTTCTGTCTGCTCTCCATAAAATCACAGAGCTCAAGGTGACCTTGAGGTGACACATAGTCCATCCTCTACTGCCTAGGCGGGACCAGTTATCTTTATATCACTCCTGAAAAATATTTGGATAACCAGTTATTAAACAGCTCCAAGAATGAAGGCTCCATAACCTGCAGGCAGCCCAGGGCTTCTCTATCTTTATTTTTAAAAAGTTCTTCCAGTTGTGTAACCTGACTCCCTTCCGCTGGAAACAGCATTTTACAAATGATGGTTGTTATTGTGTGCCTCCTTCATTCTTTCTTTTCAGGCTAAATGGTCCCAATTCACTTAGCCTTTCATGTTTTCTAGATAATTTAAGTCACATTCTTACTCTCCTGTAGACTGTTTCCAATTAATCTAAACATCTATGCCTCCAGCTTACTGCCTAAATTGTTCAGACTGCTGAGAGAAAGGAAAAATTGCTTCTTACAAGCCATATTCTTGCATACACATCCCTGTTTTTGCAGTACTCTGTTATTCAGTTTGTGATCCCCAATCTGCAATCCTTCTTTTTTAAAGTCATTATCTTTCCCAATTCTTCCATTGTAGGTGCTTTTTTAGTTTACAGTTATCACTTAAAGACACTGCCTTGCAATTCTCTCTGCTTAATTTCATCCCCTGCCCTTCTGTATTTTTAACTTTTGTCTGGGAATTATGAGGACGTGTGAGCTTGTTGACCTGTGCTTGAGTTACCCAGATGTTGCGTAGAACGTGACTAAATTGGTTTTGTTTCTTGAGTTAACGTATGCTGAGGAGAGATGCCGTACACTGGTTTGGGTTCAGTGCTGTACTATTCACATAAACTCTGTTCAACTTAGACAGCAGTCAGAGTGAGCTCCCCATTGTCTGCAAAATACCAAGTAGACGTACCCCAGACAGCCCATCACATGGTTGGTTACTGCTGAAATTTTCAGAACTGCTTGTAAGTCAAGTCCAGCTCCTCTGTGCACTCTGAAGACTCTGTGCTCCAGAGAAGGGGACTAAGAAGCTGGACCCTCAGTCTGTATCTGCTTGAACAGGAACTGATAATGCCATATTATGCCATAAGGTCCACTTAAAAGTCAGTCAGCGTATCTCTAAGCGTAGCGACTATACTTAGCAGCAGCTTGATCTGTAGCTTTCTTCAGCAGTTTATACATAGCAAAACCTTCATTTTGTTAGGTCGTAATCAGAGCTGTAAAGCAATAGTTTCCTTTCCTTATGACACCATTTGGAAAATCTGAGGTTTTTTTATATTGCTGAATGATTAGGGCAAACATGGATGAGTACTGGGGAATGAGGATGTCACGGTAGAGGAGAATGGGTGGGACATCATAACACTACGTCGCTTTTATGGAGAGCTGCAGAAACTACCCCTTACAGGGACACAGTAATATAATCTCCTGTCCATACAACCAGCATTTCTCTGACAACATTACACTTGCTTCCCCCTCTCCCCCCCGCCCTCCCAGCAGTGTGCAAAATGAAGCTTTTATTACATACAAATTCTGATTTTCAGCCTCTAACGTGTTAGGGAAAATTGATAGCATTTACTCTGTTGTACAGTGCCACATGCACCAAAATCCTTGACAGAAGACAAAACTAAGCTCAGTCTTAAGTCACTACATTAATCATAGTACATAAAACAGTCACAGAAGCTAGTTACTTAACCTTAAGTATCTGGATTTGTCATGGGCTTTGTTTTGCTCCTCAGTGAACTTGAATTCAGTGCACACATTTTCCACAACTTAGATATTTTGTATGAACGAAATATCATTCACCGCTAAGCAAGCTCCATTTTAATACGAATGTGACATTCACTAGCTCAAATGTATAATCAATTATTATATGTTGCAGTGATGATTAATAATCATACTAACTACCTAACTGTAGTCAGGGACAAGCTGCAAGAATAAAATAACAAAAATATTCTTTGTGCCAAAAGAGGAGATGTTGCCCTGTTACAGTGTTAGAAAGATAACTATGGCCCATTATTAATTACCACTTTCCACATTTGGTCTTTGCAGAATTTGCATATGATACAGGATGACGTGAGATACCTGAGAACTGAAGTGGTTTATAAGCTATTGATAAATACTCTTTATTTTACTTGTGGATTATAGAATGTCTTCTGCTTTATTTACATGCATTTTAATCAAATGAGCTTCATAGTCCATTGATCCTGTTATATTACCTTTGTATTATTATCTGACAGCAGAGGACTAACGGCCACTACATGGTCTTTAGGGGGATAGCATATATTACTTTGTGGTTAGGGCCAAAGGAAAAACACCAAGAGCAGGAGACAGCCTTTCAAACACACTCAGCAGAACTCACAGGAGGACCTTTCAAAATCCTTTCCCTTCACTTTATTCACCACTGTAATCTGTAACAGTTAAGTTTTTCCTAAGTAAATTGAAAAGTACTAGCAGGAAGAGGATGGTTTTTCTCATATGCAGAAAATGGTTTTCCAGATGTGAGTCCTGATGCAAAATATTCACTTCTCTACACTTTGGATGCAGTTTTCACTTTCAGCTTGAAACAAGTCATTTTTCTTTTCCTTGGTGTGCAGAGAGAATTCAAGCTTCTTAATTCACAGATAAATCCACTCCCTGCTATTCAATATTGGCTCTGGTGGCATACATGATGACTCCAGGATATCTCTGGAATCAAACATGTCATACACACATGCAAAAAAGTTTGAAAAACAAAAGACAAAGTACAAGAGCAAAGTACAAATGCTGCTAGCTGCTGTGATAGATTTCGAGATCGAGCCCAAAAGATGGTATGGAGTAAGGCATCTGTCCTTCTTGATGCCTTGTGAAGTTTGTGTTACCGGATGCTTGCTGACACCAAATACAAAGAGGCTTTGTACAAATAGCATGAAACAATGTGCAATTACTGTACAATTAATTTAATAGTAAAGGTAAAGGGAAAAAGAAGTTGCTAAAAAGTTGATAGGAAGTCCAATGTCTAATACAATTCTGTGTGTATGGTTTCTTCCTTCTGCGCCACCCCCTGATTTGGCTTATCTATTGTTTATTGTTTATTCATGTTCTTTATTGACTGAGTTCTTCAAAGTACAGAATATGATATATACTTTTAAGCCCATGGTTGAAATACATGATACTGGTTTTTTAGCAATGGGGAATCCATCACAGTATTCCAGTTTTCCAAAAGAAAACTAGTGCATTTCCTGAATAAGTTGTCAAAAGAAGCAATTGTGCAATAATAAATCCTGTAAATGTTGATTTCACAGCAAATTATGACATGAAGCACATGTGTGTGTCTGCTATTGATATAAAAGGGTTGCACCAATATTTTTCTTATGTTTCTTTCCATTTTCTTACTTTTTGTGGTATCATCCATCTTCTGTCTTTGACTAATACATCTGTCACGCGTGCCTGAGGTGCCAAAATAGTTATTGCTTTTCTGTAGCAGCTTTTCCAGGTCAAGTACGGCTTAATATCTGCTTAGAAAAATACAGATGGCAACTGTGCACAAGCAGGGAAGTTTCAACAGCATGAGATTGGACCATAATGCTTGGTTATTCAGTCTAGTAAGATAGGATATGTGCTGAAAAACAGCTTTGTCAATAGGCTAGAAGCCATATTGTCCAACATTTCTTCAGTCACATGAAGCTGCTCACCCTTTAGAGCACATTTCTGCCAAAGTATTTTTGGATGTTTGTCCAGCGTGGAAACTGAGTAGACTAAATTTATAAAATGTTCACTGTGCTCATAAGCTTAAAATGACACACGTTTTAACACTGGATCAGGAATGTGCCCGAGATCAAACTTGAGACACTATTCCTTAACCGAGTCCTACAACAAAAAAAGGTTTTCTCTGGCTACCACATAGGCCCTGTTTAAAGGAGAAGGTGGGCGGGTTCAGGTGGTGCTGCTTGGCTAAACAGAGCCCAGAGCTGTGATAGAACCCAGCAGCTGTCCTTTGCTGCAAGACATTCAGTTAACTGCAGGACCATCAGGTCCAATTGAAGAGGGATTGGTTAAGATAGTGAGAAGGAAGGGACAGCAGGCAGAGCAAATTTACACTGCTGATGAGTCAAAATCTTTTGGTAGTCATGCCAAAGGAAGCAACCACTTCAGCTACTGAGAAAATTGCCTTTACAACTTGGGGGGAGGAAAATCTCACTTTGCTGACATGTGCAACTGGATTTTGTATGCTTAGATCAGATCCTATTCAGTGATGGATAGCACATATTTGAAACCAGCTTCAAGTATCTCATACAAATGACCTGTCTCTGTTAAAGTGTCAGGGATGGTTTAAGAAAATGATTCATTGCTGAACTTTTATGGCACAAAATTGAACTCATCTGAACTTAAAACAGTTGCTTGTCAGGATTGTGTGTTACTGTGTGGTAATGCTAGTGTTTACCCAGACTGGGCCGCGCTGAATAAGTAAGTGCAAGTTAATTCCCATTTCTCCTTGCCAGCTCCATTACAGGAATTCAGCCCTTGGCCCATATACTTCTGAATTAGAAATCAGTGACGTTTATACGCATATTGAGACAGAGTACAAGGGTAGAACTGTCAGCTGCAGCATCTACAACTAAATCAATCAAAAGGACAAACTAAAATAAGCAGGGTTCATGAACACAAATTCTGGAAAAATAATCTTCAAAGACCCGGAAAGGTTACATGTCAGCAAGTTTGCCTAGTTGCAAATAGTTTTTCAATCAGCAGAAGAGAAACCAAGCTGAAATGAGAAGTGCTTCCCCCTGAAAAAAAAAGCTAAAAAGAATAGAAAGTTACAGTCCAGCAAAGAGAAAAAAAAAAAAAAAAAAAGACCCTGATATTCAGGCTGTCAATGGCAGAAAATGGTCAGCCTGTGAGAGTCTGTGGCAAGGCAAGAAAATGCTGCAGTCAAGCTGTGTGCCTAGGAGTTGAGTTGCTGTCGAGAATTCTCATCAAGCAATTACCAAATTTCCTGCAGAGGTAAAATTTAGCTGGATTAGGCACCAGGGATGCTTAATTCATGGAGAATGGAAACTGCAATTCCTTTTGCTTGAAGAAAAGATTAAATGGGTTTTAACTGATGTTTTCAGGATGCTCAATATGAGTTCTTTGAACCATCATGAAAAGTCTGGGCTTTGGGGATATGCAAACGAGAATTGTAAGCCATAGGCCAAAAGAAAAGTCAATTGAGGAAAACCTTTTTCTTCAAAGACTGGTGAATGCATGGGGCATTGCCAAGGGCTTCAGAAGAAGGAACTAGTGGAGCTGCTTTCAGAAACCTGTTGGATACAGATTAATGTAAGTTCTGTGAAGGTCTTATGGTGAATGGTAATAATGATCCTTCTGTGTCTATGTTGTGTTTCTTGTTTTTACCCTAGATGAACTGATATGCTATCATTGCTGCTAGGTCTTTCGAGAAGAGTGGGGAAACAGGTTAAAAAATCTGGAGGTTAGCTTTTTCAAGCTGTTGCTCATTTTTCTTGAAGGACTTTTTGCTAGTAGTGCTCTTCATCAGCTAGTTTCAGCTGCCATGCTACCCCACAGAATACCCACAGCCCCATACCCTTTATGGTTTAAGTTAAGGCTAACACCTTAAATCAGTCAACACTCCCTATACCATTGAGAACAGTCAAACAGAAGGATAATCTGTTCCGTGTGAGATTTGTTACCCGAGAAAAAAAAGCCACTAGTTAGATGCATAAATGTAAACAACTTTTATCCCAATTCAATATAGCGGAGACTTGACTCTCTGGAGTAATATCTACCTTCAGAAGAATATTTTTTCTCCTTTGCACAGATTACAAAAAGCTACCAGTGTGAACTTGACAATCAAAACTTCTATAAATGTCATTATTCTGATTGTCACTTGAAAAGTGAAAATACTTCAGGTTTGGATGGAGTTTGTGTCACCTAATTTGCTTCATGTTATCTCCAAGCTGATTACGGCAAGTAGACTGTGTAAAATGCCGTATGGTTCCCAGCGAGTGAACCATGTCCTGACTGCCACTTATAGTACTGACCTCAGGCTGCCTTTTTCTCACGGTCATTTAAAAGATTCACATACAAATGAAACCCTTGCAGATCTAGTAGAACATCAGAAAAGCGTACTAGTCCTCTGCTCTTTCCCTGACCAAGAAAGGAATTTAGCCTTTCCAGGAGGTCAGATCCTACTTGTGTGGTAGTTATTTTGCAACGGTGGTGGTGTTTTCCCACCACCTGATCTCTAGCTTTATATCCATACTTATTTGCATGCCCAAGTGATTTTGCAGCACTAAAATAGGAGAAAAATGTTTAAAGCTATTAGCAATAATCAAGGATAAGTTGTTCCAGCATGCATTAAACTTATTGAATAATGGTGTAGGTTTCAGCACACATCCCATCTTTTCACTGTTTGTCCCTTTTACTGTCTGTCTGAATTTAACTGATGTATTTCATGTGCTTTAGTGGTTTGGGAAGAAAAATATAGAGGAATAGTATCTGCATATGGCATCTGCAGTTTGGCTTCCAAGGTTTTGGCAGTGGGCACATCCTGCTGCTACTTTGTAAGCTAGCTTCCTTTAAATGCAAGTATTTCTCTGCATTCAAACAGAATTACCCTACCACACTGGTGTTACTGGAAGCAAAATTTAACCCATTTATTTCTTTCCTAAAACTGCTGTAGATTAAGCAATGGTGCCAGCACATTTTGCATTTCAAATATTCAGGTAGTTGTAGTTTTGAGTCCTTTAAAAAATTGAGTGAAACATCAGCTGTGAGGTACAAATATGGTGCATCTCTGCTTTCACTCACCTCCTCCACTGGCAGTAACAAAGCATAGATTTTTCACTCAGATTTAACTTTCTCAACAGACAGAAAATGCCAATGATCTCAGTGTCAAATGGCCAGATCTCAGCGTCAAAAAGAAGAAAATAGCATCTGCCTTTCAAATGTCATGCTTCCCAGCATAATCCTGGGTAAGGCAGCTGCAGATCTTATGTCACTTCATAACATTTTTAGTACTGTGGTTATGAGTTAGGAGATAGTTTCTGAAGTTTAGAGGTGGAACCACCAGCTTGAATAATAAAAAAGGACCACACAACCAACAGCCAGGATCGCTTTGTGGCACATATACAGCAGTTGGCACAGCTGTCAGCCGAGAGCTCCTCAGATGCTGAGGTCTGACATGGGGCCATTTTCTAGTCTACTCTTGCATTTTGATAATTCAGACTAAAGTGCCATTAGAGGGCAAATGTAGTATTAGTCACTAAGCGATTCAAAAGTAACTAATTCAGTAACTGAACTGGCAGTAAACTGGCATCAGTTTACTTTATGTTCTTTATTTAGCTTTTCAAATAACCCAAATTACTAGAGTTTCTCCTTTCTCTGAGAAAATACATCCTCCAAAATTGATCCTGTTTCCCAGTGGTCCAGAGACAGGGCTTTCTTTAGAACTTCAGGTTACTCTTGCCTCTAAGTGCAGTGTACTAACAGCTGCTCCATTCAGTTCATACCTGATACTGGTACAGTAGTAAGCAAATGTTCTATGCAGAGGCTCTGTTGAAAGTCTTTAGTGTCAAAAGCCTGTCTGTGGCTCATCAATATACTATTTTTGGTCAGATCAAAAACAGAGTCACACAAAAGCACCGATCTGATGCAGATTCACCCAGAAATCTACGACTAGCAGGGTTTTTTATTCCAGAGCAGGTATCAACCGTCCATGACGCCTCCTTTTTCACAGATCAGCTGCCTTTTGTTCTACTGCAGATGATTTGAAGCCCAAATAGTAGCCAGTGTAAACCCTGCATTGTGCTTTCTTCCTAATTTTTGTCCAGGCCTAATCTGGGTCACATATGTTAGAAGCGTGCATGCACGGATCCAGTATTAGTGCCTATGATACCAGGGTCCAGATGGATTGGTTTAAAAAAATATTTGTAAGTACCATTATGTCTGGCTAGCAAAACTCAGCTTAGATTAATATTTATCTCTTAGAACTTCATTTTTATAATGTTACAAGTTGTAGAGATATTTTTCTATCTATCAGCTGGGTATGAAATACTAGAAACTGATTGTTAGAGCATCCACTTTTCTTCCTCCTCCTGTCCCTCACCCTTGGTTGTCTTTTTAACATAGGTAGTTGGCTTGAATCTTCAAGGATCCTCAAGTAAATTTTGATCTGTTAAAATCAAACATAAATGTTAGCTCATTTTTGGTTTTTTGAGTACTGTGCCAAAATGTATAAAGTTCTTCACGAAGTATGAAGCTGACAGGGTCTTAAAGAAATGTTTAAGTGGGAATCTTAATGAGCAGGCAGAGGTTATGATATTGCTGAATGCTGGGTCTGCAGTGAAGTGATTCAGCACAGATTCAGCAAAATTTTAATAAAAATTAACTGGAAATACAAAAAAAAATTGATAGAAAAATGCTAATGTGGCAAGATAATATTTTAAAATTACTCATTATACGATACTGAATAAAAATGTTTGAAAATGCTCAATTCTAAATAACATCAGATTTGAAAATTTTCAGTTAGCACAGAAGAACATGTTAGTGTACAACCTGAGAGGTAACTGCTTCCACAGGCATGTTTGGAACCAGCTGAATATTCATTTCTCACTATCAAGCTTTTCAATGGATTACTCCATACTTGGGTTTGCATTAAGTACACAATGTGTTTTGAATTATTCAACTACAGTCCAGTTTCTAATACAGAGCATATGACCTGGCAAGGTGTTTTTGTCGTTCTCAGGCATGTGTTAGTTGTGAGATCTGGTCTCTGATTAGTTTTCCACAAAAATGCTCCTGTCAAGAAGGTTTCTAAAATGCTGTTACTGTCACTGGAGAGTTTTACACAAATCCTTGTAAATGAAAGTTTATGACTGTTTTTTTAATAAGGCTTAAAACCAGGATGATTTTTCTTAAACATTTCAGAGTTTTTTCCTTTACTTTTCTGTTGCCCTAATACATTCAATTTGATTTCTGGAATCCACCACTGCTCCACAAAGGATTGAAGGGATGCTGGAAGACACCGACTCAACAAACCTGCTTTGGACCGTATTCATCCTCTTAAGAAAGAAGGACAGAGAGTTGCAACCTCAATCCAGTCCTAGTGGCCAGTCTCTATAATAAACCAACCCAAACCTGGGATTTAAGAAAGTCCATAGGGAAAACAGTGCTTTATGGCTAATGTATTGATGGAACAACATGTTTGGCGCTCTCATTGCACTTTCTCTTCACTGTATGCTACTAATTGGTTTAAGGACCAAAATTATATTCTTAAGTAAGCTTTTTTTTTTTTCCCCCCCCTCTTTTGCCTCTGCACATACCTGCCCTAGCTTTATCTCACTCTTGGACAATTGCCCTCCGTTTTGGATGGAGGAGTGGAAGAGGATTTAGTTAACCTGTCATGAACTTCCGTCCCCTTCATTCCTCTTGAAGTCCCTATTGCCTTTACCATTTCACTGGCTTCAGTTCTTCTTGTCATCTTGAGTATTGTTTTGCTTTCCATACGTATCCACTTCCACTCATGTGGATGGTTTTTTTCCATCTTTTATATCAACAGAAATCCACTTGCTTCTTTTAGCTTTTTTACTGTAAATTTTCTTTACTTAACTACTTTCTTCTGAGGAATGGCCAGTGTCTAGGAAGCTTGCTACTTAATAGCCAACTTTTGTCCCTGCTGTGGAAGGTGTTTGTAGGCTAGACCTAATGTTTTGGGTAATACAACAAACAGCATATTCACAATCACTGCTTCCTAGTCATTCCTTCTCTTTCAGACCAGAGCACCTTAGTCAGAAAGACAATACTTTTGAATTGAAAAGGGGACTCGATCCGGCGACTTGATCAGGGGCTGTATAGTAAATGCTTTGCTGCTGGTGCAAGGCACAGCTATCCATCTTTCTAATCAGCGTCTTTGGTCCTGTAAACAGTGTGGCATTGGCTGGGGGATCAGGAGCGTCTCTGTGGAAGGAGAATAGGTCTGAGTTACACCTTGGCTCTGATTACGTCTTCTGTCCTTTCTGGATTAAGAGAATCAAAGTGATTAGTCTTTAGCCTTTTGAAACTGTACCTCCACACCCCTTATCTTGATGAGCAAGAGTACAAGATAATTCTTTGTCTCAGATTTCTGCCTGGTGCTGAGGCCCACTGTTGGCCATGACTGGTTGCAGTGGTAGCTCTCGTTCTCAGAGTTCATCGCGACAGTCCTCATTCCTGCCAGTGACGTCTGGGCATCGCCTTAGTGCCAGTATCACCAGGACGAATCTTTGGCTGCTGCCAAGAGACGTCACAGTTCTGACATACAATACACAAGTTCTCACACATAATACATCCTTCCAGCAGCCACAGAGATGCCTGTTTATGTGTTTAGCCCCCCAGAAAGTAGTTTGTACCAGTATTGTCAGCCTCAAAGGCAGCTGTATTAATGGCTTGTTGCAATATATTTAAACTATGAGATTTCTAGAGGAGCTAGCAGTCCAAGAAAATAAGAAGCTATTATAAAGCCTGTTACTTTGCAACTGTTATGTTAAAGTACTTGAAGCTGAACTCTATTGAAATAATACAGGTAAAAGCTGAAAAAAAATTTTTTTTTTTTCCCCAAAGGCAGAGATCTCAGACTGGAATGTTGACTTTCTGCTATGACATTATTTCTATGGAATAAACTACTACTAGGCTCTTGAAAGGAATATGAGCTGTCTAGTGAGCTCAGAAGTAATGCTTTTAAAAAAAACCCTTACTTAAGTGCCAGTGTAGTGCTACTTAAGCTAGTACATTCCTACATGTGTAGAGATAGTAATGCCAATGTGTGAACTGCCATTTTATTTGCACTTTTTAAAGTGCAAATAATTTTTGCTTTTTAAAGTCTTACAGACATGGTACAGTTGTGCATTATGTCACTAGAAGCTTCCATGTTTCTGCCATCTTTCATGAGCAGTCACGCGATGTACTCTGGGCACCTCTTGCTTTTTCTTCAAGCTCACTGTTTCATACTTTTCTCAACAGGGCCCTTGCACTATAATTTTTTCTGTTTGTTTTCATTTGACCATAAAGGGGGTATTGAAAGCACTTGGGAATAAGCTTTTTAAAAGTACTTCCTCTCATGTTTCCTATTCCATATGGTGGTACTTGTTCTATCCAGTGGAAATTTGTGGGAGAGCCTCGGGAGAGAGTTATTTCTTTTTTAAAAAGACTGAAAGGCTCTGATCCCCTGACTTCAAAGACATTTGGGGCTACAACACTTAAAGGGAAAATTCTGACAACACCTGATCCAATATAATTTTTGTTTTGACTGGCTTTTACTTTGTTCCACTGAAATTTATTCCCCTTGAAATTTGTGGTCAGACTGAAGCACTAGCAGAGCAATTATCACCTTTAATTGTATGTTGGTAAAGCTTCTAGCACTGCAAGATGGAGCTGAGTGGCAGACCTTAGGTGCTAGCACAGTATGATGATTAAATTAATGTAATTTCTTTTCGAGCAGTAGCCATTTACTGTTGGTGTGTCTAGATGCAGTGATCCTCCTGCGTGGATTGTAAGCCAGGTTAGCTTGTGCAGTCGTCACTTCCCCGCAGGAGCACTTACACAAATAGACCAGTGGTTCTCCGGGATGAAGAAATGTGCCATGCTCTGCTGCCGGGTTGCTGGGGAGCTGCCAACCATCAACTAGTATGGACATTGTACTAATAAAAGTCTGTTTCCTTTTTGTACAGGGATCAGCTGGCTTACCTGGAGAAACTGGGCCATCTGGAAGCCTTGGCGAAAAGGTATAATAACATATCTGACAACTCAGCAGCAAAAATCAGCTTTGCAAACCATTGTGGTGATAAAATATTGGTGAGAGATTGTTTACTAATCACTGAGAAAGCTAATATTCGTGTGGCTATTTCAGAGTACAGGGATGTAATAAATGGTAACCCAAATGCTGTTATTTGAGGTATGCATCTGGTATCCTTGCTTTTACTTGGCAATGAATTTAGAGCTGATAGATTTGATATCTTGTTCATATTATGGCACTTACTTTATTATTCACTGCTATTGATTCACAGAAACTGGCATAAATTATACTTGTTTTATACAATAGTCACTGGTTTTGCACTGCTACGTAGCGAAGACAAGAGCAGAAAGGTAAAATTTGGCTGTATGCATTAACTGAGTAAAGAAGACAACATTGTTAGTTTTGTCTGCTGTGCAGTAACAGTGGTGTTTATGAAAGCAAAGTTTGGCAGACTTAATGAGACTAGAACAGTATAAGTAGCTTAAGCATATTTGACATGGTTTTATTTAGGTGAAGTATTTTAAAAGTGAAAAACAGGAAGCTATTACTGGACTGGATGTCAGCTTCAATTATAATAAAACCATGATTGTTTGTCAGAATGATCCAGCACCATTTGTATTTCTTCCCTGCAGGGCTGAATTATTTCACCTAGACTGGTGGCTGCTATTTAGATATTTTATTGAGAAAGTCTTAATAATGTATTAGAACTTCCATGAAAATCTGAGTATAATTTATATAATCTATGAAAGGAAATAAATCAGTGGAAAGCACTGCTTGTTAAAACTGAAATTTAGATGTCTCATATGGTTTTAATCATATCATCTTAGAACTCAGTGTCAAAGGATTCTTGTTCTTTATAATTACACTTGGCCCAACAAAGATTACCTTGGGATACTGCTGCTGGTTTAGCTAGGAGGGAAAAGGCAGTAAAAGACTAATTAATCTACCAGCAAATGGAAGCAAGCTTCTTCATGGTGCAGTAATTGTTGTCATTGCTATGCTGTTTCTGTAGAATTTATTACCTTCCTTTTTTACGGATTAAACAGTACAATGTAAACATGCTATGTGGATTTAAATGACAAACATACTTCCAGCATAATTATTTTAAAGAAAAGTGTCTTTACAGTATGCAGCATAAAATATAGTAGCATTATCACTATGTCATGTGTACTCTCTGCAATAAAAGTGTATTATTTGTATGGGGATAATCTAAAGCCAAGCCCGATGTTTGGGCTGGATGTTATACGAATAAAAGGTAAGAAAGTGTGTAAGACAAGAAAGAGATCCTTCCTACTTCCCCTAGTCCTGTTGCTTCTGCAACTGCTGACGGGCTGGTCTTGCTTTTAGAGCTGTGCTTTCCTTACACATACCTAAGAAATGAGGGAGACAACTTTTTTTTTTTTTTTGCTTGTTTGTGGTGGTGAATTTTATGGATTAAAGAAGAACATATAAATTAAAGAAGAACTATAAATGTGATGCACCCAACAAAGAGAAAAGGGATCTGCTAGCTGCAGTTGACAAAGACTGATGTACCAAATCTCCTCTTCAGTCTTCTAGGAAAAGGGAGGACAGAGAAATTCAGTTTTATCATCTTTTCAAAATATGAGTGGGCTTGGAGGAGGAAGGAGTGCAGAAATTCAACAAAAGTGAAAAAAGGCCTCTGCACTGTTTCTGAAGGGCAGTCCCTGAACCAACGGTGTTATGCACTGCAAACAGCTGTTGCCTTTAGTCTCTTGTAGACTATGGACTACAACCCTCATGAAAGACCTCTTGGATTGCTGTGGTATTGTTATTGCAGGTTAGCCTTGTTGACCAGATATGCCTGGCTCAATGGACATGGAATGAGTCAGGAAAAGAGCTCTCACTGGTTTTTTTCTCTTTAATTTTTTGTTAAAGGGAGAGCGAGGCAGTCCAGGACCAGTAGGTCCTCCTGGAGAGAAAGGTGTCATGGTAAGTCATAAATAACATAGAATCCATAATTATGTTACTTACAAGGCACTTTACTTTCCAAAACAGTAATAAATTCTCACTTTTCTGGCTGTGTAAGCTTTATGGAAAGAATAGTATTTATGATGCGTTATTCCTGGGAAGTTTCATTTAGCAGCTTTATGCCCTCTGTGGAAATGACATTGTGAAGTGATCTGCTGAATGAAGCAGCAGAGCAACTGCGTTTTTTAAAAATGGATCTAAGCAGAGTTACATAAAAAATTAAACACAATGAGTTGAGAGATAAATAAGGGAGGGAAAGTAAATGATCAATCTCCTGTGTAGGCTGGCTTAACACAGGTTATTCTAATAGACAGGCTGGTAACCAGCATCACCTCTGATTCTACTGCAGAGCAGTACCCAGACGGCCCCTGGGCGCCAGTCTGGGGGGACAACTGGCTTCCCGACAACACCACTTGTCCTAAATCAGGATGCACCATTTCACGCAGCATTAGACAGTCTAGAGGCCACTGTCATGTTAAGTAGGTTGGGGCACAGAAGTAAAAGTTGTACACATGTGCCCACTGTCACATTCGTGTTGAAGTTCTCAAGGAGAAAGTGGTTAGGGTTTGGTTGTGTGTTTGCTAGCGAGCACTGTGATGGCTCCAGAATGTACAGGGAATGCATTTTGTCCTGGCCAGTCCTGCCCACACCAGGATGTGTCCACTTTCTGTTCCCACTGTCACAGCCTTGACGTGAGAATTTTGAAATTCATTTAGAACTCAGCAGCTTTTGTTCCAGTAAATCCCTGTCAACTAGTGGCTGTATGGGGGAAAGCTTCTTAGGTTGCTTTAATGATTATTGTGATATAGCCAAACAAATACCTGTTTTCTAAACAAAATTTTGGGAATAAATTTTGCAAGATTAAACATTTTGTTAACTTACCTCCACTTTTTCAGACAAGTAACTGGAATTGTTATTGTTGTTATAATAAGAATTTTGATAAAACTGTTCTGTCTTTTCTATATTTATTTCAATTCTAGGGCTACCCAGGACCTCCAGGAGGCCCTGGACCTGTGGGGCCAGAAGGATTACCTGTAGGTATAGAGTGGTGCTTTGCTTTGACATAAAATGCACCATTTTCAATTTGTCTTTTTGCTCTGCTGAAACTAAGAATGGTTTCTAATTTTTACTGCAGTCTATAAAACTGTCATGAAAATTTACCCATCCGGACACAAAGTCTGTTCACCTGCTCTTTACCAGGATGATCCATGAGAGACAGGAAAATTAATTTACATCATTTACTCATCCATTTAAAAATCATTCTGTTGAGACAAGTAGGGGAATAGAATTTTTTTAAGGATGGTTTATAATTGCACAACAATTTTATTTGTAATTCATTGATGCCTAATAGAATTTAAGTATATTCATTATGTGTTTAGTTTTGTTGTTAATCAAGAATAAATTATATTCTAATTTGCTGTGTATAATTGTGTTATAATTTGGCTACTATGGGTCTTCAGTACAGACAAAACCTGAATCTTTTATCACAAATTATTAGGCTTTTTTAACATAATATTGCTGAAAAACAAGTATCCTTTAGCAATTTTGGGATGTTGGACAGAAGTAATTTATCCAACAGTCATGTCATGATTTCTTATTCAGAATAAAGTTGCATAAAGTGTCTGATTTAGATTTTTCTAGACAAATTGCACTGACACAATTAATTGAATTTTAACCGTGAGTGAAAGTGATTGATTTGTATTGGTTGTATTGACTGTTGCTCAACGTGCATGAGCCTTGTAGTTTTATGAAATCTGCATATAGAAGACAATGAATAATAAGTTTATTTGACATGTAGGGACCTTCAGGGGCAAGAGGACCACCAGGGCCCCAGGGACCTAAGGGAAGAAGAGTAAGTAATATTGCTGTTTCATGTTACTTAGAGCAGAGAGTAGTGTGTTGCCGATATGAATCTTGACGTGTAACCCATGTACAGTTGCTTCCTTTAAACTCTGTCCTCTGGACTCAAGCTATTTGTACTGAAATCAGACAGATGATACTTATATTTCCATGTAGGAAATTATATGAATCTTCATTTCTCCTCACATTACAGTTAAATGGGGTTTTGCCATTGATTTCAGCTGAGAGCAGGACCAGAACCAGAATGACCACTGGCCTTATTTTCTGTATACATAAATACGCAAATGCTGGCATTTATAACTACCATTGGACTGTTTCAATATTTTGAGAACTATTTTCTTCATCTTCATGTCATTTATGTCTTTGGAAAGACAATCAAATGTAGTTCTGAGAGAGGAAGAAGCAAAGTCAGAAGACAGCGTATGCTAGAATCTCAAACCTCTGATTAGATTGCCTTTTCCATTTCATGCATTTTTATCAGGGAAATGGGAACTGTTTTTTCACTGTATACAAAACACTACTCCAAAGCCCACAAAAGCCAAGAGGGAGTCTGTCCACATGAATTCGTATGAGCATTTGATCACAGTGCATAAAATCAGTATCAGTGAAAGTGCAGCAGTTTGTTACATGGGGATGGTTGGCTACGTGGTTTTCATAAACGCTTTCCTTCATAAACGCCACCAGTCACTTGCACTTCCTGCCTGGAGGTTTTTTGGTCACGTTTTTGCAGTCTGAGCTCAAGGTGCCTGCAGGAAGCGCTTCCAGTTCATAGTATAAGATGGGTTTGGTTGCAGCATGAGCAAGTGTCTTCTCACTGGATTTATGGAGCTTGTTGGGAATAGCGGTGAAGATGCACCCTTCTAACATCAGCCTCACTTAGCAGTTTGACAGCATATCCAGGCTTCCTATGAGACTTGTACAACTCGTACCAGTGGCTCGTACCACTCGTTCCTGATAAAGTCCCTGAATCTTTGTCAGTGAGAGAATTCTGGTGGTTTCTTTCTGTCATAGGAAGCAGACACTTTTGTTGCTACAGCAAAATATAATTGCAGCCTTCCTTTATCCTCCTTTGTTATTGCAATACGTGTGTTTTCTAAGAAAATACATGGTAAAATTTGAAAAGGTGTAGGATCTGGAGGTTTCACTCCAGTTAAAGATAGGTACTTGAGAAGCACACGTTGCATTTTAAATAAGATTTAGATTAGAAAATATTGTGATTAGCAAACTTTATAATACAAAATTTATTAACTATTCTTCTACATTTCTTTTTTGTGATTGCTAAACTATTAAATAAGAGATTGGGTAAAGAGTTAGATTTTCAGTATATTCAAAAAAATATATCTGAATATATTATATATTTATTTTTATCTATATTAATATAGTATATTTGGAACCATATTTTGAATATTCATTTGATTTGAAATATACAATATTTTGAATATTCTGTATATTCAAAATATACAATGCTTAGCAACTTTGCAGTACACTACAGGATTATTCATAAGAAACTTCATATGTTTCAAATGAGTCTTCCTTCTTTAGTATGGTTTTCTCCTCCTTCAGAAGAAATCTGTTTTAATTTACCTCTTTGTTCATGGTGCAGTTTGTAGGAACAATTTGTGAAATGTAGCATATGAAATGTATAATTTCTGTCAAAAGTCTGCAATAGTGGTTCTGGGTTACCCTGTATTAGCGAGGTTTCCAGCTGGCAATGGCGAGTGGGTTGTTTTGTTTGGGTTTTTTGTTTGTTTGTTTAGTTTCAGACATAGTGTATAATTTATTCCAGACTTCAGTTTCCTTAAATGGATGAAGCAGATTTAAGCATATACATACACTTAGAACTTCTTGTGCTTGTCTGAAGTACCTATTGGTAGGAGATTTGTCCGAGTTTGGGTTTCAGGATTAAGGAAGTTATCTCAGCAGGTCATGGAAAAGGACATACCTACCATGATCCGAGAGAATCTGTATGGTCTTCTGAAAATAGTCTTCATTTTTCCCTTACAATGGTTTTTAAAAGCCTATTTAAAAGGATATATTAGTAAAAATTTCTTTCTGGGGAATTAGTTTGCTAATTTAATAATAGACATTTTCATTTAATAATGAATTACCTGTTAAAAAACCCCAAACACAAAATCGCAGACACTAAGAAATGTTCAGTATTACTTTGGTAATTTTACATGCAAATGCTTCCCACATCTCACAGGTCACGTGCTCATTTTCTGAACTATGTCACACATATGTAATCTATCAGTGCCCAGAAAAAATGACTTTATTGAGGCCCGTTTGTCAGGCAAAAGTGAAATGCAGATATATTTGTTCATGTACCATATCTAACGAAATTCAAAGAGAAACTTCAATTCTTGCCCTTGCAGAGGGCAAGAATCCACCCCTCACTGATAAGCACAGTGAACTATGGAGAATTGGTGTAAGCAGGAGTGTCCAACTAGCATCAGCTAGCAGAGAATTAGCTCCTGAAGTGTTCAAAAGGTGCTTGTACAAATGTGCTCAGTGGCGAGGGGCTCCTGGGAGCTGACGTAGTAACTAAGGCAGCCTTCTGACAGGAGTGTGAATCCCTGCTTTGATGTAGAGGAGCGGAGGGAAAAACAGCCTTTTAAGTTCACAGGCAGACTTGAAAATGTAAATCAAAACAGAAATGCAAAGCAGTTGTGAGGCTGAAAACAAGCTTGGCACCACTTTTTCTTCAGTGGCTTGATTCAGTGAAACAAATGGGTGCCTTACCTCTCTGTGATTTCAGTAGGAGCATGTCTGAAAGTGAAATACATGCTGAAGTGTTATGCTGAACTGGGACACGCAAGCCAGTGGCATTAGATGAGGAGTACACATATGCACTCATGTTCACTGTAAAATGTTGATGTTTGAGCTTCATCTAAAAAGGGAAATCCCTTGGGCCCTATCGGTGCACTGGCGTTTCAGTGTGATTGGTGGCCTGTAGGATGCAATGAGTTAGAAGGCCAGCTCAAAAGTGATTTAGTGTAAATAGTCGTCTCTGAGATTGGTACTGAACTGCTGCAGGTTGTACATTTTAATTCCTCTGGATATAGCATTCCCCTCTAAACTCCCTCTCTGATCCTCCCCTCCTGGCAAGTCCGTCTGCCAGCATCAACAGAGCTGGAGTCAGAGTCAAGCTACTGATGTGAACGCGAGCCCTCCCCTGCAGGCTCTCCTCCCTCCCAGCAGCATCTGCTACCTGGTGATTGTTTTTATGGGGGAAAGACTTATTTTAGTTTAGATTCTATTTTGAAGGTAGAAGATAGTTTTTTATTTAAGGAGCGTCACATCTTCCGCCAACTGAGACAGGAATCTTTGAAGGGAGTCTGTCTCTGTGATTTTGGCAGCACATCATGGAGTACATTGCTTATAATTAAAGATCACTCAAAATAAATCCCAAACATCCCAAACTCTGTGGAAGTCCCGGTTTGGAACTGTGGTTTATGCCTTTGCCTCCATCCAGTATGACTGGGAATGCTTCGTGGAAGGGGGGTCTCAGAGCAGACCCAGGTCTTTAGGCTCTGCGAACAAACTCCCACTGAAGGCCCTGAGAATTTTGTCTGCTCTCAAGATGAAAATGTCAGACCCAAAGTGGAATCTCGCATACAGAAAATATCTGGGCCCCTGAAACCTGGGGTTTGTCATCACTGGATTCAGAAAGAGAAGTGTCAGAACCTCAAGCTCTGTGTGGCAGGCCTCGGAAAAGTGCATACCACAGTCACATACAGAAGTTAAATAGAAGCATATGGAAATTCCCCTTTGTTGTGTACTGAAATGAACATATCCCGTCTTCACAGATGGAATCTGCAGGAAGTCTTAAGAGTGCTGACCCTCTACTTCTGCACTGTCACAGAGTGGAATTCCTTCATCTCGTAAATTCTGGACCTTTCAGCAACTGGTTCGCATCCAAGATTACCCAGCAGCCTACTTCTGCCTGAGAGTATCCAGCTGCTCAGTCTCCGGTACATCCGGGAGTTCTGGCTAGCTGAAGGCAGGCTGTCTAGGGGTCTATGGAGTATCTTGCTCTCAGCGGATTTCGAGGAATATGCCGCTGAGCATAGTGCTAGCACAGAGCTTCCTCAGCTCATGCTTGAGACTTGATACGCTTCAGCTGGAATCGTGTGGAAGGTTGGGTCCTTGTGTGACCCACATGGGGGTTTTTAGTGTTAATCTCATGAAAACACAGAGGGAGAATACCGCTTTGTAGATACTTCAGTGGCAGAATGACACTCTGGGGGTGGCAATATCTATCTAAGAGAAGGAGTTTCTTCTGTGACCATAAGGAAAAAATACATTAGTCTGGAAGGCATACTGGTAGCAGAGTAGGCAGCCATGCAGCCATTGTTGCATGGGGTTTTGTTGTTCTTGTTTGCTAATGTATGGAGAAGAAAACCACAACGTCAGAGACTGGTGCTGCTTTTAGTTCATGCTGTAATGTCCAACTAATACAACTGTAGCTTTTAATTTGAGAGGAAGAGGTCCTGTACCATTAGATTCATTTCATGAGTGAGACCTAAGCAAAATTCTCAATAGCCGCTAAGATTCTGAGCAGTTAGTATTCTTCAGGCTGATGTTTGGTGTTTTGAAGCTTAAAAGCAATAATTTTTCTGTGCTTACTTTCCTGGAATGCAGCTCATGAAATTCAATTTTGAAAACGTTGATAAATGACATTGTGATGTGCCATAAATTTGGGGTCAGGCAACAGCAGTTTATGTCTGAAGCAGCCAATAGGGTTATCTCTGCTTCAGTTGTGTCTGTACAGGCCTGAAGAACCTCAATTACTTATGGACGTCAGTGCTCAGTTTTAATGAGTAATATCCTTCATACTCTTCACAGCAGGGAATATGGAACCTAGAAAAATGCGTGCGCTTCAGGGTTACGTGAAACAAGTGGCCAGTGTGTTTTGTGATACATCAGTAGCTGAGTGTGTTTATCTCTCTTAAATCATTCAAAGGAAATGAGACTAAAATTGATGTCATTTTCTAATATTCTTCTACATCAACCACCAAAAGAAAGAACTAGCTACATAGTGTGTTTATGTTATTTTCACGCTTCTTATATTTAGGAGGCAGGACGAGAAAGAACGAAAAGAGTTAATTGGTGGTGCTTGCCTTCTTAGATGGACTTTTTCTCAGCTTATTATTCTGCAGTTTTCAATGTAATATGTTCCATTTTAGAAACAAAGCTGAACCCATGCCAAAGAAAAAAGTAGTAGCAATTGTTTGGCAGCCTTACTCCTCAGCTCTGTTGCAACCTAAATTAAATAACAGCAGGCAAATCATTCTCTACTAGCTATAGTAGGAAACGATACAGATCCAATTAATCTGTGCCAATAATGAGTCACCATACTATTTATAGGAGTGTTATGGTATGCTTTTGTTAGAATATTAAATTGCCTTTTCCTTGGATTCCTGCACTCTGTTCTGTGGCTGGTTAAAGGTAGGCTAAAGGCAGGCATGGCCCAGAGCCAGAAGCTGAGCATCATGTTGGTGTCTGTTATTTTGTTTTCAATTCAAAATTATATAGTAGAAGGTTGGTGTTTTGAATGGTAGGCCTTTTCACTTGATTATTAGTGATCAAATCAGTTGTCATTCTCTTCCTAATGCCTGGGTTGTCAATGCAAACTCCACTGAAGTGGAGATCTGTGTGACTAGCAGAAAGGTTTTGGTGTGTTACATGCATAACACAGACTGAGAATCCTGTGCGGTTTCCAGACAAGACCATTTCTCAAACTATGGGCTATGACCCCCTTTATGATTAAAAGGAATTCACAAGTGTTCAAAGAATTTTTCTGTTAATACTATTAATGATAGAAGATAAAACATAGAAAAAAATGTCTGTATTACACAAATCTGTACAATCAAAACATGTCCTTTTTCCTCCTCGAATATTTCATCTTGAAATTCTATCCCCTGATCAGCCCTGTGGAGGATGCACAAAGGCAAATGACAGGTCATGTATCTAAACAGTCTGAGAAACACTAAAACTATCCTGCAATTGCTCAGCTTAACACTCTTAATTTCCCCCTCTCTGTGTTGCCCTAGGGGATTCCTCTACAGCTCTTCTGTGAGTTTCTCTCCCCTTCTACCCTCCCTGCTTAATGACCTGTCCTCACTCAATCTCAAGGTTTCATCCTCTCCCTTCTCCGCACGTTCTTCGAAGCATTTCCCCTGAATGCAATATCAGATCATGGGACTCTAAACCTGCTTAGTCTACCTTGAATTTTCATCACAACCCATTTTGTGTGCATTATAGATAGCAGTATAGAACAAGGGCAGAGCAGTAACCTGACATTAATTTGATCAAGATGTTTAGCTTTCTTTTAAATCATGCTATATAATAATTCATTAATTGGGCTTACATGGTTACATAATCTTAACTATAGGCCCCAGTCTTGTTGTTCTTACGAAGGCCTCCATTGCCCTTGAAAACACCATTTGTGTTTTGGTTCTGATCTCTGAGTGTATTGAAGTCACCAGGAGTTTTTTCCACAGACTTCAGTAGCCTTTGGTTTGGGACCTTTCTCATTGAGAGCCATGCAGCAACCCAGAGTGTCGTCTTCTGTAGTCTCTTTTCTCCTCTAGCTTAAAAAAATGCCTGTAAATATTCAGCTCTGGCTTAGACCAAAACAAGAAAGGTGGCCAGGCTAACCCAAGGATTGCCTCACAAAAGCTGTGTCCCAAACTACCAAGGTATCAAAAGTATTCAGACAGCTTTCCCTGCCTGTTCGCTTTCCTTTTCCTAAGGTTTCTGCGTGTTCCCTTGTGCTGGCCAGAAGCAGCAGTGCTGAAATGCTGATGGATAACCTTCTCGTGGGATATTTCTGGCTCTGCCAAGGGTTGTAATTATATATCAGCTCACAGGAAAGGCCTTTTCTTGAGAGATTTCCATTTCAGGAGGAAAGCCTAAATGATTGTGGATACACACTGTTCCTGAGTTACCAGATAGACATTTCTTTCACTGTAGCTCCAGAGAGAAGCAGGTTGGTGCTTACCATCTGTTCTGACACAGGTTTTGATGTGCATCAGTAAATCCAAGTGAGAGAGAACAGAATTCTGCAATGTTTTGTCTCGGAAAATTCAAGAGGGATGGGGAAGTCACAGACATTTTTGAGGGGACAGTAATCTAAATAAAATCAGATGTACTTCCAACCAAGTCATTTTACACGTCCCTTTTATTACCTATCAGAACAGTATTACGGCTCTCTGGAAATTAGTCATGATTGCATGCCCTGTGCTATAAACTGTGACCCAAGATGTAAGGTTCTCTACAACTCAGAAATGCACTCTGAAAATGCAGATTGTTTTCCTCCAGGCACTGCCGTAGCAGTGTACCGGTTCCCTCTGATGCCAGCCCAGCCCAGATGCCACCAGGAAAGCTGTTGTGTCTCATCCTCCCACTGCATACTGCTGTAAAAGAGCCTGGCTCTGTCTTGATACTTATCTAGCTCTTGCTTTAAAGTGGTCATTGGTTTTAGGTTGTTATTAACTGGTTCTAATTTTATTTTCCATACCCAAACAGTCATCATGTTTAGAATTATGGAAATAACCTCCTAAGTCAGCATGAATAAAATACTCTTTTCCATTTTGCTCATGATCTGATTTCAGGATTTTTCATTTTCTTGTAAACTAATGGATTTACATTTCTAATCTTAAATAATAATTTCTGAATGTTTTGGCAATAAATATTTGTTGTATTGTAATACAATAATATATCAGGTTATCTTTGTTCATCTGTTGGTTATAAAAAGTCAATTTACAAGAGACATTTTAGTGTAACAATAGAGTAGTTCACTATGCAAGATGATAAATTGCTTTTAATCTTGCCTCAAAATGGTTTATAATGGAAGAACTTTATCTGCCTGTTTTAGTCTTACTAGCAAGCTGGATTTTTGTGTATGCAATTTACCATATGCTCAAAAGCAAGCACTCCATATAATCAGTGCTCATCTAAACTCTTCTAAATATGTCTGTTGCATTCATACCAAGTAGATGGAAAAGAAAGAAGAAAATATCAGCTTGCAAGCTGGCTTCAGCAGAGACCCTGAACATTTTCTTTACATATTTTCCAAAAAATCTTTCTTCTTAAATTTATATTTCAGCAAACCAGAAACTTATTTTATTCTTTGAAGCTTTATTTCACACTTAACGTGCAATGAAAACTGTTTTTCGTGCTAACAAAACATGTTTCCCCTCTCCTAAAGCTTATGTTGCATCTCCCTGATGATAACCAAAACCAATGTGTAATTAATATTCCAAATCACTTGTTCAATATCCAGGGGCCGAGAGGTCTAGACGGTCCTCTAGGAGAACCAGGAACACAAGGCACTAAGGTGAGTGCTTGCATTGCTCAGTACTATACAAAATATTTAGATAGACCATAACAGATGAGAAAAAAACCAACCAAACAAACAAAAATCAACCCAGCATGTCAGAAGCCATAAATTTCCATTTAATCTGGGAGATTTGCAATTTCTGCCGCCTTCAGGTACTTCCTTATTATGGTATAAGCCCATCTAAACCTGAATCTGCACTTTCTGCAGTTACCCAGCATTTAAACTGGCAGCAACTGTATGCAGCTTATCTAGCAAATGCACGCAGAATTCACACATTGTTGGTTATTTATCAGGGAGAAAGAGGAGATCCAGGAAAGAAAGGAGTTCCTGGGCTCATTGTAAGTATTGGAGCCAATCTTTGTAGTAAGCCTTTAACACAGTTACTGCTAATTTCTGAGCTGCGTTTGGAAATTATCTGAAGCCAGCACTGTCTTTCAATATTTCTCTTTGACCAGGGTAAAGCTGGAAATCCAGGAGAAAGAGGAGATCAGGGTGCACTTGTGAGTATGAAATTCTCTAGTACTTCTACCAAAAAACCCCCACAAAATCTCGTACTTTTTTTCACACTCAGATATGAGGGAATTTGTCTGCTTTAGAGCAGCTGGAAAACTCTGACAGTATGGTTTCTGTTTATTCATGCAAAGACTCGGGGCAGAAGTGAGAGTAAGTGTGAACGTGGTCCAGTCTGCTACAAGACCAGTGTTTTCATGGGTGATGGTCCACAGAATACAATATGATAGCAAACTGCAGCAGAAGAAATGGCAATTGTAGTTAGTAGGGGAGTCCTAGAAGTTGCTTTATTTTTTGAGTTTTATTGTAGTGTTAAGGGAGAAAGTCATTGTGACATAGAATAATAATTCTTTGGTAGATTTTGGAGTAGATGTGTACTACCAATGTCGGGATAAATAGAGAAAAATGTGTAAAATGTATATCACATGTATAGGAGAAAATTCTTCCTTTTAGGGCTCCTTTCAATGGAAAACTAACATGTTCTACTTGAGGCTTTCTTTTACAAAGAAGGTTGCCAGTCAGTCCAAAGGGTACTGGATTTTCAGTAAGGAAGAAAGCAAGCAGAAAAGCAGAAACAAAGCAGTAATGGTTGTGATTTTGTGCTGAAATTGAGACTCAAAATGTTGGTTGTCACTGTACTTCTCTTGTCTCTTCTGCTCAGATTTAGGAGCTTGTTGCCTCTCACCTTTGATGTGATGGGTTTTCATTTCCTCTTCATTCACTAGGACTTTTAGATGTATTTGTATATACAGAAATGAATGAAGCAAAACCTCATTAGGTTGAAATGATGGGAATTAGTACATTTCTTGCAAAGTACAAGATACTGCTCTACTACTCCTACAGCTACAGTTTCTAGAGGAGAGTATGAGACAGATATGCTATGGGCCAGGTTGAGCGGAAAGAGCAGTGAGCTGTGAACCTTACTGATCATCTCAAATACAGTTTGTAGGGCAGGACACTCATAACGTTGTGTTTAGGCCCAGTTTGGGCGCACAAGCAGCACATGAGTCTAAGGAGAATGATGAGGAACTGGTAAATGGTGGGTCAGCTAAGATCCATCCCTATGTAAAAGAAACTGAGGAAGGATTTATTCAGGGCTCGCTCATGTGCCATAGGAGCTAGTGATGTGGCAATGCACGTCAACCAGAAAAAAAGGCTGCGCATATTTCTTGGGTATTTCTGAGCAAGTTATTGAGTGAGCAGAAATAAGAGAGGAAGTGGCTTTTCACAGAATATGAAACAGCTTGTTTCCAATCATTTTTTTATTTTGTTTTAATCTTCCAGGGTTTGCTTGGGCCTCCCGGAACCACAGGAGACAGGGGACCAATGGGAGAGCCAGTAAGTTGATCCTTATGCTTGCTTAAGAATTTTTCCACATATTATACTGAATTCCCTGGTAACTCAAGCTCCGTTTTACCAAGATTCAGTGTTGCCAACTGGAATTGTGGGGTAATTGTTCCAAAACGGCAGGGCTAGAGTCTGCCTCCCTTGCTTAGCATAACTGGTTCATTAGGAGACCTGTTAATCATGTTGGGAAGCACTGTAGTAAGGGGCGCACAACATAAGAGAGCATGACAGAATCTGGACCACAATATTATGTGGCTTTACGCTGCATTGAGGTAGACATCTACATTAAGGATTATGTAAATGTATATGCCAATACAGATATGAGTGGTATGGTTTTTTTTCAGGCAAATTTTAGGATAGTTGTTCAGGAACTCAGGGACCACATCTATTTGGCAGGTTAAATTTTCAACAGAAGAGAGACTGTTATAATAAACCTCAGACATTCCTCTGCTGGATGGATTTTTGTTCTGATGGTTATTATTTCAAAGCCAAACTCACTTTTATGTGGTTAATATTGTAATAGAAGATCAGGCGGGATATGCAGCAAATATATGCAAAGTGCTACAAGGTGTAGCCATGACAGGAATACTATTGCATCACCATCTCTGGGGGTACATCAGATCATATAAATACAGTGAAAGAGTGTGTGCTGTCCTAGGGGAACTTGGGAGAAGGCTCCCATTTTATAGTGCAGAAATCTAATAGAGATATCAAAAATTCTGTGTTTTCATTACTTCTGAAAAGTTATTTTGCACAGGAAATGACATATAGTTAATTTAAACCTTGAAAGTGAGCTGTTGATATCAAGTATATTGTTTCTACTAATTATTATTATTTCTAATATTATTAAATATTATTTCTACTAATCCATGGGCTGACATGCTTACAGAAAGCTATAGCACATTCTGGGGGGCTAGTGAAATACCAACAACAGGTTTTATTTTGGTAAATTTTCTTTTGGATATAATTGCGTACTTAACTTCAGCTGCCAACTTGTAGAAGTGGCAAAATGTGTCAACAGAAAATGTGTTTTCTAATGGTTATTATTGGATTCCTGTCACTTCATCTCTTTCACTTATTTTATCTAATCTTCATGTTGTGACATCTGAGAGCCTTACAATGAAAGGCTTATACGTAAAATTCCTGCCATTTTCTGGTCGAGTCTGAATTTTTTGTATATGTAGAATGACTATCAGCCTACCTAATCTAAGTGGTCTACTCTTGAGCAACCTGCATTTCTGTTGTGCTCATCATTGTAGAATCTACACATGCAGTGTCAGAAGTAAGAAAAGCTTATCCTATGAAGAGGGTACCTTTTCTTTCAAGTGCTGAAATAGTAAAATGTCTTTGGAAAATGGTCTGGGCAGCTAGAAAGAAGTGATGAAAATGACACAAGATGTTACGCAATGAAATGCGTGGCTTGCTTCTTTTTTTAACTGCCCATCCAAGCAGCTTGATTTCATCTTCTGTCAGCTGGTTGCTACATGGAAGCCAGCTCCTGAAGCAGTTTCTCTGGCCCTGTCACTAGTTCTGCACTGAGCAGAAAACCCCTGATTATCAGTGGAGGAGCAGAGAAATGTAAGCAATTAGAACTATTTGTAGTAACAGGCTTGATCTAAATTACACTCTAACTTTACCTACTTATGAGACATTTCAGTAGAATCCTTCTTTGCAAATTACCTTGCTGTTAATGGTTAAAACGAGTCCCTACATAACTATAAAATTCTGGCTTCTGAAATTCCCTGGAAGTCTTGGGAGAAAGATACATGACCAATCCAGCAGACTTAGCTCCATGGTAATATTATGAAGAAATACTTGACTTGTGAATCAAACTTAAGCTTTGTGACACTTGCCTAGTGGAGTGCCATGGAGTTACTGCAAATGAAAACTGATGGACTTAGTTTAGGACCAAGTGAATTCTCAACAGGAAATTAACTGCAGTTTCAGTTGTTCACACTTAAATGAAGCTATAGGGTAAAATATATGCATCTGCTGAAATCCTCTCAAGTAGTATGCAGTTTACATTGTTGCTACAAGGGAAGAATATACTCTCATTATCACTGCCAAGTCATCAGGAGGAGCAAAACTATATGCAAAGTCTGTAAGAGGAAGTGAAACAAAAAAGAGTAAATATTGGCTTAAAATGTTTCTATCTTAAATACAGGTAGCAGCATCTTTTTTTTTTTTTTTTTTTTTTATGTGAGAATAATAGATCAACAAAATGTTTTGAGTTTAGAAGGTACTTAAACACAGGTGAGTCCCAAAGGGGTAAATGGATATGAACTTTCGGAAAGTTCAAAGACTGGATACATCCAGAGGGTTGATTTGTCTTGACATACATTCATAGTGGCTATGGAATCAGCTGTAAGCTGTTACAGGCCATCTCTATTCCCCAGCACACAAATCCAACTCTGTGAGCAGAGATGTGTGTCTAATCTAACATGTGCAGAGAATGTGAGCACGCCGCTTTAGGAAACAATGCCTACGTATTACTGCAATAAATTTACTACTTATGGTAGGGCTTATAAGAACATGCCCATAGTGTTGTTACTAATATTATGAAAAAGGCTCCAGCCTTTAGTCTATTACACCTCAGTGATTGTCCTATATAAACATTGCTAAATCCATACTGAAGCAGTATGCTTTCCGTTAATTCCATACCAGACTGTAGGCTTTTCCACAAAGCAAACCAGACAGTCTAATAAACCTTAATTAAACAAAGTCTCAGTTATTCAAGAGGAGAGCTTAGTTTAGATAATAATTTACTTTTGGTCTGAAAGGAGAGACATCTGTGCTATTATTTGAAATCTGTGTCAAGATTGTCAATGAGGTCTTCAGTACTGTATGCCATCGTGGTACTTATGGACTGTTGGATTCAGGAGGAAAGACAATGAAATACACTTCTTTATGCCAATTATGACGAAGTCAAGACTATACAATGTAATTTAATGTTAATTGAATGATGCATCCAAAATTTTGTTTAATGCCAGGGTCCAAGAGGACAACCAGGCGATGTTGGCCCTATTGGAGAAATGGGTTTTGAGGTGAGCTTTTAATCATTTATATAGCAATTACACTCAAGCAACTGAATAAGCCTGAACAATGTGTTTAGAAACTATTTTTTTTATTACCTGCATCTGACTTAAATACCATGAGCTGCTGAGAGACTCTCTTACTTAAAGCTGTTACCAAAAAAAAAAAAGTCTAAAATAAGTAACTTTTTCTGTTGTGAGCACTGTCTTCGGGCATACTTTCATGACATCTGCACCTAGAAGGTGCAGATAGTTGAGCAAACTTGCAGTTAGACAGTGGAACAGCATTAATCATATGTCCTTGCAAATAGTAGATGAAGAAAAGCAGCTGCAGGCAGTCTTCTTGCTAACTTTTGCTTCTATTTCTCACTTTGTTTTTAATAGCTCTTTGAAAGAAATATGACAGAATGTATTAGCCACATTTGCAATGAAGTAGCTGAGGGATGAGCTCACTTAGAACAGAAGGGATTTGGCTTATTCAAAGAAACACACTTTCTCAGTCACACAAAATCCAGTCTTCTGACTGACTATTAAAACAAGGTTTAAAGGTAAACTTTACAAGAATCAGTCTGACACCATTAACTCTTTAAGGGCTGAAGACTCCAAAAAGGACTTTGTTCTCTGAAGGCTATATCTGCTTGGCTCTGAGCCTAAACAGTGATGAAGTTGTCAGTCAAATTTACAAAAGATAGATGATTGCTCAGTCTGCTAGTAATTTATGATGAAAGGTACAGGCTTAGTGGTACCACTGAGTCTTCAATACATTCCTGATCCACAGAGCAGTTCCTGAACTCCTCCTATACCCTCCTTTCTTTTCTTCTGTTGGGCTCTAGTAAGAGCAAAGAACTGTGTAGCCTTAATTTGATTTTTCCGACATGCATCTTTCCCAGTGTTTCATGCCATTTTTCTGCTTCAATTTTGGCTGTATTATTTCGTGGTTGCAAAATTATTACTGGTGACCATGTGTAACAGTAGCTCTTGTACCATGCAGGGACCTCCTGGCCCTGAAGGAGAACCTGGCCTGCAGGGAGAACCAGGTGCAAAGGTAAATGTTGAAATTATTCTCTTCTGTGCTGTTTAAATTTTTCAAATTTCCATAAAATCAAATCAGAGTGATCTGATTCATTAGCCAAGTAGGTAGTGGTACAGGAGATGAGCCATTAAGAAATATTGTTATTGTCATGATGACTGCATTATCTGTAAACCCCATCATTGTTAGGAATATTGTCCCTAAAAATCCAATGATTTATTTTTCTTGTGATATTCCAGGGAGACATTGGACCTGCTGGGAAGGCTGGAGAACCAGGCGACCAAGGTTTAAGAGTAAGCTATGGATGCAAATCTTTCAAATGGAAATACTTTATGCAATGTCAATGACTATAGATTTTTGAGGATAAAACAGTGACATTAGTCTGAAGTTGTTTCTACTATAGTACTGGTTCTTTTTTTCCATGTCTGTTTTTTCTTCTGGCTACTTCTGTACCTATTTAGTATTCTTGCCGCCTGCTATTCTGAGTTATACCGCTTCAGGATTGTCCTCCTGACTCATCATTTTTGCACTGCGCTGATGCTATGAATGCTATGATGTTATGAATGTGTCAGAAATGCAGGTTGAGAAACCTAGATTTATCAGAATAATTCAATAAGAAGCTATTTTCTATACCTTTTTTAAAAAATTTGTAATATTGTAGCAAGTTAAAAAGAGCATTGATTATAATGTTGAAATATTTCTATTTAAGTGTCTCATGTCACTGAGAGACATGAATGACTGGTTTGAGCATGAAGGAAAATCCAAGGGTGTCCAGCCCAGCTGTTAAGATGACAGCACACAATAATGATGCGTACGGATACTCAGTCTAGGTGAGATAAAGGGAGCATTATAGTCTCAGCAGAGCAGGGTATCTTTCTGTACCACCATCTAAAGCAGCTGATTTGCTTCTGGTGCTGTGGATGGCTCATTTGGCACTTGATTTTACCAAGCACTTGTGCCCCTGCTTATTCTTTCTGTGCTTCTTACCCACCTCATCTCACCCAAACAGTTCCCTACCTTTGAAGGCTGAAAAAACCTTTTAAAATGCTAGAAACAGATTTTATCTGGGACACTTTTAAAAGAGCATAAACTATATCCTTTCAGACTTAAGTCTTAACATTGAGCTCTCTTGTTCTGTTAGCTCCTTGCTGTCATCTTTTCCTTCTGCCCAAAATCTCCAGCGAGGTGCGTTCCACAATTCTGCCTGTCCTTGGAGAAGAGTAATTCCTGGTACTGGTCCACAGCGGGTGCTCTGGACTTAACCATACCACTATGTCTGAAATACTGTTATTAGTGTAGGGCAGCCTGTATTTGCTTTTTTACTATCTGCATCAAAATTTGCAAGTTGCCATGGTGCCGATACTGTTGGTAAATGATGAGTTTTTCATGGCCCTAAACTGAGTCACTGAACTTAACCAATATAGTAGTTATCCACATAAACATGGAAGTTTCAGGACAGAATATTTTTGAGGTTACTGTAATTCCATGTTGTATACTCTAAACCCAAACAATCTCAGTGCCACTGTGCAAATCTCTGGTGTTATACACACATTCTGTTGCCTCATGTTTCTAATGTTCATGATCTTTTATGTTTTCCTGTGTTTGAGATTCACAGGGCTTGACTCTGTCACTAAATCAGTGAAAAATGAAGACAAATAAACTATAACAGCAACATAAAAGTTGTCCAAAAGATAATAAGCATGTGTAAAGCTAGTCTGAGTTTTTCCAAGGCAATACTTCTATGTTGAGAAGTTTAGGCAATAACTTTGTTTTCAACTGTTCCTTTCTATAAGGGTGAACCAGGACCTCCAGGAGAAGACGGTGTTCAAGGAAAAGATGGCCCAAAGGTATATTCAGTTTTTATAGCAGATGTAAAGCAGTCATATTAGCTTAAGGACCCAAATCTCTTTTTTTTTTTTTTTTTCCTCCTATGTGACCAGGCCAACAGAGCCCAGTTGAGTGCACCTAGTTTTAACATAGGAAGCCCTGTATATTACGGGCTTTCCTGTGCCTTTTAGGCGCATGCCTACCTTGCAAGGGCTGCAAAGTTGAATGTCTTGACGGAGAAATGCAAGCTGGAAAACTGAGTACAGCTGATTTCTGTGGTGACTGTCATGCTGGTGAGAGCGAGCCCGAGGCTGCCCCACTCCCTGCATTGGATCAATACTGTGCCAGGGACTGTGGCAGGTGCCAGCACAGGGGATGTCACAGAGGACACCCTCAAGTAGTTGGCAATGGATGAGGCAAACTCTGGCTGCAGGAGTGTACGAATGAGACAGAAAGGGCTTTACCCTAACTTGGAGCCTGATCTGAATTTGACTGGTAAGATTCCCGTCAGTTTTAGTGTGCTTTTTTTCAAACTTGAAGATTCAGAATTCACTTTTCTCAAGAATTCTGTAGCAGCAGCTTGACTAAGCTTCTTTCCCCCCCCCCCCCCCCCCCCCGCTTCATTTCAGGGAGACCCTGGAGACCAAGGACTTCTTGGAGAAGGTGGTGAGAAAGGAGAGATGGGGTTACCAGGAATTGCTGGACCCCCTGGTGAACCTGGTATAATGGGTGTTCCTGTAAGTGTTTTCAGGTTTAAGTGGACTTTTTGTTCATTTGCTTTTTGTAATTATTTTCTTTTTCATTTTGCTTGTTTCTTTTAATTTTTACTTTCTGATTTTCTATTGCAATTAGAGATGACCACCTTTAAATTACCTTGCCTCCCTTTTCTATGTGGTTCAGTTTTTCAGGGTTGGTAGAGAGAGGAGACAAGTGTTACTCCTATCTTAAATCTGGGACTTCTTAGGAGATAGTGATTCCTCACCACTTGTCATCCAGATACATACACCACACAACCTGGAGCCTCTCACTTCAGATCTCTCCTCTCCCCACAACTTTCTGTCATTAGTCTCTATCCTCACCTTCATTTGGAGACTGTGAGCAATCTCAAGGTATTAGATCATTCTTTAAATTTTAAAAACACCCAAGGAAATTGGCAAGATGCATATATGACCATAAATTGTGCTGTAAGATCTTTCATTGTTTTGTATCACTTTCCCTACTCATGGCTTTGTTTACGGTCCTATCTAGTTTTTAGTTTAGATTAAAAGTTCCTTGGGGCAAGGAACTGCCATTTTGAGCAGCTTGTAAATGATGAAGCGCTAGACCTTAGAGCACACAAGATTTGGCTCCAATTTAAGATTTTGTGCTAATGTTCTTATCACATACATGCTTAGCTGTCATTCTTTTTAATAAACCTTAACAAAAGGAAGGTCTAAAAATAACATTTCTAGAAAAAGTGATATCCTGAACATTGAGGTTTCTTTAGTTACAAAATTATTGCAGCACAGACACCAACAGTGGAGGATTTCTTACAGTGTTGGTGTGAGTTATAGTGCCTTCTCTGGTAAGGAATACAAGGCAGGTCAAAAGTGACTGAAAACCTGTATCATATGATAGATACTGGATAATCCAAATTATTCCTCCTGTGGATTCCTGATCAGTTGTCATCAGAGGATGGCCTGCCTTTCCTAACAGTGGTCTTTCTACACTGTTGCCAAGGTGTTCTAAAGACAATGTTATGGATCCTGTCCATCCTGTGCTGGGACTGACTTCCAGAAATGAGAGCCTACCATGCCAGGCAGAACTACTTCGGATGATAATTCTGTGCTGTGGTGTGATGTCATGTCTTTTGTGAACCTTCTTTTCTTACCTTGTCAATGTATTGGGTTTATACCCTGTAATGAGGCGTATACTGTAAAGAGCAAGGAGAGAGAGGAAAGAAAGAATGTCATGATTCCATTTTGTTCTTAAAAGACATTTATTCTTTAACCTTCATTTTGGTGCCTCTGTGAAAGGAATTAAATAAACTTATCATGAGAGCACCAGTTGCCATAGACAACTGAAACAGAGATTGCAGATGGAGACAAATGGCAGCAAGCATACACAGGCCAAATAGTAAACGAGCATTGCGATCTGTAGTCAACTTTGTTAGATCAGTTCACGTATTTGTTCTGGCATCACTCCTAGCAGCTAAAATCCATCTATAAAATCTATTTTGCTGAAGTTTTATGCAACATCTTAATGTGAACTAATATTTTGGAGCACAGTTTCCAAAGCAAGTTTGTAGCCTCAAGTCAGACATCAGATTCCCTTACCAAAAATCATCGTGTTCTCATTCACAGCCCTCTGGCTGCCTTCTCTGTAGCTCTTATGTGATGATGGAGTCTGAGTAAACATTAGTTGGAGGGTCAGCTGTCAATGGCTGTGAGCACTGTCCCCTCTGTCCTCTGAGCATCACTGTTACAATCGTCTCTCTTTAGTCCTTGGTTCTTCACAGTGAACTACTCTCCTAGTGAAGGAAAAAAATGCTCTTTTAGTTGTCAGCACATTTAGTGTGCTACAGAACAATTTTTGTTTCTGATATAATAATGTCACCCTGACTTTATTTTCTGGTTTGGGTTGGCAATTCTGGAGAAGCTCAAAAGTTTCATGCATCGAAATTATCATAAAACAGCTCAGCCCTGGCATATCTACATTGTATGTGATCGTACTTGTAGACAGTAAACAACATCAGCAGTGCTGCTGTGCCTTGGTGAAACAGGCGGATCTGGCAATTTGATGTTTGGGAGGATGTGGTTAGCAGGAGATTTTTCACATTTCTGTCCCACATATTCCAAAGGCAGCTACAGAGCTGCCTCCCTCCCCACTCATCCTCCCTGGCATCTGGGAGTGTTCACATCATGGTTTTAGGTTGACCTTGTTCTAGGGATGCAGGCAGATCACGACATCCGGGTCTAAACATGGAAATCAGTTTCTATAATCAATCGTCTGAGGATTTTATTGGGAGTGAGAGTACTGTTACATTTTCTTTAAACAAAAGCTTACAAAGCAACAAGTAAGTTTCACAAATCAGTTTAAACTATATTTACCCTGGCTTATCACCACAATGACTCAAAACCACCCAAATATATCTCCCTTTATCCAAAACTGAAGCTAATTACCTCCTCTACCTCACAGAGCTTTGGGGTAAATTGAAACCGGTGAGCGGTGGACACATCCAGACCTTTGGGAGGGTCAGTTTTTGAAGTGACCGAGAGGGCAGGAGGGCTGTAGCCCCATCGCACCCTCACCTGCAGGCAGCACACCCAATTTCGCAGTCACCCAGAGGCGGGCAGTGCTAGGCACCAGCACTTACTGAGTTAGGTCTCTGCTCTGCAGCACGTTGTGTCAGGGCCCTGCTTTTCACACTTGACAGCGCCAACGTTTTCTTAGTTTTTCTCTGGCTGTATATTGTATTTCTCTAAATCCAGTGGTTGTCCTGAAGCAATTTTATTCCTAAAGTAATATTTTCTGTGTGGACAAGATTTATTGGGTTTTTTTCCCCCCCTATTTTCAGTGCATTTTCACCAGTTTGATAAGTGATCCCTGATGCTTGCCCACTTATTCTGCTGTAACTTGAAACTGTCCTACTAACTTGGTCACAGCCACAGTTAATGAGATTTTCCTCCCACCTCTCTGCATTACAAAAGCCTGCTCAGTTATCCAATTTGGAGCACAGTTTAAACATGTTTCCAGGGCCTTTCTCAAGCATTTCTTTTTTTTCTCCCTAATAAATGTACAGGGTCCCGAAGGAACACCGGGAAATCCAGGTCAGAGGGGCCGTTTAGGAAAGAAGGTAGTATTTTTTATCTTCTCCAATTCTCTTCCTTTTATCTGAAACTTGAATTTATATTACAAAATAATTCCATTGAACCAAGTCTGTCCCTGTTTCATGTCACACTTCAAGCCAATTTTTTTTCTTGCTAGCCATAGCAATTAGAATTGTCATCATTCTGCAGTCAATAACATTCAGGACCTTAGGAAATTTAATTTTGTATCAGGATGTGATTTTGCAACTCGGAACAGTTTCTGCTATCAAGAAATGTTAAGCTTTGGCTAAAACAAAAAAAAAAAATAGAAAGGCTTTAGCAGATGTTTTTTTCATGGCAGAGTGCTGGGTTCAGGCATTCTAAGAACTACAGTAAATGACATATGTAAATGTAATACTCCTATTAAATAATGCTGTTACACACTTTGGTTAAGTGTAAACTGCATTTTGAAACTTAGTATCAATCTCTTATTATGTTTAATGCAATAACACCAACAGGGGGAAAAGGGGCAGCTTGGCCCTCCTGGAGAAATTGGACCTGCTGGTGACTCTGGCCAACCTGGAGAAATTGGTCCCAAAGGTGCAAGAGGAACTCGAGGTCCCTTGGTTTGTACAAAACATGCTTATTTAAGAGCTCACCTATTTCTGGTTTAGCAGAATTGTGTCTTTCCACGGGAAGAGGCAAGTCACAGCTGTAGCATGTATAAATATTTTTGTGGTAGCTGGAGATGCAGGCAGTGTCCTTCCCAGCCTGTGCATCCCAATGCATGCCCTGGTCTTTCAGCATCAGAATGAGAGCTGTGCACCTTTCTAGAGAGGAACCTGGGCCATGGACCTGGAGGGAGTCATCTCATGATCTGATCAGGTTCCTGATCTGACAGTGAGAGGAGCAGGATGGCAGGGCGTGCCATGGAACACTCATGCTCCACAGTCTACATATAACCTCACTGCTGTGGATGTTTCTTAAACCTCTGCAGTTCCAAGAACAGAAATCATGGGGTTTGCTATTACATAAGATAAGCCTTAGCTATGGCTGAAACAAAGCATTTCAGATGAGGACTGCTGCTCCTACTGAATGGGGACCTGATCCAAAGTTAACTGAATTAAGTGTATTTCCATTAATTTTATGAGCTCTTCTCATCACAAGCTCCCCAAGCTTGCTCCACACTGTGTCACAGATGCACAGGTACATGCAGCCTCCACACTAGTGAGGCAACGTGCCCATCTCACTGCCCCAGGGCCCAATCCTGTGGCCACCAAGTGCAGCACTGAGTCCCTGAACACACAAAATACAGAAGTAAAGTAACTATCTAATGGCCAGTATTTTCAAGAAAAGGACTTGAACTCAACTTCCTAAGGTGAGGACCACCCTCAGCTTCTCTTGGCATACTTAGCATTTATAACAGAGTTCCTCCGCACCTCTGAAAACTCAGATCGTTTTGATCTTAATTATGCACAGGGATTATAAGGGTAGGACTGAAAAATGTTGACCACTGCTTCCACAGAACAGGGGAAAGCCCAGTATTCTTTACGAAGTTGGACCTAACAAGGAAGTTGTCTGTAGTTCTCAAATTTCAATATTTGAAGATTTTTCCAAGTAATAACTTTATAAAGTATACATTGTTGTAACATTTTACAAGGGAGCTCATTTTTCTGTCACTGATTATTGCATTTAACAGGGACATCTAGGAGGAATGGGACCTGAAGGAGAGTCAGGAATTCCAGGTTATGGGGTGAGTGTTTTACTGAATTCATGTACGCACACATCCCTAAGGTAAGTCTGTGGTACTCTAAATATTAATTTCAAATATCATGGGGATCTGTATCTAGAATACACAAATATCTTTAGAACTGTCAGATACGTATATTTATATGACACCTGATGGCCTACTCAGAAATGTTAGCTTAAGCAATGATGATTGGTTTTTTGTGAGTTCACTAGCCGTTGTTTTTTACCACAGATTTGAAACCCTTGTTTGTCCTATGCATCCCACTCTGTGAATAAAGTTCCTGTAAAACTACTACAGCTATTCGTTATAGAGAGAGTTCAGCAAACACCACCACCTCTGCTTGCTGCCTGGTCAGGCAGTTTCCCTTTCAGTAATAAACACTGAGTGAATGAGGCTAGTTGGAGGACATAAAGATATTGCGACTTTCACTGAAAAATAATTATGATCATCATCATAGATGGATCAAGTCCTGCTCTTACAGACCAGACTGCCATGTCTTTTTTTGAAACAGAAACTTCCATCGGTGGCCCTAACCCTGAAGAGAGAACCAGCCTGGTTCCCCTCATCTGCATCAAGCCCTGCCAGAACCTTTGGCTTCCCACTGTGCACAGAGCTTTTCTGCCTGGACCCATTAATTTTGTGCCACATCACTATTTAGCATTATTAGCAAGCAGCAAAAAAATAATAGTAACAACCAGCTAAAAGAAAGCTTAGAATTAATTTTTTTTTTCATTATTTGTTTTGGATCTAATTTTTGTTTTGTTTGCTTCTTTAGGGTCACCAGGGTCCTCCAGGGCCCCCAGGGCCCCCAGGACTCAAAGGAGAAAAGGTCTGAAGATGGAGTATATTGTCTTACAGTTTGAGTAATTATAAAGGGGGGAAACGTTACTGCATGCTCACTGTTTTCCACACCATGCAGCAAAAGCCACTGTTTGCAATATTTATTAATATTGTGAGAGAATATGAAAAGAAATGCAAAACTGGGGAAATGGATCATTCAGAGGCAGAGTTCTGAATTATACAGTTGAAATGTTTTGGGTTTTAAAACACAAGGTACCCATTGTAAGAAACACATTCTATTATATCAGAAAGCACCACTGCCCTTAGTGAGCACTGCTGACAGAAATAATCAGTGTGGAACCAGTTAAGCATTCACTTAGCTTTAAACCTGTGAGTACACCCACAGATTTTGCTGGAAGTCCAACTAAGATGGACAAAGGTCTGTGCTTAATATGAAATGTTAGGGGAAGGATCTTGCCTCAGTGTTGCTATTTTAGTGTCAAATCCACTGTTTTTCTTTTAAGCCTCAAATCCTGCAAACAGATTTGTATGCTGACTGAAGTCTGTGTGGCCCCAAGCAGGTACAGGGATTCCCTTCATGGAGATTAGTTTGGAGTTGCACCTGACATGGAAATACATTCTTATACAAGGGCCAGTTTTGCAGTGAATAGTGCTAATAGGCAACTGGTGGTGATGTTATAAATAGGTTCTGATATAACTTTCAGAAACTGAAAAGTAAATTTTTGGGAGCTGGGTGTCTAGCTCGCTTGGTCACTTCTGAAAAAGCACTTTCATGCACTTTGGAAACCCTTAGTCATATTTAAAATGTGAGCCTTTTTGCATTAAATATTGGTAAATATCATCTGGAATAGATAACTTTTTGTCTATTACTTTGGATGGCAGTTGTTTCATATTTAAAGTTTAATAGAGTTCAGGCTGATTGTTGGAGTATTCTGCACAGTTGTTTGTCTATATTAAGTATATTCCTCAAAACAGTGGAAAAAAATTTCTTTTTTCCTCTTGTCAAATATCCTGTTTATCCTTTTTTTCATTAAATAAAGAAATGATTACATGGACATTGTTCAAATTTTTTTTTTTATAGTTGCCTTTGAGAATAGAGCAAATACTTAGGTTTGTTTAATCCTAAGTGTCTTTAGGACATTTAGGTGCATGTTAAAATGGAGTTACCATTTCTACTGTATTAAAACCATAAGCATCATATTCACTTCTAGCATCTATACAGCAGCATGCTCTCTGGGTGTTTACTAGCATTTGAACATGTATGTCTTGTAGACAAAGTTGAATTTCTAAGTTAATATTTTTGATACTTATCTTTGTTTTAGGGTTACCCAGGTGAAGACAATACAGTTCTTGGACCACCTGGGCCCATAGGTGAACCAGTAGGTCTTTCTTTCTCAAAAAAATTATATTAGTTCCTCTCAAGACAAGAGCCAATGCAGGCTCTTTCTGAAAATTTGTATCACTGTCTCAGGAGTCAGTACCCCCTTGTACAAAAATGTAGAATGACGGTCCTTTAATCAGTAATCCCTCTCTGAAAAATGCAGTCATGTGCTCTTTCCTGCTTAAGAGTATGTGCCCTGTGTTTAATTACACTAATGCCATTAGTCTGTGTTTAGATCAGCACATTTTGGAACAGAATTTTACCCTCAGTGTTTATACCGAATTATACCTAATTGCTTTACTAACCAGAAATATGTTTTGACTTATTTCATTATCACTACAAAGCTAATTTAGCTGGTTCAGAGAGAGCTGCCTTTTGTAACCATTTTTTTAATAAATTCATATGTGGGATTTCTCTCTGCAGCAATTACAAACATGTCCAAAAAAGAAAAAAGAAAAAGCCACCTCAAAATCTTATTAAAAGTGTTTCACGTTCAGGCTTTGATTGTGCCAGAAGTAATACTTGTTCAGCCTACTTCTCTTCAGATTAACCTTAATATTTATACCTCACCTTCTCAAAAGGCAGGACTATAAGACCCTGATGTAACTGAAGACAGGGTCTGGACTAGGTTCTTAACTTAGTTATGGAAATGCATGAGAGAAGAGACTCCAACCAATTCTGCTGTAGCCGAACCAGCTCTGTAATGCTGACTGCTCAAATGTTGCAAGCAGGGCCTTTCCACCTTGTAGGTTCCCTCTAGGAAACATGCCATGAGGCTGCTGGAACCTTGGAGAGTATACAAGCAGTTGCATAATAGTATCCATTGGTGGATATGCACTAGAAGTAGCTAATCTATTCGTTTGTGAACTGTAAAGATACATTGCAGTTAGTGATGCATGGCCAATTTTTCATTACATGCCTTTACTTGAGACATAGGTGGGAAAAAGGCAGTCCCTTCTTATTTCACATAATGATTGGCTGGATGTCTTTTGGAAAGTCTTGGCCATTCTTACTTTCTTTGGGCATGATTCCCATCCCATCATTTTTCCTTTGACTGAGATTTGGTCCATTTGCTGCAATGAGAGTTAAAATTCTGGGGAAAAATCCCATTTCTTGTGGGACTGGAGTAAGGTCCTTTCCCTAAAGTAGAGCCAGTGAGGTGTCTGAATGCAGCAGGAAGAACCACATGACTCACAAAAATCATGCCATTCCCTCTGAACGTGTGCAGTTCTCATGTGTGTGAGGCATGCTGAGGGATTGAAATTGCCTTTTTATTACAACAAACATAAAAATTAAAGCAGATTCTGAGTACAGCAAGTCATTCCAGTAAAGTACCCCATTTTTCATGTGTTGTCTTACAGGAACCATAAGAAAGTTTTTCTTGCATGTCTTGAAAACAAAGTCTTTTCATTTATTCGTGGAGATTTTTAATTCAGGTATCATATATATATATATGAGTATAAACCTGGAGAAGTTCTACTGAGGTCAATACTCCTGTTTCATTTATGCCCATGTAAGATCTATCTTTTAGCTTCTAGTCTTCAGTTACAAGATATTTTAGACAGTGTCTCCTGTCTGACTGCAATGCATTTTGTTTAGGAAAAAAATCATGTTTTTTCCTTTAGACGAGCTAACTTTAAGATTTGTAATCCTCAGTTCCATCTCGTTGGTTAGTCTGTTTGGAGAGAAATCCCAGCTTTGTTTTTGTGCTTTACTGCGGCATTATTTCAGTTCAGCTGTTATATTTTGCTCTTTGGTTTTCCCTCTAGGGTCCTAGTGGTGAACGTGGAGATAGAGGAGAACCTGGTGATGAGGGCTACAAGGTAATACCTCTTGCTTTTTATTCTTTTTATTAGAACATGGCATGCTATGTATACATGTGGAGTAATGTAGCAGAAGTATCATCTTCTCTCACAAGTGTGCAGAGATGCACTTGCTGGTGCCTCACTGCACTGATGAGCTCTTAGAACACATAGGAGCATCTTTCATATGAGGAGAAGTTGAGAGAGCTGGGACTCATGAGCTGGAGAAGAGAAGGCTTGGCTGATATTAATGTGTATAAATACCTGATGGGAGGGAATGAAGATGAAGGAGCCAGACTTGTCTCAGTAGTGCCCAGTGACAGGACAAGAGGCAAAGGGCACAAACTAAAACACATGAAATTCCTTTTGAACACAAGAAAATGCTTTTTTACTCTGAGGATGACCAGAACAGGCTGCCCAGAGAGGTTGTAGAGTCTCCATCCTTGGAAGTACTCAAAACCTGACTGGACATGGTCCTGGACAACCTTTTCTACCTGGCCTTGCTTAAGAAGGGGGGTAGCACTAGATGAGGTCCCTTTCAACCTAAACAATTCTGTGGTTCTTGTAATACTGAACGAATTAACATTTTTCTCTGAAATTTAAGCATTATTTTTTGTAAATCTAATCCTAATAATTATTCATGAATTGTATTCAGTCTTTCAGCAAATACAAACTGGATGGTAACTCATGCTAATCACTGATGCAGTTGGTTTGCTGAAACACAGAAGAGACAGTCCTTGACACGGAATATCCTGTTTAAGTTACACAGTTAATACAAATAGACACAGTAATAAATCAGTGAGCTGCATATGATCTTTGCTCACAGAAGTGCAGAAATGTTTAAACAATATGTAATTCCCACTTGCGGTTTGGAGTAGGGAATTTAAAGAAGAAAAGCTCCCTAAGGTCTGATCTCAGGAGAGCTGAGCGTACTTTATCTAGGTCATGTCAGTGAAGCTGGGGCCACTCAGCACCTCCCAAGATGGGCTTTACAAGGAAATCTCTAGCTCACTGAGCATGACATCCTGAGTTAACTTGTATTGCAGTATGTTATATTTTCTGCTTCCCAGGGTCATATAGGTCTTCCAGGGCTTAGAGGACCTATTGGACAACAGGGGCCTCCAGTAAGTGTTTCAAACAAGTGAGATTTCTCTATTGGGTGTTGAAAATGCATTTGCATCTGCATTCACATGATTTTTTTAATTTATTTAATATATGTTCTTTCCAAAGGGAGAGCCAGGTGAATTGGGAGAGCAAGGACCAAAAGGAGAAAGAGGTTCAGAAGTAAGTAGAAAAAAGTAAAGCAAAACTGTACTTAATTGGAATTTGTGTGTTTTTACTGTTCACTGATTATCCTTGGAGAACTGTTATATAAGGCTAAAACTCAGTGTTTGGGTTTCCTTTTCATATCTGCAGGGACAATAAAAATATAGAGTGGAAAATTGCATAATGATCTGGGATAGTAAATATGTGTTATTTGATAGATATCTGGTTTGACTCTGGAGTGATATAAATCATTATGAGAGGCTCTTTTGGAAACATTTGAGTGATATTCAATTATACCCTTAAATGGAGTTTCTTGTGACAAACTAGCTCTGGAAGAGACCCAGGATTTTACTGCTCTGATCTGTAAAGGAAGTCTCCTGGTACTGCACTGCACTGAATTTTCAGAGACACCTGGAAATAAGGAATTTGCTACAGAATAGCAGAGGAATAATGACAGAGCAAGTCATGAAAAAGATCAAAGACTAAATCTTTTCCTTTAGAAATAATAGTTCATCTTAGTGGTGTGTTGAAAATTGCCAAAAGTATTTTATATTCTCCCATGGGGTGATTTTCATTGGCTTTTGAGATTTCAAGAGATTTAGGCTAAAAGATTTCTTACAATACTAATTGCCATTGCAAATTAGATATTTTATCTGAGAAGTTCCATGGCACAACTCTGTTAGAGTTTCAAAATTTTCTAGGTAAATACAAGAATCTATAGTAGATTAGGAATGGGGAGCAAGAGAAAGGAAACATGATGTGAAGACATTGTCAGCATGTATCCTAACCATGAGCTCAGATATATTGCCTTTGACAAACTACTCACAGCACAGGATAAAATCAGTCATTCCTCTGTCTTTCCCTTGGAAAATGTTTTCTTTGTGTTGCAAATGCCCCTCAGATTAAAACTGCCATTTGGAAATATGGAACAAATATCCAGCCTGGAGCAACCCATAAGAGCCTAAAGGTTTATGCAAAAATGTTAATAGTGAAAACAATCATATAGGCTTAACTCCCATGGTATGACTGGTGCTGCTATAGCGAGCCTTACAGAGCCAATCTCATAAACTGCAATGCTGAATCATCTGGGTTTACTTTATATGCATTCAGAAATTTTAATGAAAACAGTATAAAGGTCTTTGAATATACACATTCCACTTCTGATTGGTGGACTTTTTTTATGTTTTTCTTAACAAAAAGACATGAAATCAAGGAACAGAACAAAATTTTGCTGATTTTATCCTATTTACATTAATTATAAAACATTTACACTTATAATGACCTTAGCTTTTTCACTTTATTGCATGTTATATTATATATATTGCAGCATAGTAGTTTAGTATCACTTTTGCTTTAAGAACAGTGTTTAAAATAATTAATCCAGAAAATCTTGGAAGCTTGTTTCTGCTTCATCTATGCTAACAACTATTATTCTTGTCCTTACCATCCGAGTGGTTTTATCTTTTAGAGGTAGGATAAAATTCATGCCATAGATCTTTACATTCTGTGAAGAATATCCTAGAAACAAAGTTCTCTGAGATGCTTTTGACCCATTCTGAGCTTTTCTTCCTTGGTGCTTGGCCTCCTGTGTCACTAAAATGCTTACAAGAACATTATCTGTTATCAGTATCACTCAGTTTTCTAAGACTACAGATTCCTAGATCAGTGAAGACAAAAAAAGCTGGTTTTAAGTAAATTTTATCTTTTGTGTGTATCTCAGATAAGAACATTCCCATATATGACACTACTGTTTTCTAGTATCATCTTCCACGTACACTCAGTGCAGCTACATTGCCTTCCCTTTTCAAAAGGTACAGGAAGTGCTCTAAAAGCATACTTCCTTACAGAGGTGTGGCTGAGAGAGGAGAAATTGCCAGATTTGTAGTGAAAAACTTTTTATGCCTATTGTTGTTAAAAAAGTTCTGAAAACTACACTTTACCAATTCGGGAAAGGGAAAAATAAATACAGTTCTACCAAAAATGTATTCACTTCTACTTGAAAACTTTCTGCTGTCTCCTGAAATGGAAATAATCTGGTCCAAAGCCAGGCAATGTCAACATGTGTACTAGAGGGGAACAATTCTCAGCTCTTCTTAGGGGATTGAGTTTAAGAAATTTGTCAGTTCACAAGTATTTCTAACTTTTAGGGACCCACAGGGAAGAAAGGAGCAACGGGTCAGGCAGGCAAACCTGGCATTCCTGTAAGTAACAAAATTCTACAGTCTATCTTCAGGTTATAAAACAAAGAAAACAGTAACTAATAATACCAAAGTTGAGTCATGCCAGTGGTATCAGAAAGTCTTCTGCTCACTCTAAAGAACCTTCTTATTATCCAGCAATAAGAATAATTTTTGAAACTGTGTTAAATTATACTGAATTATACTCAGTTACTCGGCACATGGAAGTGAAGTGCAGCTAATAAAACAACAGGGTCCTTCCCACTTGCGAAGTTACTTAATTAGATCATTTTTGCATGTGGCTCATAGTCCATGTGCAAGTTATCACATTATATTGCACAGAGCTGTACTACTGTTCGCTCCTGGCTCCCTTCAGTTCTTTGAACAGCTGCAGCCTACAGAAGCCTGGATCCATATGTCCATGGTGGATACGGCTGGCAGATCCCTTGAGGTTTACTTCTTTCTCTCACTTGCCCCGAGTTTAAATTTTTAATGCTTTTTCTTGAGTTACTGTAGAGATGCTAACTTGTACCTCTTTCTCCCTGAGGGAGAGAAAGAGCCGGAAGCAAGTAGGTGTTCTGTAAACATAACCAAGAACAAAATGCATCAAGGCTATTTTGGCCCCTTAATAAATAATACCACACAAGCACATATTGTAAATAACTTTTACTACCTTACATCAAAACATTGTCAGTAAACAGAGAAATGCAGCTGCTTCACAGAGCTTGTACCTGGGGGGCGGAGTGCAAGAATAGCCTTTTGAAGGCAAGCAAACTGTGTGTCTTTTGTAAATACTTGGCTCTTCCCTCTGGAGGGCTGCAAAGAGCGTATCATTTGGCAGGAATGATAGGAAAAGAGGGAAAGGCGAGACATACAGTGCAGAGGAGAAGACAGTAAAACTGCAACTTGAGGAAGTCTCAGAGCACATCCCAAGTGCAAGATACTTCAGCAAGCAGAAGTGAGAAATAAGATTAAGATGGCACGCTTCTTATATTCTCTATGGCTGTTGTTAACTATACTTTTTCAAATGAGATGTGTTATAGTTAGCATATTTTAAATTTCTAAGAAATGCACTCATACAGAGTTAATTGCAGAACTCCAAGCCCCTTAAGATAGTGTATGTCAGTCTAAAGGGAAATGATTGTAAAGAAGAAATCACTGTTACTTTGGTGGATGTGACATGAGAGTTTTCTGTGCAAGTATAGCAACAGTTAGCACAAACTTGTCTAATTCGAAGTTTGTATGTATATTTGGTATGTACAAACTTGAACAGCATAATTTTGCACATGTATGATACAGAGTATCTGGTAAAATGAAGGCTGAAAAGACATATGGTTGGGTTTTTTACATGGATAAACAGATTACTTTATTAGGCTTCCTTGCTTCAGTTTAAGAATCAACACTCTCAGCCATCTTCCACGCCTGGCACACAGAGCGGTCGGCCCCATGGTTTCAGCTGAAGTTGCTCACAACACATCAAGTCTAAGGTTAATCCAATAGTGTCTTAAACCAAACATCCGAACTCAGAGCCCCCTCTGCGAGTATTCATCCATCACTGGGTCTGTTATTATGTAGGGTTTAGAAAATACTGTGACTGAAATCTAGTTCTGTGATGGTGAAGATGAAGAGAGCCGGCAGTGCTGTATTTGGTTTGAATTTGTTTCAAGGGAAAACCCGGGCCAGCAGGACAGAAAGGAGCAGTCGGGTACCCTGGACCAGAAGGCATTCCTGGCAACCCTGGCAAGCCTGGGCTGTCAGGGAAGCCTGGCCCTAAGGTAAGTTGCTTTCCACATTGCCCCTCTTTATGTCATTTTGCATTACAAATTTTCTAGGTTAGGGTATTTAAACAGAAGGAACCATTCTCAGTTCCTTGACCATCTTGAAAGTTAGACCAATTCTTTGTTTTCATTTTCTTTTGCTCCTGATATTCTGGCCAGGATGTAAGGTTAGCATAAGGGAAGCGTGCTGTGAGAACTATTTCATTAACTTACATTAGTAGTAATTACAGCTAAGCGAGAATGCTTTCTTAATGAGAGAGGCTTCACAGCTGTGTTCCTGAAAATGAGCCATAGACCCCAACTGAGGCCGTTTCCTTTCAGGCCCTGAGATAATACCGCATTTTCCTTATTGTCTTTGAATTTGTAACCTATGTCTCTCTACCTCAGCAATTCTGAAGCTTTGCCCAAAACCAGTGAAAAAGGACATTAGGTATCTGAGGTAGCTGGGAACATTCTTGGAAATGTTTTTTTTGTTTGTGTGTGCTTTGCTGTGGGCCAAGGGTGGTGACCTGCTGTCTGCTGCTTCTGGGAGCAGCGACACAGCTCTTCGCTGCTTCACTCCAGAGAGGAGGGAGCAAATTCCTTTAGTTGTTGTCAGTGCTGAAAGTCTGATCACTTTGATTTCAGGTATGGTATTTCTCAGTAGTTCTAGTTAGATGGACCAGTAATTGTTATAAAAGGATGCCAAGGTAGATTCGGTGTTAGGAATTAATCAAGGTGCCGAATGAGGCACCTCTCTTTACTAGTGTAAATTTGCCTATCTGGTTGAACAAAGAGAAAATTAAACAGGTTACCCATAGGGAGAAGATGTACCCTAGTCGAGCCTTCTCCGTTTTCAGATAATGTCCTCCTCTTTCAAGTATTTAAAATTCTTTGGAGTTGCATTTAGGAGTATCACCCCAAAGAATTCTTACATTTTTGACTTTCCACTCAAAATGTCATCTTTCATATTAAAAAAGGTTCTATTACTCCATATTAACAATATGTAGTAGTATTACAATTTGTAATAAAGACAGGCTTTTAACTGATTTTTGCCACAATGAATAAAAAGAACAGAACTGAAGTTCATCAGTCCATCAGGCTATAAGCCACAGTACCATATTCAAAAGCTCTGAAAATCACGTTTAATATAAAAATCCTGCTTCCTATAACCCTTTTATTTCTATGAATGCTTAACAGAATGTCATATGAAATAAGAAAGAAGATATATATATATGTATATATATTTCTACTACATGACATCACAGAAACATTCATTTGGATGGTAACAAATTTCCATTTTGTATTTTTTAACATGTCAAAATTGGCATAACTCCATGTACTCAGTAGCATGTTTTTTCATTAAAAATAGTTGCTTTTGTTTACTGTCTGATGTTCTCATACATTTTCATAACAAATGTTATGATCTTTCTTGATGTGGTAAAGTTATTGTACATTAATGCCTACAGAGTGTACACAATGGTACTAATATCAGTATGTCTGGTACTTATAAATAAGCATGTTGAATTTTGAATGTTTCTGTGGGAAGGTAGTCTCATTTTGTTTCTTGATATGGAGTTCCTTCTTGAAAAAATGAATACTGTGAATCTCAACTATTATTTTCAGCCCATCTGTAATGAATGAATCCAGCATCTTGTTTTCATCAGAAGGAGCTCTTTATTGTAAGCTCAGAATCCTCAGACATCACACAACACCCATCCAAGAACCATCTCAAGGAGTCATCTTCTATAATTAATGGAGATTAGTGCCCTCTTCCTGCATATTTCAAAATAGAGTTAGAAAATAATTAAACAGGGATCAGCACTAACAGCTATTAATCTCAACATGCAAATTTTCAGGTTTGGGAAAAATTTTAGTATTCTGTATGATTCCCTGTGGGAGGTAAAAGCAGTCATTGGTATACCCATGAGTGCTTCCATATATACTTGAATGCACAATTACTGTGGACAAAAGATTGCTTACTGTCCAACTGGGTAACTATTCCTATTTAAGAGGGTGCCAATAGGGAATATTCCTCACATAAGCCCGAAGAGGCAATTGATTCTCTTGAATGTTCTCCGAAGTCTTTCAAGGTCTAGATAGGTGATCCCACACAAATGCCATCATGATGTATTTAGGATAGGACAGAACAAGGTTTAAGATGAACACCGAGCTGAACAACTGCAATGGGCTATGGCATGGTTAGCATTTGCTTTGCTGACAGTCAGTGACTTGTTAAACTGTAATAACTTGACTCCTCAGAAACCCCACAGTTAAAGCACATGTAGCTTTGTTGCTAAGTATGATTGGGCTTTGCTTTTGGAGTATTGGCAGAAATCCAGATGATACTGCTGATCATTGTCTTTCCATATATTTTGATGTACTCTCAATGTGTGTCCATATATACAGAAAGCATTAAGTGGATTTGACTGATTATATGTTATAAGCCTGTTTTCGCATATAATGAAAAAACATGTTTGGCTGTTCCGCTTGTAATCAGTTATTTTCAATTTAAGGGTAATAAAGGAAACTCAGGCTTACCAGGTCTGGCAGGTTATCCTGGAGCTCGAGGTCCCAAAGGATTGCCAGGCATGCCAGGACCCATGGGAGCACCTGGACTAAAGGTACACACATGGGATCTTGTTAAGTACAGTGTTACTGATATTGCTTAGTCTTCATACTGCATCCAGTGATCGTGGAATGACCATGCTGCTGTTAATCATATGAGTAACTGACATCAAAACTTATCTGAAGGGTAAGACTGCAAGTTGTGCTGACCTCGTTTCTATAAACTGTAATTTGAAAACAGGGTTCCCATCCATCTGGATGCTATTCCCAACTCCAGAAGGCATTCAAAACGCTTTTTATTCATCCAAAGCTTTAGGGCCAAATGATTCTTGACTTTTCTTTTTAAACTTCTGTAACTACTAGAACAGTCTAGATGATTTGAACATCTAAGCAATCTATTAGCAGAGAAGTACTGTAATTTCAAGACTGAGTCCCAAGGTTGGGGGCTAACAAGCATGTCTGAGATGTTCATTTATCATAGGACTTAAACTGTTCTTGTTCAGCCCTGTCAGAAAGAAAGAAATCAGAGTGCTCCATTTTCCAGGCAGTTCCAGGTACCTGACATCAGAATATCCTCAGCTTCTACTGATAATATTAATTAGACTAATTTCAGTGGTAAAAGAAGCAAAGAATGTAAACATTACAGATAATTTTCTCCATTTAGAATAGGATTTTTCATCTAAAATCATGATTTGCAGTGCTCTGAGATTTTATTGATAAGCAGTTTTTAAAACCTTAAGTTACTTGAAAACTGGGGCAGGGAAATACTGTCTGTCTTTGTTATCTTTTCATGGAAATATTTTAGTATAAACTGTATTCACTATTTGTAGTGTTTATTGCCAGTGGTCCCAGTCTGGATTTTACTCCTTTGTCTAGACAATGAGCCCTAGGAGGTAGTTCCTGCTCAGAAATGCTTGCAATCTGAAAAAGACAGGGAATAGATGAGGTGAAGGAGAACGGTTACCACATTGTACAAAATAAACGTTAAGAGTGGACATACTGAGTCAGGCCAGAAGTCTGTCTTTGTTAGAGCCGAAAGGTAACACCTAGGAAAGAGCATAGCATAAGCACAAAGCAAGCATGAAAGGTGTATATTCCCAGACTTAATTGCAGCTCTGCAACCTCCTGAGCTAGACATGGTTTCTCTGTACCTGATAGTCCTCAGAGGATTTCTCTTGCATGAACTTGTCTAGTGTCCATTTGCATTGATGTAAACATTTAGTCTAACAGCAAGGAGTTCCACAACTGTACATTGCCTTGCTCAGAGGATTACTTTTTAAATTTACGTCTAACCCTCATGTTCTGTATTTCATTTTGTGCATTTTAGTTCTTGCACTGGGAATTATCATACTGGAAATGATCCAACATGTGTGGTTTTTGTATGTTTCCAAGTCAAGGAAGAGTCAAGTCACATTTGCATTTTATTGAGAGTATAATTATTGAAAGCATTCCTGATGGAAATAAAATGAATAGAGTAGGTTTATTTCTTAGAGAGAAAGCATGTTCCACACTTCTGCCAGGAAACCAATCTTTATGTTTATAACTGTCATAATCGTAATAAAGAATATATTATGTTGCTATTGACAGGGTGAGAAAGGGCTTCTGGGTCACCCAGGAAAGCGAGGCAAAAGAGGCCTTCCAGGAACACAAGGTGACCAAGGACGAGCAGGAGACGCTGGACTGAAAGGACAGACTGTACGTAATCGCAGCTGTTGGTGCAAAACAAGTAGTCCAAGAGTTACCAACGTGAAATAATAAGGATGCCTGCTCCTATTACAGGGAGAAGATGGAGATCAAGGTTTGATGGGGTTTCAAGGTTTCCCAGGTCCAAAAGTACGTGCTCATTCTTTTCTGTTAGATCTTAAGCCATTTACAGAGCGAGAGCATTAGGAAAGCATAGAATTAATCGGCTTTAATAATAATTTGTTCAAAATCTATCTGAACTGTTGGAACATTGTAGGCAGAACTGTGTACTCCATGTCCAAAGACAAATGTTCTGGGTCAGTGTGCTTGGTATTTTCACTATTACTGCACTTAGAAATTATCTTGTTTCCACTGATTACAAGAGATTGAAACAAGTGGAGAGCTAATGTTCATGTTTGACTAAACCGTTCCTTTGTGTTTTCAGGGTCCTGCAGGGGACATTGGCTTAGTTGGAATTCTGGGCCCAAAAGGTCCAACAGGCCAAGTTGTAAGTGTTTCACTCCGTTAAAGAGATTGTCAGGATAGCTTGCAAGTGGCACATGTTTTTACTTTAGGGAATCATCTTTTTTCTTATTAACAAGGCTGGAACCCTCTAGCCAAACCTTTCTCTCTGAGACTATGACTCCACTAGAAGCCCTTTGCCTGTACTGCGACGCTGCTCTGGTTGCAACATGGGTACAGATACACAAGCAGAGCTGAGCTCTCAATCTTGAAGGAAAAAAGCAAGCTCTGCTGACAAAGTGTGGCTCTCCTAGTATAATTTTGTGTACACAAGTATCCTTATCACTGTTGTATCTTTGTTTATTGGGGTTGAACATTCTCTTCTTACTGGCAACAATGCTAGTTGTGTAACTCTGTCCTACAGCAAAACAAAAAAGGGTCAAACTTTGCCTGCAGTAAGACAGAGTGGTGCTTAGGCATTATTGATTAATAGGTAGTCTTTTTTTAATAAATATTTTCTTTTTATCTATAAGGTTACTAACTTGCATTAGCTTATTCTTCGTGACACCTTCTTCATGACATTCTACTTTCCTACTGGTCAAAAACGTGGAAGCATCTTTAGTATTTTGTAATGCTGCGGAGTATGCATCCAGCTTACAGCATCAAGTGAAAAAGGAAAAAGGGGGAAAGGCTGCAGCATGGAAGGCCTTACTACAAAATGTTCTTCTCTTACTGCTGCCATTGCCATCACAGAACTGAATTAGTTCAGTTAACCAGCTGCAGAGCAGCAGTTTTAGGGACCTGTTCTAATAGCTGCTTTCTTTTTCTAAACGTTCCTATACAAGATAAACACTGGAAATGAGCAGTTTGCTCTAAGTGAAATGGAACAGGAAAGTAACATTTTAGCAGTACTTACTGGCAGCCTTGCAAGAGTACTTGTGGGCAGTAATATAATCAAGATATGGTTGATTGTAGCTCAATACATATGTGGTCTTTGGTAATCAGAGTACTTAAGTATCCACTGGTTTTAGTGCATCAACTTTCACATAAAAGAATGTGTGTGGGCTTTCCATGCATAACTATTACTAATTATTAAAATAATCACCTCGCTGATTTTGTAGCAATGTGCACTCTTTATTCAGAAAGAAAATATCACCATGGTCTTTTAGATATTTGTGAGGGCTCTGTGCTGAGCAACGTTAAACCAGGACATGTCATGAGGATTTTCTTAATTTTGAAAACATGGTGGACTAATAAATTCTTTGCTTGTTTACAGGGATATATTGGCCCTGTTGGTCAAGAAGGCCTAACAGGTCCAACTGGCAGGCCTGTAAGTTTCTCTTCTGTTTTGCATAATTTGGTTATTTCACCTACCCTTATTTTTAATAATCCATTTTGCAACTAGCAACCTTCTCATTTTTCCATTTGCAAATAGCAGCTAGCAGGACCATCTTCATATTATACCACACTGGTGAGCTAACATTTGTGACTCCAGCATCTGTGATACAAACAAGAAAAAAAATGACAAAAAACAATGACAAAAGAGTCATGGCAATGGCCTTCTGTCTAAGTACAGAATACAGAGGGCATGTCTACAGGGGCAGCAGTCGAGGTATAAAGCAGCACATAGTTAACTACCACCTGGATATTCTTTCTCAGCCTTAAGTCTGAGACGTATGTAGAGAGTATCCACACGTGGTTTCAATGTAGTTTATTTTTTATGTGTTGATTGGGCTAAACTGTCCAGGGTGCCCCTCTAGACATGCTGGGAGTGCACACAAGGCCTTGTTGGGGTGTTCCAGGTGCTGGAGAGGTCCCCATTACAACTCAAACATCTTTTTGGCCTTTCTGACAACCTTCAATGCTCCCCAGGTTCCCTGCAGTGGGGGAGCTCTGCTCTTACCCTTGTTTCCACCCCTTGTTGCACTCCGTGTGCCAGACATAGAGCAGTGTTCTGCAAGACCACCCTCTGGCTCCTATCTGCAGCCTACCCAGCCATGTAAGGTAGCTTTAGAAGCTCTTTGTACCACCCAGGTTGTTCTGTCTGATCAACAAGACTTGGAGTGAATGACAATGTCTAAAAATTGAAATAATAATCATTAAAATAAGAGGAATGTACTATAAAAGTAATAAATACAAATATTTACAAGGGGAAACAAAAGGAAAAGGGAAATATTCCTTCTATAATTAGACTATTCTTTCCACCTGTTGGGAAAAAGACAGCATTTTAAGTCTTGCTGCACTCTTTTCAATCCCACTCAGGAGGAAAACTTTACAGTTGCATATACTTGTATGAAAGCTTTTAATAGACTTCATATTGAATGTAATAGTTTGCCTTATCATTAAGAAAGCATTACAGCTGAAGATTACTTCTATGTGTTATGAAATGCTGCCATCAAGATGCAAAATTCTTCCAGAGAAGAACTGTAAGATTGTTACTATCTTCGGAAACACAGTTTAAGTGCAAAACTAGCTCAAATGCCATGGAGACAGAAAAACGGTGTCTAATCTGACTGTGAGAGAAGTAATGGGGTAATAAAAGCAGATATGTAACTGAGAGATTCCTTCAGTGATGGAAAGTACTGAGATTTGTTCTCAACTCTTAAGATGGTGAAGCACTAATCTATTACTGTGGATCAAACTGCAGAGTGTACAGCTGATTGACAGGGAGAACACCAACAGTTAAAATTACTGAGAAAAAACATATTTACAATCTGAAGAAAACAGTCAGTTTTCCACATACAAGAATTACAAGATGTTTTGAAGTAATTTATTTTTCTAATAGTATGGAAAAATTAAAGCCCCAGAGTTGTAAATACTTCCACAGATGAGACTGGATTTTTCATATGAGCGGTATAACTCTCATGGATATTAATTTGCTTATTTAGTCCTAGGCAGCTAGAAAGCATACTGGATTAACAGCTTCTCTTTCTTACAGGGACCAAGAGGTGAAAAGGGCACACGGGGTGAAATGGTAAGATGAAACAACTTCCATGCTTTCATTTTTTTGGCTGTGTAAGAAGTATTCCTGTGTTACTCTGAATGTACTCTTGCATGCTCTGAATGCCAGACAGTCGTGTTGTGCTCCTGGAGAGTGCTGGCCAAGAAGGCTGGTAGCATGAGTCAAAAGTCTGACCTTTTCTTGTTCAAGTTGGTTTATGTAGATATGCCCACTGAGTGTGTGCGGTCGGGCAGTATGGCCCTTGATCATAGAGCAGTCAGATACTTCAAATCTGTTTCACTTCAGATGTAAAAGAAAAATACTTTGTCACATTTGTTGTCAATGCTCCAGCGCCTCACAGCACAGTGTGCATATACATGTTCGTACTTCTTTATTATCTTGTCTAGAGAGGGAGAACTTCAGGAGAAGCCTAGAGGTGAGGATGGGTGTCCATGCAACGTATGCCAGCTGTAGTAGCAGTAGGCAGCACTGACAGGTTATGAAGTTGCTCCCTCTCATTTTTCAGTAAGAATACCACATTATTTTGTACATTAATAGGTGTTAGGTTTTATTTTTTAAAAAAATGTGTTAGAGCTAGTAAAACTTCCAATTAATAATGGTTATGTGAAAAGCCAGTGTCAATTTATCATATTGACAGCAAATATGAATCCAATGATACCTATGACTTTATATGACAGGTTTATAATTAGTTCCTCTTCCAGTAACTGGCCAATGTGATCTTGTTCTTGTTGCTCTTAACATGCCTTTGATCCCACCTCACTTAAAGTAATTTTGTTTCTCTTGTCTTATAGTATTTTGCTTTTAGCAGCCACTTGTGTGTGATTCTAACTTAACTGCTGTATAAAAGTTTTGAAAAATAAATCAGAAATATTAAAAATGGTTCAAAGAATTAAAGCTTGGAACTAAGCTTGCTGTACACGTCTTGGGGAACTTTCCTCTTTGATTCTAATCCTCTTGAGGCCATTCCTATCAGAGTAAGAGGAAAACTAGGTTCTTTAATTCGTGCTGCTATTAACCATCTTAAATGTTTTTTTTTTCTCCTGTTTGTTCATGAGAATTGCTATGACAGTATAGAGCTAAAAATGCTGACACTTAAAAAATAATAATAAAACCCATCCAAAACGGTGAACAAGAAACACCCGTTTCCATTACTGGTGCTGGTGTTTAAGAAGCTATTTCCTAAACAAGTTATTGAATTCATTGAGATGAATTAATCTCCTAAGACTGTCTTCAGAAGAAGAATGTTTAATTTTAAATCATACCCAGTGGCATTAGTTTATATCATGTAGCCAAGAAAAGGATTTATTTCCAACTATTCTCAGATACAAAGGAGAGAAAATGATTTTTCATCCAACTGTGTATTCCCAGCTTGAATTTATACCTTTAAAATTTATATTGGCATTCTTCCTAGAATCACAAAAATTTTAACTTTTTTGTAGCAGTCTGAGTTTTAGTTTTTAGTCTGTCAGGCATACAGTGTTCATTACTAGAAAGAAATATCCTTTTATCCCCTGAAAAACATGGAATGTAAAATCATATGTCCTTGTTGAAGTCAGTGGTGAACCAAAATTCAGGTCCTGTAAGCTCTTTCTGGCAAAACAATGATAGAGTCAGAAACAAGTTTGTTGAAAAATTTTAATCAAAATTATTTTTCATTTCAAAATATTTATATCGCTGTGATTGAAACACTCAGAAAAATATGGAATACATTTTGGAATATTGTTTCAGAATTCTGACATTTCTGAAAGTGTGTTTTCATTTTCTTTTTTTTTTTTTTTTTAATTTCATGATATGTCACATAATGAATTATAATATAGAGTCATAGGATAATCCAGATTGTAAGGGATCTCAAGACATTTCTAGACCAACCTCCTGTTTAAAAAAGGGTCAGCTCTGGGATCAGACCACATTGCTCAGGGCTTTATTCAGGTAGCTCTTGAATACTTCCAGAGATGGAGACTGGATAATCTCTTTGGGCAATGTGTTCCGGCGCATCACTATCCTCAAGGTGAAAAAAAATACAGTATGATATGATAAGGCATAATCTGTAATTTTCTATTATTATCTTTTATCTTAGATTTACAATCATTAATGGCAGCTACTACACCATATTGTGTATCAGACTGTCATATTGCAGGATGTTATTAGGCTTTACCCATTCTGAGATATGGCGACATCACATCAAAATGACAAAAGTGTTCAGGAAAAGCTTAACATCAATCATTTTTGTTAAAAATACTTTCTGTTTCTTCAAAAATTTTGAGAGTCATGGAAAATATGGAAGTCCGTGGGATTGTTCATGTTTTCAAAGTTAAGCATATGTATCATTGCGTGTAAAATTAAGGCCTTATGGTATTATAAAAAGATTGGAGTTTTGGCCTTTGAACTTCTGTACTAGCAATCAAATTGGGTGATTAAGAATTAGAGAGCACACAAAAACTACCTGTCCTATTCTCAGCTTTTGTTATTATAAACTGGAATTACACTTTTCTTACTTAAATTCTAATGTGATCAAAGGGTAAAGTAAGTAGATTTGTAAAGGCAATCCTGTACGTTCCGGTAAACCATTTAGCAATTAACTTAATCCACGAATAGTGTAATTTAAACCTTATTTTGCTGTTCTACAACAAAAATAATGAACATTTATAACATCTCTACGAGATTTTCAAGACACACTGTGCAGTTTTGTTATATTTAAAGGCTTGTAAAGGTAATTCATATAGCCCTGTGAAGTTTTAATGAGTTTAAGAAATGTAATATCCCCAAAAGTAGTTTACTATAGTTAACAAACAGCATTCAATATTTACCTTTTTTTCACATGGGTTTTGTTGGCAAGGAGACAGTGAATCAAGACAAATCACATTCCTGTTTCGCAAAATAGATTAAATTCATTGGAACAGTGCAGGTTTTGATTTTTTAAATATTCAGTTCTATCTCAGAAACCACTATAAATTTGAACTGTTCTCGTCCCAAGACTTTTGGAGTCTTAAAATTGTGACACATGCCAAGAACATAGAATGTTAACTGAAGCATTCAGTCATCTGAAAAATCCACTGGAATGTCTAAATCTCAGCACCCAGAACAAGGACATCTATTCATCAGAGAGCAGTGGTTACTGAGGGACAAACTGTTGAAGACTTTGTGCCTTGCCTTGACTTGGTATTTGCATAATCAAGTCCTGACCCAAGATAAACAAGTATGTCCTTACACTGTCAAATTAATTTCTAGAGTTTCTTTTTCACACTTTCATTTTATACTAAACATACTTCACCAAGCACGATCATACAGTTCAGTAATATATTCACAGGGGACTGAAGGTATCCTGCAGCAGCCTAACAGCGCCCGAGTTGCTGATCTGATTAATTAAAAGTGGAGGTCAGCCTTCTCCGCTGGCATACAACAGTGTAGCTCTGTGAAACCCAGTTGATTTGCAACAGCTGAGGGACTACCCCAAAATAGTGGCTGTCATTTCTGCAAACTCATCAGTTTTGCAATAATGAATAGCAACAATAACATTTGATGCCTATTTAATAGTAATAGGATTTCAAAGAAAATTTCAAGCTGGGCAATAATCAAACTCAGAAGAGTAAAGGGAAGCTAGGTACTTGCCGTGGAACCCACAGGGTTTTCTATACTACTGTATAGGCTAAAATGACCTATTCTTTGATTTCCATTTTCCAGCATCAGTCATTAATTTATTTACAAAATATCAGTAAATGTTTACCTAAAAGATGGATGGCTTAGAGTCCCTTATGTAAGTACAAGTGGATGAAACATAAATAAATAGGTCAGGATGCATCAGCTGGAAAGTTAATATTTACAGTCCCTAGAGCTTATGCCGTTACAGTCGTCTTAGTTAAGCGTCAGAAGACCATCTCCCGGAACACCCAGAAATTGCTTCAATGTCGATTCTCCTCTATTCTCCAAAGAACATGTGTAAAACATGGGGCTCAGCCTCAAAAATAATTTGCAGTCCCTCAGCATAGCCTTGTTGGAATGGATCTGGTGCTAGGAATTACATGATGGCACCCACTTGTCACACCCTTCATAATCCAGCACCTGAGCCCCTCTGGCATGGCCAGGGCAGGTGATGTGCAGGCACGCTTAACTTGTGCAGCTCTGGAGGTCATTGTAACCCCTGACAGATGCGTTGCCCAGTAGCTACCATGTGCTCCGCCTGACAAATATGTCTAGAGAAAGTAAGAAATGCAGCTGGTATTCTCCTAAAAATTGATAAATTTGGAGCCTCAGTGACTTAAGTACTAAATCACTCCTATCTGCTTTGAGATCCTTTTTAAATATACATGAATCGATGTAAGATTGAATCTGGCCTTCCTTTAACCATTTCCAGCTGCCCTTGCTGGTGGCAGCTTGAAGCACAGCCCAAGTTCAGCAGTTGTAGCATGCGGTGACACACGTAGATCTTGCTGTGAAATCTCACAGCAGGAATGCTTCTTATTACTATAGTAAGTGATTTACAACTTAATACCTCTTTGACTAGATCAGTTTTGCAATATTTGTCAGGATGACCATGTCGGATAAGATTATTTCTCTTTTGGCAGAGACTTAGCACTAGTGTGACCATACTGGTGTAAGAGGGGTTTTGCTGGAACAGCTCATTGTGCTCAAATAATTGGTACAAGCAGCACTGGCTAAAGAGTGTTTTGCTTAAATTAACTCAGTTATGTTAAAAGGTTTTACTAATACAAGGTGCAAGTCTGGCCGACGCCTTTCGTTCCTTCTTCTCTTTTGCTCATATTAAGGTACCGCCACCTATTCCTTTCCCTGTCATTGTTCTTGCTATTGTTTATGTTACAGCAGCTCCTAGAGGCTTTGAGTATATAGAGATTGAACAAGACAATCTAACAGAAACACAAGGATCACTGTACATTAATAAATAGTCATAATCATTCCATCTTAATGTGAGTAGTTGCTCAAAGAAAGGGTAATTCAGATGGACTTACTGTTTTGGGGAGGGTCCATGTCCAACCCTAAGGCAAGCCTAAAACTTAGATTTAAGACTACGTGCATTGTAGGCACTATAAGCTAGGGAAAAGCAGCTGTTCCTTCTCCTCCTCTCCTCCCTGCTGCACCATCCTACACGCTAAAATGGTGCCACTTATGGTGAGGAAATAAGAGCATAACTTCATGAATACGAAGGAAGCCTGCAATATCACTGTTCAACAATGAACACAGCATGTTCTGGCTGAAAACTGACACTGCTAATAAATGGAGCTAATACATGCCTAGCAGATACTCACGGAGTAAAGCAGATCAGTTAGTTTCTTACAACCACCCATAACATTATTTACAATGCTTTTATGATCATTCATCCCTTGTAGTACTTGTATTGGCAACGTGGCATATAATGCTGCCACAATGTATAGCACGTTATATATTAATACTTTGTATGACTTCTAATGTTCCCTTAATATCAAAAGTAATTGGATAAACAAGTAACCAGACAACCTGGCAATTCTAAAAGGAATGTTCGCAAGTTTGAACAGAGTATGGTACTTTAACAACAGTAACTAATAATCTACAACTTTACCAAAGCCGGTGTCACATCTTCTCTATTGTACACGTTGTGACATTTTGTGATTTAAAAAATACATAAATATAAAAGCAGAGATGTTCATCTATAACTGTTGCATTTTATCTCCATTTCTTCTAGGGGCCTCAGGGACCTCAGGGCCAACCAGGGCCACCTGTAAGTGCATAAAAACCCATGCCTGTATTTTTCCGTTGTGGTTGCATTGTATAAACATGTGAAGCACCTAATATCTGGTTTCTCCCATTTTCCAGGGGCCACCTGGACCACCAGGACCAAGAGTGAGTTCTGTAACAACCCTAACCTACAATACGGTCCTTTTTTGAAAGTGAAAATAGCAGGATCCTCTTCAAATGCATTGATTGTTCCATCACTGCACATGAAATGCAAATACATTTTTCTACAACTTCCATCACTACAGTAATACATTTTTTGAACCTTCCATCTTACATTGTCATTTCTGTTCTGCCATGGTGTTGGGCCCCCAACAGGCAATGCTCGTGGATATGTGCATAACTTCTGACATCGGTTAACCCTGTCACACTCTAAAAGGTTTTTCTCCTGTTCTGCATTTGAACGCTCTGAAAGATAGCAACAGAAAATTTTGTGCTATTTCTGGCCCAGATGTTCTCCCTATATATATGTATACACACAGAGATTTAGTTTGTTAAGGAATTGTGCCAGTTAAGACAGACTTAATATCTGAAGTGTCCTAAAGCTGTAATGATATATGTAACCTGAGAACAAATTGCAAGAACTAGGTGTTTGTGTGGGTGACTTAATTCTTTAAAAATAAATAAACCTATTGTCTGGGTCTGGTATATATGTCACACAAAGTGCAGAGAATGAAGATATGCAAGAAACAGGCTTCCTCCTTCAGAGGCTGGTTTGTCAGTCTTGGTATTTGTTCATGCATCATGAAGACTACTTTGATCTGTCAGCTGCTGATGGCTGATTGAGATATTCTTTGTGTGCTCCTCTGTAAAAGAATAACACCTTTTCACACTTACCTGGATTGGTTTTCTTAAGTATATAAATTAAATGGCTGGGAGTAATAAGTTGGGACATCAGTCTGTAACAACTATTACAGTAACTTTTTTCCATTTTCCAGGAGTATGATCATTAAATAGGGTGTGGGGGTGCTAACAAAAATCAAAAATGCTTTTTCTGTATGCATGCTTGCATTCTTTGGAAATGGAAGGGAGGATCCTGTTTTAAAAGTAAGTGTTTACAATGATTTATTTTCTAAAATGACAAAATAATGGAGTGATCGTGTATGTTGCTACAGTGCTCAAAGAATTTACCACCTGCATTTTAGAATATTCCTGTTCATCTTTTTATATTCTGAAATATCTTTTTTTTTTTTTTTTCCAGAAACAAGTGGACATCAATGCTGCTGTTCAAGCTTTGATTCAGTCAAATGCTGCACTGCAGATGGAGGTAGTATATTTCAATGTATTTACGTTGTCTTACAGGGTACGCAATTATAATTCTGTTTTTTTCCAGACAGAACAGGGCTTCTTTACAAAGACTTAATGTAAAATGAATCATGGATGGCAAGTAATTACTGTAGAATATAATTAAACATGCTAGGATTTATAGGATACAATTGAAATGAAGTTAAGAAAAACAGCAGCATTTCTGTCTTTTTGTTATGATTGGCAGTAATGGAACTTTACTGACTATCACACATAGCGGACTGTATCTATTCAGCCACAGATAATAATAGTGGCATTTAGGCCTTGATCCAAAAAATACTGACAGATATGCAAGTGTGTGGTCCCACTGATTGCAAGAAAATTTCTTACATAGGTGAAATCAAATACATTTCCATATATTTTCTAGGTTAAGTCTAAGAGTAGATTTCACTGTTCAAAATCTGAAATTGCTAAGTATACTTTAAAAATGCACTAATTTTTTTTTCTTTTTTTCCCTGTATCCACATTTTTGTGTCAACGTGTCATAATGACGTATTTGCATGATCTTAACCTGCCTGTAACTTCACTGCTCTGATAATTTTAATAAAATGTACTAATTTGTTTATTGGAATATGTTATTCTTACCCTGCTTTATATGGCTGATTGCATGCGTTATAAATACTTTGCTTCTGTCTGGCTATCCAATGGCCATTTGACTTTTACTGCATATACTGTTGCTGTGATACTTCTTTGTGGTAACGCATTTGCTAATGGACCTTGGCAGAAATACCAGAATACTGAAGTAACTTTACTAGATCACAGTACAGAGATATTCAAAACGCTGCACTACCTTAGCAATTTACTGCACAGCATCAAGAACCCCCTTGGCACGCGGGATAACCCAGCACGCATCTGCAGGGATTTGCTTAACTGTGAACGTAAAGTGGCAGATGGTAAGTGTCCACTTTCATTAAAGCTTGAACACAACTAGGCTTTGAAATGTGTTGCTTCCAAATGTTACTTTCTACATCAAAATTCTAATGTGTAAATTTTTTATTATATTCTGTTGCAGTGTGCCTGTCACAGCTATCGATATTTTATCTTTAAGATAAAATTTCTGAATTTTAAAGATGAAAGTATGTAACTATCTAATATTACACAGACATTAGAGACAGATTATATATGTAAAGTAAACAAAAGTATCCAGAAAATTTGAAAATTAATCCAATTTTGTGATTAAAAGTTTCCCAAGTATTTATAGCTAATCTGCAATGAATTTTGTGTGGATCAGTTTCTAGATTCCTAATGAGAAAATTGCATACAATACACTACCACTGTCAGGTACACTGACAGTTGTTGTATCCCAGAAGATCCTGAATCAGTATTTCAAATCAAAACTGATTATTTAAAGCTGTAATGTCACTACTGTGACATAATTCAGTTTCTGAGTGGCTAATAAAATAATAAATGCCTGTAAATATCCCTATCATCAAGTATTAGCATTAACAAGCTAAGGAGGAAATGGGAAATGAAGTTTGAGGTTACAGGGAAATCACTGTTCTATGGCATATATAAGGAGGGATCAATTCTTTAAGACTCTAGTAGAGATGAGCCTAACCCTTATCAGAAATGTGCTCTCCTAAATAAATCTCAGTCCTTTAGGGCCACGGAGGTCACTGACACAGTCCTCCCCTTCAGAGGATTACACACACCCATTGTAGAGCACCAACTCACCCATATTTAACCATAAATAAAGGAAAGCTAAATCTTGATACAGTGTGCATGTGTCCTATTTCTTTTATTGGACCAAATTCCATGGATTCACAGTGGCAAATACTCCTTATTACCATCACTAGGATGTGTCATGTAGAAGTGTCTGATGGGAGAAATATAGTGGAGAAAGAAAGGATCTTCAAGATGCTGTGAGAGCAACAGAATTTAGATTGGTATTTTACATCCTGGATATATTCTCTGTATAAAGCCAAGCCCAAAGAAAAAAAGTTAAGTTTTAATACAGAAAGAACAGACTGGAAATACCGTTTGTTCTCACTATTTAGCTGTAGAAAGAGAAAACATTTTTGAATCTATGACAGTATTCAGAAGTCATTGTATATGTAATCAAAATTGAACGGTTATGATAATTTTGCACAGTATCTGTTATTAGTAGACTTATAATAGTGAAAAGACTTTCATGTTCCTTTTCTTTCATTTGCTGGTGAGTCTGTGGTGATAATATATCTAATACTTGCCAAAAAGTATGAGTATTTTAGCAAATTGTTTAGTAACAATTATATTGTGGTTTTATTTTCCATCTGGGATTATATACTAATAGGAAAATACTGGATTGACCCAAATATTGGGTGTCCTTCTGATGCCATTGAAGTTTTCTGCAACTTCACTGCAGGTGGTCAGACATGTTTAACACCGCTGTCTGTGACAAAGGTATGCATTGCTTCCAGAGAGACTGTACCTGTGCTGGAACTCTGAACAAATGAATGCTTATTTGCTTAACTCATGAAAAGATGTTAGATTTCGGGGTGTTTTTTAATGTGCATCTTTGTGGAAGGGTATGTTACATATTCTGTTACAGAATTTACAGATTTGCTGGAGACAATATATGTTAGTGTAACTCTCATTTTGCATTTACTCACCTTCTGTGCTGATAGAATTACTTTGGTTTGCTTTATACTTTTCTATACAAGGCACAAAAATAAGCCTGAAATGCTTCTAAGCTACATTAGTAATTCATCACTCAGGGCAGCAAAGTGTAGAGATGCTGAGGCCATTGCAATGGGAAGGAAGAAAATTATGACTACTTTTCAACACTAAGATACTTTTAAATGCCATTAGGCAGAGACTGGCTTCCTTTATATCATTAGTCCATGCTCCGCTTTATACGTAGTCCTTAAACCCTTGGGAATAGAAATTTTGTATTTGTGGAGTTTTGCATATACACTGTAGTCATTGAAGAGCATCAGAAATACCATAAAGTTCCCATGTGCATTCCTATATTTGGGAGATCCCTGAATATGATCTAGTCTTGGAGAAATTCCTGTTGAGTAATGAGTAACTATATTTTCTGTCTAAAATCAAAGCATGCTTACAAATTTTTGGTTTTTTAATGGGATGTAGGTATTGCCGGAACCTGTGGTCTAAGAAGGCTAAACAGCAGAATGATGTGCTGCAGTTAAAATACTGCTGCTGCTAATATCTTTGTTTGAATCATAAAATCATTTGTTTCAGTTACCTTATTTAAAAATAGTGTTTTCTGCCCAGCTGTGTTTCAACAGGGTTGTAAGCATTAGCAAATGTTTACATTTAATCTTTGAAAATGTCCTATCAAAGCTTCTGTTTACACTAATCGCTATAATGGAAGCTAACAGCTCTCCTGAAAGATACAAATTGTGCTCTTTAGCACTGATCCCAATGTATAAACACACATACGTGCTCCCATGCCTGAGCACCACACATGTGCGTGCATGTCACTTTGCGTTGCTGTGGCCATTCAGCATAGTCCAGCTGTAAGTCTGACGATGCATTTCTCTTGAACTTAGCTGGAGTTCGGCGTTGGAAAAGTGCAGATGAACTTCCTTCATTTACTGAGCTCAGAAGCAACCCATAGCATCACAGTTCATTGTCTGAACACACCAATGTGGAGATTAAATAAAGTAGGTGGCCAGAAAACGTCTGTTAGCTTCAAAGGATGGAATGGTCAAATATTTAAAGCAAATACGCTACTTGAACCGAAGGTGCTTATGGATGAATGCATGGTAAATACTTTTTAGCACTAGCATTACTAAAACCATAATGGACTTACTGTTTAGACATTATTAACTTTCTGCAAATAAATAACAATCATTTAGATTCACATCCCTTAAAGCTTCTTACATTGTTCTGCATATGTCTCTATATCCCAACCTTTTGATACTGAATTCAACATCTACCCAAATGTAAAAGCAATTGCAGTAATACAGGGTATCTAGATTTGCTGTTCGCATTGAGTGTCATGTCTTTGAAGACACTGGAGAGAAATCTGAACAGAAATAAGGAGGTCCTCCAGGTAACTTTAGGAACAGTTACTCTCAAAATCAAAATTCAGGCTTCAGTAAGAGTTCAGTTGAGGTTAATCTAACGCAAAATCTCAGGTTCAAACAGGCTGGAAATTATTTTTTGAACAACTAAGTATCTTTAAATTCATTGACTATGAGGCAATTGTTTCGTTATTTAATAAAATACTGATGATTGGAAATGGACTCCATTGCTAACTAAAATACTAAATCATATTTGTATTTAAGAAAAATTGGAAGAGCTTATTACTTTCCTAATACTTATTAGATTACTCCACTCGCCAAGATATGAACCATTTGGTAAATGTCTTGGTAGAACACTATGAAATATAGGAGACAAGCACTTTCCTCTTTCAGTATTTTATAGCTCTACTTTTATTTGCAATAACAAAAGATATGAGACTGGTTCCGTATCGATACAGGGGTGCCAAGTGAGATTTTTAATCTCAAGACAGAAAGTGGTTTTATTGAGGTGCTTCGAAGCTGTTATGCTTCCAACCTTTGTTGGCCCACACTAATGAGATGCTGTAGCCTGTGTCATGCAGCTAAGGTATGGCCATTGAAGCCCCTTCTCCCCACCTCCCCACCGTCTGAGACCGTTTTAATCCTGAGAAAAATAAAGGCATACAGCGATGGCGGTTGAGAAGTGCCATTTTTCTGTGAGATTCTACAGGGTCTGTTGCTCTTTCTGTGGGAAGCTATGTATTGTACAGATCTGCTGCAGAATCTCACACATTTCCCTCTCTGAAGGGATTTCACTTTTAAGTGGTGTCCACTGTACCTGATGGTTTTTAAGAATGGAGCGATTGCAAACATCGAGGCACTGCCAGCCTCAGACAATGTTACAATGCTATTTTATAATTTTTATGAGGTATCAGTTTTTTACTGAGATTTTTAAAGGATTAGAGTAATCAATACAAAGTTGATGGGAAAAATGCAGCTCTCATTCTCCATGATTTTTCTTCAAGGACAAAGTCATTCCAGTGCCTGTAGAATGCATAAGCTCAGACCTACTGTTCAGATTCAGAGGTGAATTTAGCAAGAGAGCTAAGAGTCTGTATGAGCCCAGGACTGCTTGCAAAGTGACAGGCGCTCTGCTCTCAGCCATGTTGCGCTGTGTCTGCAGCCGCTCCAGCTGGACTCCTGCCTGGGCTTTTTTACAGTTACAGTTTTGCCAGGAGTGCCCATGGTATTGCATGGGAGAAATGGCATTTGTTACATTACACAGTTTCTTTAGGAACTGCTGGGAGAAGAAATGTTTCTGTAGGCTTCTCCTCCTCCTCTCACTCTTTAAGCACAATTCCCGTTTGTGTTTTAAAGCTCATCTTTGATACGAATCTAACATTCTGCTTCTGTGTGTTGCAGATTGAAGATGGCAGCTGGCATAAAACACAGTTCTTTTTTCACACTCAGGACACTAATCAGCTTCCAGTTGTTCAAGTTAATGCACTTCCTCATCTCCAACCAGGACAGCAGCACTTCATAGAAAGTGGTTCCGTGTGCTTCCTTTAAGGTTTCTGTCCTGGGTTTTTTTGCATCAACATGGAATTGCTGCATAGATTGAATGCAAAAGTAATGATCCATTGCAGGCAAAATCAGTAGGAAACTGAAGAATTGTTTTAAACAGTGTTGGTTAAAGAATCTCAAGAAGAAAAAGACTTCCTCCTAAGGAGAAATGGCATTGAAAAAGAAAAGAAAGAAAAGACTACAACCATTTTCATAAAGGATTAAAAAAAAAAAATCAGTTGGTGCTTTCTTGCATAATTTCCTGGAACTGGGTATCTGAACATGGAATTCTTCAGGACCTCTAGCGTTCTTAGCAATCTCTTTAACAGCACTGCAAAAAAAACATCCCGAGGAAAGCTGGAGACATACAATACTAAGGAGCAATACTGGCTAATGCTCCTAAATGTGCAATAGCTTATATATGAAAAGTGAATTATGCCACAGTACAATACGTCTTCTTTTCTTAAACATTGTTTTATTATAGTCCTCTGTGGACACATACATCTTAACAGATGGCACACTACCTCTTTTGTGTTTCCTGTCCATGTTGCCTTGGTGCTCGTCCTAACACAAGGTGCTTGTGGCCTCACCAAATGGAGTCCCTTTTTATCTTTCAGACTGTATGTGCTGGTTACATCAGGATATGTTTCTGTTGTAAAGGTACTTATTTTAAATCATTGGTCACATACTTCACTACAAAGAAAACATTATTTATGTGGATTTCTTGTTTAAAATATTTTTTGTGTACTTTTGTGGAAATGGTATATGAGACAGCACATTGTATATGATGCCTATAGTCAGAACAGTTAGCTTTACAGCCATTGTAAAAATTGTTGTAGAAGAGCTGCCTATAGTAGTTTTGAGTTTTACGTTCTGTATTTCAGTTAACATTTGGAATGCCAAAGGCATCTTAAGATGATATATTGTGTATATATTTTGTAACTTGTGAAAAAGATCTACTACAGCATGTCTTCTGAATGGCTGCTGTTAAATTATAATCAGCATTTCATCAACCTAGAAATTCCTTTTTTTTTTTTTTTTTGCCTTATTAGGTCATTTCAGTTCTTTTAAATTAAGCCTAAGGTGTTCAACCATCTTTTTTTATTAAAAAAAGAACAACTTCACCAATTAGGAAAAGCACTCTTTGTAACGATATGTCTCTCTCTGTTATCAGTCCAAAGTCTGCTCAGTAGTACACAGCAGGATGATACCAGACTGTACTGGGGAGGAAGGGGAGTGTTCAAACAACTTGTTTCACTGTCTTGATCCACAGGAAACCATGCTTGCCAAAGTATAATAAAATAAGCTTCCAAGCTCTCTGTTTGTCTTTCACTATTCTGTTTCGTATTGTGTAGTTCACTCTTAGTAACGACGAAAATCCTGTAGAAGGGTACTTGTTAGGCGGCAATGCTTCCTTTACCGAGGGGAAAAGCACACGCTTCGTGCCATGGAATACTGCGAGAGTGACAGCGTTTACAAGGTAACGTACGTGCACATCCCATTTTACATTTTATGTCAAAGCATCAGTTTTGTTCCCTGTGAGAAAATCTGATAAAACCGAAGACAAAGCAAGATTACAGAGTGACGATGAAGGTTAGAGAAAATTTCTCACTTTTTGCGTTTTCAGCATTGTTACAGTCTGACAGTCTCGCTTGTCATTTGGTCTTTGTTTGGCTGTGGAGCTGATGTTGTGACAAATGGATTATTTTTTGGTAAGAAAGTAATCTTGTAGAAAACGTTCTGCTTCGTGCATATTTTTATTAGTCTCATTGCCCTATTTTTGGAAATTCTTTGTAGCCTTTACTTACAGTTCATATTAGCGTGTCTCAGAAATTATGTTTTTTAAAAACAAATAGCTTAGAAGTATTCTAAGGCTGCTCAGAGGGACATATCTGCATTTCTGTACTTGAGGCAGCGCCATGAACTCGAGCAGCAGGACGCCGACAGACGGCGGCGCCGTGCTTCGCTCCCGTTGCGGGTTGCCAGAAACGTTGGGCTGAAAGCATCCCGCTTGGCGGGATACTTGTGTGCGCGGCAGCGGGCGTTTGGGGAAGCCTCTGGTCTTCAGGCGTCTTTACGGGAGCTCCTGAAGGCGTTGGCAGGAGATTTTATACAATTTTGTCCCGCAATGTTCAGAAGTACCTGTACACCGCAATTAGTTTTTGTACGGTTTTTGAGGTGGTCGCCTACTTGGTTAACCCTCATCTTAGAGCAAGCCCTGAGCTAGACTACAAGAGGCGTTGTGGGAATCATTTTATCCCTTTTACTGTTATTTAACACGGTTAAAAATCCATTCAGAAGCACCCGGGAAGCAGGAGGACACAGCCCGAGGCGGGGGCAGCGGGGCCTTTCTCAAGGCCTGGCCCAGCGGGCTGGGGCCTGGCCCGGCCGCCGCCGCCCGAGGGCCGCCAGGCGGCGCCGCCGCCCAGGCAAGGCCGCGGCCGGGCCCGCCCCGAGCAGGCCCCGTCGGGCCCCGCGTGGGGAGGCGGCGCCGCGCAGCCATGGCGGAGCGGGAGGGCGCCGAGAGCCCCCGGCGGCCGTCGGGCGGGCGGAAGATCTCCCTGCAGAGGTAGGGCCGCGGGCGGGGTGCAGGGCCGCGGGCGGGAGCGCCCTCGGCTCTCCTGCAGAGAGGCCCGGGGCCGCCGAGCATCGCGGCCGGCCGGGCCCCTGGAGCCGCCTCCCTCGGGGGCCGCGAAAACTCGGGGCCGCTGAAGGGAGAGGCCGCGCCGGCCTCTCCTCACGCAGCGCCGCCGCCGCCGGCCTGCCCCGGGGGGCTCCGCGGGGCCTGCTGCGGGCCGGGCCTGCCCCCCGCCCCCGGGGCCGCAGGGGGCCGAGGCGCCCGGCGTGGCTGTGGCCTGCCCTGCGGCCCCCTTGGCGTTTGTCCGGTGTGGTTTGGAGAGGGGCAGCCCCCTCTGCCGCGGGAGTCGCCGCGGGGCCGTTCCCGTTGCCTGCGCCTGAGGGGGCGGCTCGGGGCGAGCTCCCTCCGGGGCAGCAGCCTCGGCTTTTGCGGCTGACGGGGCTCCGGCATTGCAGCTGAACTGCTAATGTGCCCGGGGCGCCGGGGAGGTACTAACAAGAAAGAAAAAACACCCCAAAAGGTATCCTTGCTCAGAGTATTTCCTGTTTGTCTTTTGCAGCGTCCGAAACGCTTTTGTTCTGTTCTCGTAACACTTTGTACTGCTAGTGTACAGAGCTGCCTTCTGCCTTCATGCTTCCGCTGCCAGCTAGCAGCGAGTGCACGCTGAGGAGAGGAGGAACAACATTTTGAGGCTTACGTTCTTCCTCTAGTAATTGAAAGTGGTGGGTTTGTGCCATTCTTGAGAACTTTGCTGATGTGGGGGGAGTTACTGCCCTTCCTCATTTGTTGGAGTTAAAAGAAATGAAAAGCGGTGATTGTTTCAGTTAATATATAGAATCTTAGAATCCTTTAGGCTGCAAAAGACCTTTAAGATCATCCAGTCTAACCATTAACCTAACACTACCAAGTCCACCACTAAACCAGTTAAGGGTAGAGTAATGATTTCATGTTTCTTGACTTGGTGGCTGGATTATTTTTTAATGAAAGTAAAAACTAGGAATCATTAAGGTTGGAAAGGATCTCTAGGATCATCATTCCAACCATCAACCCAACACCACTGTGTACACTAAACCATGTCCCAAAGTGCCACATCTGCCTGTTTTTTGAACACCTCCAGGGATGGTGACTCCACCACCTCTCTGGGCAGCCTGTTCCAATGCTTGACCACTCTTTCTGTGAAGAAATTTTTCCTAATATCCAATCTAAATCTCCCCTGATGCAGCTTGAGCCCGTTTCCTCTCATCCTAAAGAATAAATAAAGAATTTTCCGAAGAATAGGATAAACATCTGTTGTAATAGCCTAGTTAAAAAGCAGAAGATTGTAGAGGAATTTTTTTTTAATGATATAATACTTGTTACCTATATTCATAAAGCTTACACATTGCGCCTGAGAGGTTCCCTGACTTTGTGGTTTGCACTGCTAACAGCCCAAAGTTTTCCTGACTATATTGTCATGGTTCTTCTGTTTCACTGAAAAAATGTGAGGCACTATTCCAGTTTTAGTGCGAACCCTCGACATGTATTTTCCATCTGCCTAAAACTAAAAAACATGATAAGCCAGCATAGTATGATGCACATTACAGGTGATATAAATGGAGAAAAACGCTGATACAACCAGGCCACAAAGCATAAACTGATACAGCCTTGCTATGCTTCTAACTCTGCACTTAGCATGGGGTTTTTTTCTTTCAAGCATCTGCGCCGTGTGTTAATATAGGTAAGACCCCTGTATGTGTTTGGAGATATTCCCCATAGCTTGTGTTATTTTGTCTGCCACCTTACCTAACCCAGGGTGTTTGTATTTTCTCTTTCTTCTTTCAAGTTTCAGATAACTTTTCCTGAAAAGCTGATTGATGGCATAGTGCCTGGTTGTTGAGCAGGCACCGTCCCAGGCCAGTTAGGGACAAAGATGCTGCTTTATTAAGAGGCACTTTTTACTTCTTTCAGATGTGAAACATGTAGTGAAGAGGAAGCTAAGTACAGATGTCCACGATGCATGAAATATTCGTGCAGGTATCTATTATCTGAATTAAATTGTTTTGGGTTTTTTCCCCACTCATGTGCTGAATGTGGCATGTTAATGTTTTCTTTTTGTCATTTCAGTCTATTGTGTGTAAAGAAGCATAAGCTTGCACTGAGCTGTAATGGAGTCAGGGATAAAACAGCATTTGTCTCTGTAAATGACTTTACTGACTTGAACCTTTTGAGTGGTAAGAACATTCCTTCCTTGTGCTTGTTAAAATTTGTTGGTTTTACTAGGTTGGCACCACATTTTTCCTTGTTCTTTTTTTACCTTCAGATTATCGTTTCTTGGAAGATGTAGGAAGGACAGCCGATGCTGCTGCTCGACATCCTATTGTACATAGTTCAACAACAAAAAAACCAGTAAGTTTTAAATTAGCCACTTGGTAAGTTGGAGATAGGGTTGACTACCTTTGAATTCCCACTGAGGCAGTCTCAATCCAGATTTCAGGGCTGATACTTCTCTTAGGAAGGTATGAATGACCCCGAATATTAGAGCCAGGAATCAAAAGAAGTCTCTGGGTTTCTGTAATAATAGTATTGATGGTTACGTCCAATTGTTTAGAAGAACAAATTGCTAACAGTGTACGTTCTTAAAATTGATGCGTGACCGCTCTTGCTGTTTGATGATGGATGTGTGTTAAGAAAGCCTCAATGTTTCCTTCCACCTCCACAACATTTTTGAATTTTTAAGTACAAAATTCCCAGGTAAACGGGATTTATTAATTGCCTAAAAATTACTCCATGTTTCCCCATATACCAAGTGAAGGCAACTAGAGTTCTGAAAAGAATAAATCTAAGCAACAAAGAAGTAAAAGCCAGCCTTCTAAGGGCGAGAGAGGATTTTTGTTGAAACTCCTCCATTTCCAGGAAAGCATTAATGAGATCACAGAAATGTATGTCATTTCCTGAAAGTCCCATGACGATAAACTGCGAAGACCAAGATCAAGAAGGGAAAAACAAACAAAAAACATCAGAAAAAGAAAATCCACTCCAAAATATTTTGACTCATTGATAAGTCACAGGAAGGCATCAGGGCCATGTTGTTTTCCAGTCTTGTGAAGATATTTTTAAATATAGCACTAAACTCAGCTGGAGAGAACTCGCGTTGATGGCAAAGTAAATTCAGAAGGTTCCAGCTTTCTCTCAGGCTGAAGTCATACTCTGTGTGTCTACTTATCACCATGATGTCTTGAAAACATGCGCTGAAGATGGTGAGATGCTCCTTAGATAGCAGGTTTTTAGGGTGTGGTACTAGGCACGTTTACGGGATGATATCCTTAGTGCTACCTTCAAATCAGAATTTGTCCAGAGTGGCCGACATGGTGGTTGTGCATCCCTTCTGCTAGCGGGGTTGTAGCCCAAAAACCAGCTCTGTGGGTGGTATTACACCCACAACGGCTGGCTATGGCTTTCATGGTGTGTTAAAGAACTTTTAATATCAAGAGGTGATTGGCATGTTGTTTTTTAACCATGGAAAAACTTCACCTGAAAATGTTTCAGGTAGTTTCTAGTCTTACTTTATTAACTTTTTCATTCATGATGGTTTTTTTAAAAAGTGAAAGAAAGTACTTCATTAAATGTGGCCTTTTCTACAATTGTCCCATAATTCATGTCAGCATTACTCCTTTATTGTTTAACTTTCTGGGTTTGAATATATTATTCGGGTTTTTTTTTAAAAAATTGTTTTTATTTTTTACTAGTTATATTGCTTGAGAAACAAAGCTCGAAGGTGTAATATTGACCTGAGAACGCTGCCCGTTGGATTTACAAAAAGAAGAGAAAATTCAACCACCTTCAATTTCACGTGAGTCTTCAGTTGGTTACAGTCGGCAATATTTTGTTTTCACTGAGTGCACAATGATGAGAATCTGAATTCATACCAATATGCTTGCTTTTAAAATCTGTTAGATGCATGATTTTTTTACAAAAGCTATCTAGATTTACTATTTCGTGCTGCAGGTTTTCATTTTTTAGGCTCTTTGAGCTCAGTTTAACAGCTTATGCAATTCATGCTTTGTTTAAAAAATACCATCATTGAGTAACAGGAGGAAGAATCAGTGCTGTTGTATTTTTCCATCTTTTAACTGACATTTGAGTTTTGTTGCTGGAAGAAGAAAACGCTTCTTCAAAGGTTTATGGTAGAGGATTGATGTAGAATGATTGCAAAAATCCCTCTCTCTGAAAAGGCTGACTTTAAGTCTGAAGAGGTGCTTCCAATACAGTTATCTCTGTTGCATGCAGTGTTAGGAGTTGCTGTGCTTGGAGGATGTGGATGCTTGATGCAGCACAGCTTAGAGAGACAAGTGGAGTTAAGTCCAGTTGGCAGCCGGTCACGAGCGGTGTTCCCCAGGGCTCTGTTTTGGGGCCAGCCTTGTTTAATATCTTTATCAACGATCTGGATGAGGGTATTGAGTGCGCTCTCAGTAAGTTTGCAGATGACACCAGGTTGGGTGGGAGTGTCGATCTGCTGGAGGGTAGGATGGCCCTGCAGAGGGATCTGGACGGGCTGGACCGATGGGCTGAGGCCAACTGGATGAGGTTTCGCAACGCCAAGTGCCGGGTCCTGCACTTGGGTCACAACAACCCCATGCAACATTACAGGCTTGGGGAAGAGTGGCTGGAAAGCTGCCTGGCGGAAAAGGACCTGGGGGTGTTAGTAGATAGCCGGCTGAACATGAGCCAGCAGTGTGCCCAGGTGGCCAAGAAGGCCAACAGCATCCTGGCTTCTGTAAGGAATAGTGTGGCCAGCAGGAGCAGGGAGGTGATCGTCCCCCTGTACTTGGCGCTGGTGAGGCCGCACCTGGAATGCTGTGTCCAGTTTTGGGCCCCTCAATACAAGAAGGACATTGAGGTGCTGGAGCGTGTCCAGAGAAGGGCAACGAGGCTGGTGAATGGTCTGGAGCACAGGCCTTATGAGGAGCGGCTGAGGGAACTGGGGTTGTTTAGTCTGGAGAAGAGGAGGCTGAGGGGAGACCTTATCGCTCTCTACAACTACCTGAAAGGAGGGTGTAGTGAGGTGGGTGTTGGTCTCTTCTCCCACGTAGTTAGCAATAGGACGAGAGGAAATGGGCTCAAGCTGCGCCAGGGGAGGTTTAGATTGGATATTAGGAAAAATTTCTTCACGGAAAGAGTGGTCAAGCATTGGACCAGGCTGCCCAGAGAGGTGGTGGAGTCACCATCCCTGGAAGAGTTCAAAAAATGGGTAGACGTGGCACTTTGGGACATGGTTTAGTGGGCATGGTGGTGTTGGGTTGATTATTGGAATGATGATCTTAGAGTTCCTTTCCAATCTTAATGATTCTTAGCTTTTACTTTCATTATAAATAATCCAGCCACCAAGCCAAGAAACATGAAATTGCTACTCTCCCCTTAATTGCTTTAGTGGTGGACTTGGTAATGTTAGGTTAATGGTTGGATTTGATGATCTTAAAGGTCTTTCCCAACGTAAATGATTCTATGATTCTAAGTGCAGACAGACAGATAGGAATTCAGGAAAAACGCTAAGACGACTTCAGATATTCTCCCCTTTATCCACTCTGTGGGTTTTCTCTGATATCTGGAGTTTGTATTTTAAAGTATTTTCACAGTAAAGATAAAAACTAAAAATAAATTACAAAGTATTTCATTGTCTCAGGAAGCAGGTCTAGAGTTCAGCTTCATGATCTAGTGGGAGCAAATATAAATGCCTTCTGAGCTTCTCACAGTGATCAGCTCTGCCAGCTACCCCTGATGGCTCCTCCGCTTGTTTTCTTCACAGTCATAGTTTTGGTGGCAAGTTCTGCTTTCAGGATGCGTTTTTCCCTCTCTTCTCTGGGATGTACAAACCGTGATGTAAAGCACGGTGTGTGGCAGGGCGAGGTGCTAGCGGCTGAGGACTGACTAGCCACGAGGTGTCTCTCTCTGACAAAGTAATAACCAACCCGGAAAATGGCTCAACAGACTTGCCTGTACCATTTCTTCTGTTCTGGGGCAAAAGCATAGGGTTTTTGTTTTTGCAGATACCTTAATTTTTAGCAGAACATAAGGCGTAAAAAAGGTGTAGAAGTGTAACCTTTTAAAGTTACATATTTTACCAGCTCTGGTAGAGAAAATCCAGGGTGGATCAATGGAAAGAAAGGAAATCTGGGGCATTTTCTCTTCCCTTTACCCCAAAGTTATAGACCGCTGAGGCTCTCCCCTCAGAACAGATCAGGGGATAGCCCTAAATCTTGCAGATGTTAGTCATGTGAGCAGAGTCTCTCTGCCTCTGCACTGACTTTCTTTTCCTTGGCCACATGCTCTACCTTTTACAGATACCTTCTGCTAGTCTCATGCTGTTGAAGTATCTCAGACTTAGACCTGAGTTTAACTTTCCTGGGGAATCTCCTCAATGTTGTGGATAAAATAACATACACACTCTTAGGAGTACAGGGTAGAGAAGTAGTCTTTAAGAGCCAGAGGAAGTGCAGAAAGCCCAGGGGTGCTGGGATCAGTAGCTAAGAGGAGGACAGAAGAACAGAAAAGGCACAGATACAGGGAGGTCTGACACTTTCGGGAAGATCCTGGGCATGGTATGATGCTGTGCTGACAGAAATTTGCCTTCACATACCATGTTTTTCAGTTCTTTAGAAAGCTTTTTTGGGTACATACTGAAGTGTAGCTTGCATTGGGAACAAATTAAGCTTTGAGCACTTTCACGCATGTCCTGTGCTTTATGTTGTTTAACAGAAGCAGATTTAAAAACTAAGAGGATGGGGCGAGGAGGGTGACTTACAGGCAGATAGGCATGAAAGTATTTCACAGGCTGTCTGGGAGAATGCCTTACTGTTTTTTGTCAATCATAAAAGTCCTGGGGTATTTTTTGTTGTTGTTGTTTTAGGGACTTTCACATCCCATCAGAAAGAACATTATCATGTTCTCTGTTCTTAAGAGGATAGGAAGTAACCGTCTCTTTCTTGTAAATGCTATCCAAGGGTATGGAATATGCTCAGTGAGTACTAAACAAAGAACATGTTTCCCCTCTTTTGCTGCTACTGTTATTTACACAGCAACAGGATGTTTGAATTCAGTGATGCAGATTAAAAATTAACCTTTGGCTTTGTTTTTTCTTTTTTTAATTGGCATGTTTTGCTTACTCTCCTTACATGTGTTCCTGAGGAATCAAACCTTAGGTGTGATCAAACCAGTGACTATCAGCCATTTAACACCTATCCCATGTGACTTCTTGACACCCATGACGTTTCATTGAATATTACGTTCAAATGGGGTAAAGCTGTGCAAATAACTGCTTTATATAAGCTTAACACCCGACAGCAGTCAGGGTCTGGTGTGTCTACTCTTCTGTAGATCTGAAGCCCTTTTCATGCTGTTTGTCTGTTGAGGTTTGTAGAGGGTTTGCTCCAGAGGGTGGAGGGTGGAAGCTGTTCTTCAAATGTACGCGGAAAGCTGAGGACAGTCTTCTCTGATGTCCTCTTCACACTGTCCGTGTGAGCCAAGCTGTTAGGCTTTACCAGGCAGGAATCGGAGTAATCCAAAACTAGGAAGTACAAGATGTATTCTTGTGTCATCCCCTGCCCCTGCCAGCTCTGGAGGACAGATCAGTGGTTGTTTGGATGTATTAACCAGACTCTCCATTTCCTGGTTTCCATTAGTTTGTTTGCTAAATTTGGTGATGTGAAAGCATACGTGCCAATGCCAGGCAACACATGGATTAGGCTAACTTGTAACATTGACTATATAGATAATAGAGGGTCATTAGATAGTAGAGTCTGAGCCCAGGTTGTGAACTCATGGGATGTCTGATTTAGAGGTGGTTTAGGACGCCTTATTTGCAAATTATTTTTCATGTGCTGCTTCACCCTACCTTTCCTGTGGTGCTGCTCTTTTCCAGTAGAAGTGATAGTTCCCCTTCTGGGCACAGGCTGCCGTGGAGTTGGGGTGGCCTGCTGGGATAGGGAGCCTTTGGGAAAGGGGTGGAGAATGTGACCAGGTTGGGAAGAGGGCTGGGGCAGCAACTGGGGAGCTCCAGCCAAGCAGGGCAGACGGGAAGAGGGGAGGGAGCTTGCAACTCCGTGGCTCCCGGTTCCCTGGTGGGAGATGATGACAGCCGTGAAAAGCCAAAACAGGGCAGTGCAGCTCCCTCAGCTCTGCGCTCTGTGCTGACCTGCTCCAGCCCTCCCTGACACTTACACCATCATAGGCATCTCCACCCAGCGTCTTCCCCGCTCCATTCGCAGCACCTTGCAGACAAAATCCTTCTTCCCTCTTCTCCCCGCCAAGAGGGGCCAGAGGGCTACAAGTCTCCTCTCCTGGTGGAAGGCACGCCTGCAGCTTGGGGGCTTTTGATCAGATGATACATGTGGGAGAAGAAGGAGTCTTTTTCACTGTCTGTCTTCTTTGATTTCATTCTGAGAGCAAAATACAGTGTGGAGATTTGGGATTAGCATCAGCTAAGAGATCATTAGTGTTACAGAAGCTACATTGAGGTACACCTGAAAGCCCTAAAATATCAGCTCTAATCCTTAGCTAGGGTAGGAATAATTAAAATTAATTGTTTGAAGTGTTGCTGGTCTTGAGAATTTACCAAGGAGTTATCTGAGCTGGGTTTTGGGCTAATACTACACTGTTGGATCTGTTAAATTTTAATTTAGTTCTTACTTAGTACATAGTTTTGCTTGCTTTCTAGGACCCACCAAAGTAAGTTCCCAGGCAAAGGAATGCTACTCTGGAGTGATCAGAGAGCAGGATTTTCGTGCATTTCAGTAAATCAGTAGCGTTTCAGAGCATCCCCATGTGAAGATGAGTACTGACTGAGCCCTGTGTCTGAGATTTTTTTTTTCTTTTTTTAGCAACTGAAATGTTTGATTCTTGTGATGATTCTGGTAATTTTGTTTATTTGCAGAAGTTAGAGAGGACAGTAGTTTTATTCTTTAAAAATTATTACATTTTGGGTTACACAGCCTTGACAGTGTCCCTTTGATTTACACAGGACTCTCAGTTCAAGCCCGGCATGTTTCACTATTGCAACACATATGGTTAGTAACATCTCCTGCTGTTGGGAGGCCCCCTGATAGAAGACCATATGCATTACAAAGGAAGTGTGCTTCAGTTTCTTCATTTATTGTCTTGCTGTTTACTGTAACTAGGAAACTTAGGAACTTTCAGTAGAAATATTTCAGTTTTACTGTTTATATATCAAATCCAGGAATTAGCTTGATAACGTTTCAAGAAAATGGAGACATCCTCTTATGTGTGCTGTTCTTAGAAGTGCAACAAAGTCAATTTGGTGCTAGGAATGCAGAGTTTGGAGGGGGCAGAAGGGATGAAATCATCGCACTTCTGCTTCTTCTCTTATTTTAAATTTTATTTTTTTGTAATACACAAGAGAATCTGGTCACTGACTTTGGCTGAATCTTCATTGCTTAAGAAAGTTGAGAAAGGCAGCATTATCCAAAGGTGTAGATACTGAACGCCCAGTATTTCAATTAAACTTCAGTGCATTAGGTGAGAGTACTGGGTATGGTCAAATTAAATGATAACTGGTCCTTCATTAAACTTCTTTATGTCCTTTTCATCTCTTTTATCAATTTGAAATAACATAGACAGGAAATACTACAGTATTTGCATTTTGATATGTACTATTTTTAAAACATTTTAAGAACATTAGTTGCTAAATAGAGACAAAACCATCAGTGAATCGCTATCTGTGACAGGCTGGGAGTGAAGTACTTCTGCAGAGCCAGAGCTGCAACTGGTATCTTAACATTTGATGAATTTGGATTTTTTGTCGATACGTATTTTATTTTACACGTATATATACAGACATTTAAAAAGGTTTTATATACCTAAAATCTATACTGCAATCTAGGCAAAATTGAAACCTAGGTAAGAAAGTTAAGCTTTATGGGATATTTCATAAATGTTTTAAGAAATACGTAAACATTGGACCCTTGTAAAAATCTGCCAAGGCACTTAACTGGTATGTCCAAGTCCCAGAGTCCTTTGTAGATCTGTCCTTTAATTCCCAGCAGCTGTACTGCCTGCACCTGCAGTACTTGGAGCACCTTCTGCGGTACCGCATTAACTCTAAAAGACGGTGAGAATTTTTGCAGTTGTCCTGAGAGCTAGCTGAAGGTAGCAGCCACTTTGTATATATTGCTACTGTCTTTGTAACATCAGAAATAAAAATCTTTCAGTTGTTGCTGCGAAAAATTTAAAAATAATTTCTGTGAAAACTACAGTTGATTACAGAAAATAATTTTTTTGAAGCCTTAGGAGAAATGAAAGAAGAGCAGCAATTGCAAAACAGCCTGTGCACTTCTGAACATGATTTGCAGCTACATCTCGCACAGGGGAAGAGGTGCTTGGCTCCTCTTTTTCCCTCTGATCGGTTTCCATGCTTCTGAAGTAGCCAAAATAGGATGTGAAGCCAAGCAATGCAGGGATGGGCTATGATGCTGCTTTTACTGACATCAAGGATGTGCTTGTGCCTCATCCAGATCTCTGCCGTTTGGTAGTTTTATAGTCAGTGCCTTGGTATTCAAGAAAACCATGGAGCGGCGTTCCATGGCAGCTGAGTGGTGTGGAACACTTCATGCAGTGAGCTGTTACTCAACTGCAGATGACTTACTCAATTAAGCATTTTCATTTAGAAAATGAACATAGTACATGTCGGTTGTATTTGAGGGAAATACTACTCCAGTGAGCCATAACGGAAAATGAAGTCAGTGAGATCTGGAGCCAGGACATCTAATTTTAATCAAAACTTGTTGTGAAGCAGCTTTGATAGCATCTACAGTTGACATCAAGTTCTCTAACTGGGCAGAGATCAGCGATGGTGAGGGATGCTTCGCTTTAATAACAGGCACCCAGCAGGTTGTTTTTCCAAGACTTCATTGTGCAGCGAAGAGTATGAGGCTATTCCAGTTCTAAGCTTCTTTTTTCCTTGCCTCCTTCTACACAGTTCTTAATCTATCTTACCTCTTTCTGCTTGCCATTTACTTTCAGGCAAGAGTACTTTGAAGAGAGATGAGGTAATTAACTGCAGTTTTGGTATTAGCATGCTGAAAAATGATCAAAAAACTAATGTTTTTCTGAAGTGAAACTTTTTGACGAGGAATGATCTTTTTAACTTCAGTGTTCAGGCTCCCTGATTCATAGCTCTTTCTGTGTGCTATTCCATAGACTAGATTGTGCCTGGAAGGGGGAGGGAGGGTGAAAGTCTGAAAAGATCCCTCTTAAGCTGATTATACAGCGACAGTGATGAGCCGAGTCTGCCTCAGTGAGCCCACAGGGAACTGGTCTTGCATGTGAAATCAGAATGTGCTGTGTGACGACTGTTTCTGCAGACACATAAAGAGTATTCCAAATAACAGGTAGCAGATAGGTAGAAGTACTTCTGGAACATTTCTTTTTAAAGTGCATGCGTTAGAGACAGCCCTCTAGGCCGCATATATGTTTCTGTGAGCTGTGTCGTGGTTTGTCTCTTTCCACTTGGGAGAGGAAGATCTGCAGCAAGATCTACAGCACTCCCATCGCCTTGGCTGTCGATTTGAAAATTTGACAGAAAGAAAGTCCATATCACAGGAAGTGTCAGTCAGTTTGAGTAGATAGACATGGCCTGTTTGAAAAAATTTGTGGAAGATGAGGAGTTAAATGAAAAAATGCTAGAAAGCCTCATTTTAGTTGATAACATATAGCAAAAACCTCATCTGAACAGTCCTTGTAAGTATTTTAATAAATGTGCCCATCTTTAGTGTTTCCTGCAGCTAATGCTGGTGACCCTATTTCTGTGTCTAAAGATTACCAACTTTGACTAAAGTCTCCTTGGGAAGGCGCTTTGACTTAATACCATGCCATGTTAAATGCCAGATATCAACATATGCCTGGGAGAGGAATCACAAGCTTGTTAATCGCAAGTCAACTGAACTGGTTCCATAACCCTACTGATATTCCAGTTTGTTCTATGCATACAGTAGCGTTGATGCTTTCTTCAGCTGTCAAGATGAAGAATTGCAAAACCTTGTTCACTCATCTTGCAAAAAAACTTCCAAAATTCCACTCACTGATTTTGAGTTATTTCAAAACCTTTTGCAGTTTGGTAATTTAAGACAGTATCATACCAATATGCAAAATAGCATAAAATTAATGAGGCAAGATACTATGTCAGCTTCTGGTTATATATGCTGTGTAATTAATAGCGTTTTCTGTGTTACCCTTCGGCTCTGGTCATACAATCTTCTTACCTCTTTCAGACCTGATGTGCTCTAACTTCACCTTCTCATTTAAGGAAGGCGCTCTCATTCCCAGCTTTAACAAACATGGCCAGATAGAGGGGAAGAATCACAAGGCATGCTGCACAACGCTGCTGAGTCACATGCTGCTTTGGGGACCTTGGCCTTCATTAGGTCTTTTTACTCGAGTTATTAGCTCCTTGGAGCTAGGGTTCTTGCTTGCTCTTTTTTTGGTAAACACTAACAGTTCTGATTTTGCTTGCATTTAAAAATTGGTATCAGTTAATTGAGTTTAGCAGCTAACTTGTTTACCGTTTTGCTACTGGGCACGTACGCTTGTCTCTGCAGCCAGCTAGAACCTGCAGGATAACGTTTCATCTGCCTGATAAACAAGTTAACACACTGTTGTTCCAACATGTTGTTTTGCTTTTAATTGTAGGACCAGAATCTTTGCATAACTGATCATGATTATCCTGGATATAGTGATTCATAGTTCTTAAGTAGTGTTTAAAAAAAAAGGGGGGGGGGGGGGGGGGGAGACGACAGGGGGAGGAGAACCATTAGATGTTCCTGTGCTTCAAATAGATGTCAGGCCTCTGATTTCTAAATGGTGGTAGTTCCCTCCTTCCTCTTCGAAATCTTTAGTGTTTGTCGTGAGTGTAAAATTCTGAACCAGAGCAAAGGGCTATGCACCTACCTTTTAGTCTGTGCTTTTTCTTAGGAGGGAGTTCTTTTAGAAAAATACTGTTACACTCACCATGCCAAATGGGAGAGTTGGAAGCAATGAGAGGAAAAATGCTTTGTCTTAAGTCAATATTCACTTCAGCAGCATTTCTGAAGATGAGTAAAAAGGCAAAAAGAGTTTTCCTAATCTGGCAAAGTATCCTCTGGTTATACTGCTTTTCTTAAGATGATACTCCACTGGAACTGTGTGTGCTTTAGTAGCTTCTATTCTCAGGTATTAATTATGCTAGCTGGAAAGGGAAGGTGAGTCTAAAACTAACAAACTGGAGAAGGGAACATGACATCAGTTTTGGTCTCTGCCAAAAGCTTCCTGATCTTTCTGTGAAACGTTTATTCTAACTTCCATTATCCATGTTTTGCCAAAATGCAGCTTCCCTCCCTGCCCATGACACGTTTTCTATTTAGGCAATCACTGCTGGGAAAAGTAGAGTCCCTTATTTTATGTAGAACCTGGCCTCAGCTAGGACCTCTGACTGTTACTGCTGCACGGGTTTGGCAATCTGTCCTAGGTGATATGCCAAAAAGCATTTTCTTTTTCTGAAATTAAAGGGCAGCTATACATATAGAAAGTCAGCTGGAAGATACTCCCTTTTAAAATGTAAAATGCTGTTGATCGGTTAATTGGTGTTATCTTACCTGTATTTGTAAGGAGCGGATTTTTATCCCATGAGGACTTGAAATTCAGCAGGATCTGGGAGCAGTGCATCTTTCAAAGTGACTCTCAGCTTCTCTGCGTGCCCCTTTGACTCTTTGAAAATGCCATTCAAAATCTTGACCGTATTTTTTCTTCTGCAGCCATGTTGTAGGCTACTGAACTTTGTCATGGAAAAAACAAGTAGTAGCTACCAGCTAACGTTAAGAATATGCATTTCTTTTTCCTTTCAGGGAGAAAAAGTTCTACTGGCATTTGAAGCTTGTATTTCCTCACTGTCATGCTGAATACACTTTAAAAGGGTAAAGAGCTTGAAAACCAGATTTTTATAAAGTTTAAACTAGTCTGCTGAAAGTGAACTGCAAAATATTTTGATCAGTTCTTAGCTATTTCTGTTATACAAGGTAAACTCGAAATATTATTTTTAGTCTTAATTAAAAGGGTGTTTAAATTGAAAAAAATACTTGAAAGTTGTGTAGTCCTTTCCTCTTTGAAAGCTAGCGGGCTTTTCAAATCAGGCAAAATGTTTGATTGCTAGCCCTTTTCTCTGTGTAAACAGAGCAGCTTTTATACTCGTGATAGTGATATCCCATACACCTAACATACTCTGTTCTCATGGAGCAGACGTTCAGCAAGATTTGCCATCCCTCGCCTGCACACTGGAGCTGACCTTCGTATAGGATGAAATGGTTGCATTGTTTGCTTTGTAGGAAATCCCACATTTTGCAAAGGCCAAAAAATAAGCTTTTGTTGACAAATCTTTCTCCTTTTTTCCTAGCCTGAAGGGGGATGAGAAGTATGCCCTTGTCTGCTTCTAGGGCTGTAGGAACAGCATGTTTCTGCTGCAGTGTTAGAAACTAGAGAGACACATCTGTTTACTCCTTGTAGATGCCAATGAAGTCCCAGTGCTGAAATTGAGATAAAGCTGTCAGTTATCTATGCTGGATTGATACACATTTATAATCCTCCCATAAACTACTCAGTTGTGCCACTGTAGCATGCAAATATACAGCTTCCTCACAGTGACTCAGATAATAGGTTTTTGTGTACATGATGAACCATGTCTTATGTATTTGATTTTTATCTTTGGTGAAAGGGTGCCTGACGATAAAACACTCGCTGATATCCTTAAGCCATACATTGATCCAGTGGAGTCAGATCCTGTAGTTTGTCAAAGGTGCGTATTGAATAACTTTTCTTCCTAGTTCATCTAATGCACTAATAAAAGAAGGGAACGGTTCTGAATAAATGGCTTAAACTAGCTGCACTTCCAGCATGCAAAGCTGAGTTCCCAGTCAGCAGTACATCTTTAATTCCTGTAATGAAAACCATCCTAACATTCACCAACCAACTAAACCCTGGAGTATAGCAGCCAAATTTAAACTGGGAAAAGATTAAGAAATTGACTCGTGGCATAAAGATCAAATAAAGCAACTGTAATTCTAAAAAATGTAACCATAATTAACCTCAGTGAGGGTGACAGTGAACCTTTCCTTTGGAGTAATCAGAAGAACATACTAGTAATTATAGCCTTCATTTATAGGAAATACTTAGTATGTGGCATATTGTCTTTATGAAGAAATACATACTTTTGGCTGCTGACGTGGCAAAAGATATCTATCTCTTATGGATGGTAGGAGGAAAAGTCATTGTACATCACTGCTTCTTCATTTCTATTGCATATTCTTTTTTTTCAGATTAAAAATCTATACAGTGTCTCCTCAGTCAGATGTACGAATTTTAATGAAAATAGAAAACAGGAGACAAAACTCTATCAGGTAAGGTGTTTCTTCAGCTTGTGTGTTTATTAACTAAAAATAGTAAAAAGAAATAATATGTTTCTCAGTCCTTAATATTACAGATGGAGATTATGTAATCTCGTGGATTAAACTTCAGTGAGTAATTACCAGCCATCTTAAAAATGATTCAGCAAAAATGTTCTTTCTTTGTCTTCTAATATGTCAACACTGAAATTTCTGTGCAATTACCGAGTAGTAAATTCAGCCAACTCATACATGGACAATTTAAGAAGCTAGGGCACTCACAGCTACATTGGGGGAATAGTGAGTGTCCCTGAGCTGCTTCAGCAGCGGTCCATGCAAACATAACAATGTCTGCAGCCAGGATAGGTTTGTGTTAAAATGCTGAAGTACTGACCAGCAGCAATGTAGACATCCATTCCTTCTGCAGGCTCCTCTCCGGATATGTTAACCTCCCCAAGAGAGTTGAAGTGAGAGTTGAGGGGAGCTGTCTTTTTAAATCACTGCAGCAAAAATTATGTGCTTATCAGCATCCAGTCACTGCCTTGGAAATAACACATTTTTCTCAAAGTTACTAGCTCATCACTCTTCCTGTTACCATATTTCTGGGTGTGGGCTTTCAAGTCTCCAGAATTCAGCCTTGTGCAGAACTGTTTTCTTTGTTTCCAGAACAGACAATAATGTTGAACTTCAAAATTAAACTTTAAAGAAATCATTTTTGTTGGTATAAATACCATTTTGAACACTCCACCCTGTTGTCATTGTTGCTGAAAAGGGTATGTACCAGCTTAATATCATAGCTTATTGTGGTTGACCAGTGATTCCTAGTTAGGGTTTTTAAAGTACATTCTTTTCTTCAAATGTAACAAATGTAAATAATATGCTTCCCTGAAGCATGGTATATTATTTCTAAGGGGGAAAAAAAGGTATATTAAAAAATTTTAGTTGTAACTGAGCTTCCTGTTTGTGCCGTATTTTTCCCAGTAATTACTATTCAAAAATGTGTAACGTACTTCACAGTTCAAGCCCCAAACTCTAAATGGTTTTGGGTTTTTTTTCCCCCCACCTTCTTTGCAATCGTTGTTTGAAATATGGTTGGAATGTTTGCCATCAGAGTTGTCAGCTAGAAACCTGTTGGTTTTAAGTTAAATGTCTGGACCGATTTCCATTTAATTCAAGAAAAGCCAAATTCTTGGTGTTTGGGGGAAAGTTTAGAAATGCTGCTATTGTGAGCTACCCTGGAAAGCTCATTGCAGAAGCACCTGGGCAGGCAAAATTCTCTTAGTTCTCTGTCTGTCTTTCTACTGTATTTCCCAGGGTTCCATGTAGAGCTGTGCAGCACAGGCACTTTGGCCAGACAGGTTTTATGTGCTCTTGCACACACGTAAAGAAGCGCTTCTAGAGCTCAGCTCCAGGAAAGGAGATCAGAAACAATTTCCCTTTTTTTAAATATTTTTAACAGACTCTTCTCCTCATCTGTTAATAGTGGTACTCAGGACAGGTTCCCAGAGCGTGAACAACCTCTGTCCCTTTCTCAACTAATTAACTCAAGTTAATGCAGCAAAAACTGAAAAGGCATTCAGTATGTTACTGCTGTACATCTTCTTGCAGTACGTGATTGGAAAGGGAGTATTCAAGCAATGATACTGAATATTCATTTGTATTTTAAAAATACAGTAATTTATACACAGGTGGGTTTTTCCCTGGTATTTTAGTGCTTGGTTTTTCGTATTTCTTTTTTTGGAAAGGAAGAAAAAATAGCTTTTGTAATAGCAGGTAAAGTTCACCTTTTAATCTTAATGAAGTAAGGTATGTAAGTTGCGTAGGCGGCTTGGGAAGGAAACCAATTTAATATCAAAGTTGACCATCTCTTGTGCTCATCAATTTTTTTTGTTACTTAACCATTTTCCTCTTCTGAAGTCTGTACAATACTTCATTAGCTCACAGATTTGTTGAGAGAGAATTCTTTTTCATGAAGCTTTTTAGAAGAATCTCTGGAGTTGTGCTGCACTTAAATATCCTTAAGTTTGAGCCTCATCTGTATTCCCAGAATGAGCTATGTTGGTTGATACTAAAGTCACAGGAATTAGTATTTATCCCACTTAGTGAAGGTGAGGTTTAAAAAGAACTGTAGAAAGTTAAAATAGAAAAGTTTTTTGACTTGAGGAATGCAGCTCCTCACTTGGAAATTATATGAATCTTTTCATAGAAGTTGGTGGAGCAGGCCCAGCTGTGGCAGTGCAGACAGGTCAAGGAAGCAGCATATTGAAAGAAAATTCCACTTCTGAAAGCAGAGAACAAAGTTTGTTTGAAATGATGGGACTGCTATATCAGCAGAAAAATATCTTCTGTCGACATAAGCTGTGTGTCTGCCAGCAGGCGCGGTTATGCCAGTGTAGTTGTTGTGACAAAGGCTCTATGAGGGAATTTAAATTTTTACTGTAGTTGCATTACAATTAAGTAAGAGAGAATTTATTTTGATTTCTTCTCCTTTTGGCTCCCCCCCAGTTAAATTAATTGGAGGTTTACAGCTCTCATTCTATAAATCAATACCTGGAATTGTAGTGGAAGTACTTGGGATTGAAATGGGACCGGCTTGCTGCTTCGTGGTGTTCAGCGTGGAACAAAAGCTGAGCGCAGACGGAGCACTCTCACGTTTCTTCATCCACGTTTCTTTAACAGTGGGGAGCTGTTAACTGCTGGTTTGTATAGCCTTGAGTGCTGCTGTCAGCTCCGAGTAATTTCTCATCCTGTGCCACCTCGTTCTGTGTGGTTTTAGGCTCTATGTTCCTGTATGGCAAAATCCTCTTCCGTCACTCTGCAGGCAGACTGGAGGAGTAGGACTGGTGTAGTCTACTAATATATGCAAGTCTACACTTGCAAGTCTACACTATCCAAAACTTCCCCTGTGCCCACCAGAAAAATTCCTTCTCCGCAAGCACTAGATAATAGGAAGGCTGTAAATACATGTTGTTGAATTGGATGTTGTTTTTAGGCTTAGCAGAACCTTTTGAAAAAAATACTTTTCATAGTTACAATTACATATTATTGAGGAAGTGCAATGATGTTTCAGAGAACATCTAAGCAGGATTATTATGGGTTATAAAATGTTAGTCTTCTAGTTTTAAGATAAGTATGTTATAGAAGGGATTTTAGTATTTCCTGCAGTTGTTTATGAAACAGGAGTTTGTGGTTTAGGCTTGGCTGTTTTCGGTGTTTCACAGCAAATGGCCCTTTTAGTTTGAAGATCCTTTGCAGAATGCTTTAAATTTTGGGGGTTTTCTTTTTTTCTTTCTCCAGAAATATAAATTAGCCATGTAGTACAGATTTCTGCTTTCTCACAGGAGTTCTGCAGAACTTCAGAAAGCAACTGGATAAATCCGCTGGTGTGCAGATATCATGGATGGCTGCCAAACAACACGGTGCTTGCTTGCTTTTTGCTAGATGCCTTTTATCATCAGTGGTGACAGTTCTTAGAGAACCTTGTGATAAGCTCTTATTTCTGTCTTCTCTAAAACCAGCTTGTAAGTCTTGCTTTCAGTATGAATTGGTAGCACTCCACAATTACTTGGAGTAACCTAAAGCATAATCTCTCATCATGTCCTCTCCTCCCTACCTGTCACCTAACACTCTATAGCACCGTGACTGTTACACCACTTGATAGTCTTCTCATTGACTGCACTTACTTTATAAGGAACCTTATGAAGGAGGGTTTGAAAAAACGAGTGTTACACAACTCTCTTCTTCCTTTAAAACCCTGGTTTGGAAAAAATCTGCGTTTGAATGGGTTATAATAGTTTTCTGTTTGGTGGTGCTTGCCTCTATCACCTGTTATGCAATATTTAGTTGGTGGGTGGTGTCCATTCTCTCAGCTGTAACTATTCCAAGAAAGGTTTAACTGCTGCCTCTTGGACGATTTTTACAGTCTACATTCTTTTATAAAGTAGTCTTTTCTTTATTCAGGATAAATTAGTGTCCTGACTGTCTTCAGTCCTTTATTTGGGATGCCTTCAAAGTGACTTCATATGGTAAGAGTATTGCTTTTTCCACTAAGGAAACGAAAGATGCAACTGCCAAATTATACAATCTGGTTTGGGAAATACACCTTCTTATTTTCCTGAGAATTGCCTTATTAGGCTTTGTGTAACAAAAAAAAAAAAAACCAAACCAAACCAACCCCCAGAAAAAGAATTCCTAAATGCAGCAGACCCTTGATATTTCTTATAAGTAAGTTAATGGTCAGAGTTGGGTTTTTCATAACTACAGATATTTAATGAAAAAGCTATGTACTCATCCTTATTGTACAAGATGATCCTATTTCTAGAAGAGAAATAACTGCAACACACTTGGTTTACAGTAGGTATTTTAATCTAAGAGACAATTAATTAAATCTTAATGAGGTTAAACAACACAAATGGAATATCTCTTTTACCGCGTTGAGTAATATCTTGCATGAATCTAGCTTAGATAGTTGCCCGTCTTTAATCACATGCATTTAGTTTAATGGAATTAAAAAATAATGCCTTCTTAAACATCAGTGTTAGGTCTTTTATGTAGTGATTTTCTTTTTTGCCTGTTAATATATTCAGAATGGTATGTGAACATTGTTTCAGAATAAGTTGTTACAGAAGACTTTGGGGGATTTGAAGATAATCAGTAGGCAGTGACAGAATACTTAGGCACTTGGAAAATAGTCTGGTTGGCCTTAAAATCTTTGCAAAGCCCACTGCTTTCAATGGACCGTATCCTTCAAGGAGCTGGAGTACAGAGCAACACCAGACTGTATCCTGTAGCTTTCCTGTTGTACAACTGCCACGCCATGCAGGGATGCATACAGGATCAGTTGTAGCATTGGTTTTTAGAGCAGTAGTACTGGTGCAGCTCATGCTTCAATTACTCAGAAAGCCAAAAATATCAAAAACATTTTTGTACAAGCTCCAGCATCAAGGGGCTTCTTACTCTCTGTGGTGACGCTGGCTGGCACGCACGAGAATACTGGCATGTTTGCCACTTAATTCTTGTGGACCACAGGGAAGAAAATCTGCTAAACAAGTATCAGAGGTTCTTCTCTACTAAATGCCATTGCTTTATGGTGGTGAACACTTACTTTGCTTTAACTGATCCAATGCAGTTGCTTCCCAGAAGGCTGGATGATGTTAGTAATTTTGGAACACTTCCCTGTCTCAAGATCAGCTGGCAGAAATGAGAGTTATTTCCTTGGATGACTGAGTTCTGTGCTCAAAGAGAATTTTCTTTTGTAGTCTATTGTTTTTAAATAACTAAGGGTTAGATCACATTAGTAGGTCGCAGTAGTCACAGTAATAGATTGAAGAAGATGAAGTAAGTTTTTTGCTTTAGTGTGTGCAAAGATGCCAACAGACTTTTAGAAAATCATCTTGGAATTCGAAGAATAATATAAATGTAATGCAACCAGATCTTTTTAAATGTTGTATTTATATTGGATTCTTTATTTTCCTGTCATTTTTAAAAGCTGTTACATTTAAATATGTTGCAGATAGCCTCAAATATTGATAGTGTTGATTTTCTCCTTAATTTTTCTCCTTCATTTTTCAAAGGGCACTTTGTTCTGCATTATTATTTGTGAATAACTTCATCTAAAACCAACACAGCTTATAGTCTTTGCTTTCTGCCTTTCGTACGTAATTCAGTTGCTCTAAAAAATCATTGCTGTTAGTGTGGTGCATGGATCAGTTCTTTTTATTATCACATTACGACCTCATTTCAAAAACTACGTCATCTAACAAAACAAATATACTGGCATTGGCACGTTTCAAGCATTATTTCCTCCTCTGCGTTTTCTGCAAATGTTGAAAAGTGTGGGGTGGTTTATTTAAGATTCTCCAGCCTTACTTAGGAAGCAATTTCTCTTCACGTTTGTGTGGTGCGTGGTATACATGAGACAGGAATTAACGATACAAATCCCTGGCTGAACTGCTGGCCTTGGCATGAGTTGGAGCAGACCCCAAGCTGGCTTTAACCTATGCCAGCAGAAGATTGACAGAAGAATTCATTACTCCTCTCTAGCTCGAAGCAGCTGGCACAAAAGCAGCTCTGCCAGCTTTACAAAAGCAGGGAGCTAGCTTACAATAGTCATTCTTCCCTGCACAACTGCAGTCAGGCTCTGGCGACTCTGTGCTGTTCAAGGGGAAAGGGAATTTGGTCTGTAGTCTGTTTCTTAAACACAGCACTCCTGTATATTAATGCTTGCTGCTGTTTTTTCCCAGAGTGTTGGGTTTTGTTTTGTGGGGTTTTTTTATTAAAACTTCAGCTTTTCTTATGGAATACTTTGTTACATTTTCTTGTAGGTCCTTGTGGGCTTTCTAATTTTGTTACTGCAGCCATTTCAGTGTCATTTTTCACTTGCTCCTTCCTTATCTGAACATCAGTCTCTCTGCTGACAAAAGTGATGCAGAGCAACAGATGCCAGGATACACAGCTTTTACTGTAAAAAATAGTCACTTTAACTTCCTATCTGCTTGCATTTTTCATTGGAATCCTACATTACACAACATAGATGGAAAGCAGAAAACTGGTCATTGCTAAGTAGTATGTATAATCTGAATCTGTAGCATGCGTAGCTAAATGTTTATGATGTCTGACAACAATTACTTGACCTTTGAGAAGATTTTTGGGATGATTCAAAAAAAACCAGAATTTGTCTGTCTTACTATCTTGAGCAATCTTTTTTTTTTTTTTTTTCTTGAAAGGGATTCCTTTATGAACCAGTAGGCGCCTGTTTTTTAAAGTAACAATCCAGCATTTTGTAACTCATGCTGAATTCTTCTGGATGAACTGTTTTATAATTAATGGTATTGCATTAGGGTTTCTGGAGTGTCCCAGCTAGAGAGTCGCTGACTGAGACATCTATTGCACAAAGATTTATTTGAAATTATAGCCTCCGCTCCAAAATTCTGCAGTCTATGTTGGAGCAAGTTAGATCCAGACCACTCACAGAGGGGGAATATGTGAGTAAGTAAAGAGGTGGAGGATGAGATGACAATAAAAGTGTTAGTGTTGGCTTCAGCCGGTGGTTTGTCCTGTCTAGTCAAGTGGTGGTGGACCTTCAGACCCTTCATCCTTGCAAGGCAGGTGGGCAGACCCCAAATTCTAAAACAAAGAAAACTGTACACAGTAGCCTCTTTTCTGCATCATAACGGGGCTTGAAGCATGGGAGCCGCATACCCAGCATATGCACAGGCAGATTTTCTCTCCTCTCTCTGAGGAAGTGTGCGTTAGGAAAGGCTGTTTGAAGAACAATCTTGCAGTTTGCTCCAGCCCTCCGTCTCTCCTAGGGAGCAGAGAGGAACTTGCCGGTATGTATGTGCTATGTAACATACACATAATATGGAAAATGCCTTCATGGAAGTCTGTGTACCATGTAGCATGCACATATAAGGCAGACTTGAAAGCAAGAAGACAGGCCACGAAGCCTAAGAAAAGATTGCAGTTGGAAAAACCCCATTGAATAATCTGTTGCCCCTTGGCTGGGGGAAGGGGCTGGTAAAAATGGGCTGTAGAGCAGAAATAATGTTCAAACCATTTGTCCTATTCTGGTCTAGCATAAGTGTTGTGAGATGTATCGAGGGGTTTAATTCAACTGTATCTGTCTGGGTTGCTGTTAAATTTTTTCTGAAGGAAAAAGAGGATTTGCTGCTAGTTTCTTGGAAGAAAAAGACACAATGAGATGCTGACAAAGTTGGCCGAGTTTCTCAATTTTGGGGACCAGGCAGCATGGGGAGCCTGGAGTAGGAGGCAGCTAGGAGCAAAGATACAAGCTCATTCGCATTTAAGGGCAGTTGAAGTGATAGGCTGAACTTGGAAGCTGCAGCGCTGTGAAACACGGCAGTGTAGCCATCAGCGTTTTCACAAAGACGGAGTAGAGGAGAACCTCTTTATGTTCCAGTCAGGAAGGAGAAAACTTGTTATTTCCTGCTGATGCTGCCAAATGGGAATCCCTCTGTTTTTTCTCTTTCCTGACGGAAATGAGCTAGGGCTGATTGTTTCGACCTTGCCAAGGAGGGAATTGACCTTCCTGCTTGTTTGCCAAGAAAATAATTTGTTTTCTTTATTTCATAGCTTTTTCTTTTCATTGTAAAGCATTAGTAACCCCTTAATGGAAGGTTTATGGCACTGTGATTCCCATGCAAGTACGTATAAATTTGTGGATATGTTTCCACCATTTAATACAGAGTGTTAGGGGGTATTCAGGCTATCTCCATGTGAGCTAAATTTGGAAGTTAGAATTTGCTATCTGGGGATCTGAAATGACAGAAGTATCAATTCTTCCTGTTCCTGAAGTGGAGGTTCATTAGAGTAACCCAAGTGGAATAACAAAAGTATAGCCAATTTACAATGACTGATTTCTCATCAATTTTATATTTCTGTTCATTTTATCAGTGCACTGCTTGCTTATGTTAATTTGTCAAATGAGATTTGACCTAGTAGTTTTCTAACTTGATGTATTAAGGGTTTTTCATTGCATCCTTTGGTATTCCTTGGTATGCCCCCCACCTCTAAAATTACTTACAGTAATGTTTCATGAGTCTGTCGTCACGATCCAAACTGGGCTGCCCCGGGGAGGATTGTGGCAGTTCTGCGATTCCCTTGCGCTAAATTAAGGTGAAACAACACTAAGCGATCAATTAAACACTTTATTGATGGTAAAAAACAACCTGAACTTGGAAAGCATAACGGTAGGCAACTGGAACTAGGAAAGTGTAATGTAGGGTTACGTGGGTTCTAATTGAAATACTTACAAGAGGAAAGGAAAAAGAGGAAAAGGGAAGAGAGAAAAGAGAGTTATCACCACCCTTGGATCCCGCAATGTCGATGGTAGGCATGGCAGTTCTCTGGTGGTAGGCATGCATGTGGCTCCTCGAAGTTGTGTCTTTTATAGGCCAGAAAGTATTTGCTTTGTTGAAATTCAGTATCACTTTACTTCTGTATTCTTTGAACCAAATTCTGCTGAATCCAAGAAACTGACATTTGCTAGATTCACATTTTCCTTCTGTTTTGTCATACTTTCTCCCGTAACTAAAAGATGCAGAATGGTTTGTGCTTCCAGTTAATCTTTACCTCGTTATTGTGCATCCTGAATCCTTTTACCACATCACTCTTAATGCTCAGTCCACTAAATTGTTGCAGCAGATGCTTTATCTGCTTTATGGGTTTTGCCATCAATTGGTATACTTTTCCATTATTGTCATTAAACAACTTTTACTGTGTTTTTCTCTTTGTGCAATTGCCTCATTCTCAAGAGGTTTAAACAAGGACAGCCTTTGTGCTTCTACAGTGACATACTTGTAGTCTTATTTTGCTTATCTCTACTTCCCATTAACTATTTTGTATATTTTCTAGGGTAAAAGTGAACAAACCATTAAATCTTTCTGGACATCTACTGTTGTGCCAAATAATTCAGGTGACAATTGGTGTTCCTGCTGTCTGCACCTGGGTATTACTTTTTTTTCTTCCAGGACGTTTTACTCCCTGAAATACGTTTGTAAGAAGAGGGGTTTTGTGGTTTGGTTTTGTTTTTTTTTTTCTTTTTCCCCTTTTTACACTTCAGTTTTGAGCAGTTCTTAAGTTTCCCTAGTGGAGGGGCCTCTTATAGCCCGTAAAAGAGAGGAGACCGCGGATTGTTACAGCTTGTCTTAATACAGTCTTTGTTTGAGGATGATCTATGGCCAAAATATGGCAAGGAAAAGGAACAGGTTCATGGTTTTCTTCTTATGTGGAAGTGCCTTTATGTGTTCTGTGTATGTAGGTATAGTTAGGAGATGGTGATAATGTCCGAGATGCTTTTCTGGTATGCTGGCAACTTTTCTTCCTGTACTTTTTTTAGTTGGTTCCTAGCAGGACTTGTGGGCCAAACGGTTGATAAGAGAAGGTTTCTTGTCCTAATTTTCCGTTTTTCAGAAAAAGAACATCTGTGATAAAAGTGTTGTAAGTAAGTATCATCAAGTAAGATGGGGATCTAACTTGAAAAGGGTTGGCCAGGCTTCTGGTCTGTATTGGTATAGGTTGAGCTATGCAGGTATGGAGGAGAGGTTAGTGAACATTTGTTGAGGCAAATTATGGAGATCCTAGACTGGGAGAAAAGCCATAGACCAAGAGTGGAAGGAGGAGCTAGCAGGTTTTAAAATACTGGTGTAAACTGTAATATAATTTTTTTTATACTAAAATATAAACTTGAACTTGGTTCCTGTCCCCCTTCCTTAAAAGAGTGTTCAAGCAGAGTAGTCTTTCATATTGTTCAGCTGTTGGTAAGAATTAGTTACAAGGGAAGTGTTATGGCAAGTCTTCTCCTTTTTTTGTTCCTAAGGTCTCTGCTTTTTTGTTCATTGAATATTCTAATTCTTTTTCATACATATGGACTAACAAAATTCACTGTGTTCCAGATTTTTAGAATGTCAGAATTCTAGTGGCAAAGTTAAATATAAAAATTCCACATTATTTCAATACATCGTGTTTACTTTCTGCCATATAACTTTCCTTTCATACCTAATTCAAGAGTGCATTTCACTACTTCCATGTTCACCAAATCATAACCACACGAAGAGGTTATTCACCACTTAGGAATGAAAGTCCATCTGTTAGTTATTATCTTTGCTGTGCTGCAGCACTTCAGAATGAGTGCTTGGGAGAGACTTTAAATGCTGTACCCAGTCTTTGCTCTCTTCTAGGCAAATGCAGAAACCTAGGAAATGCTACCCTCTTTTGTTTGGGGGAAAAAAAAAGTTCTTTGTTCTTCCCATAAGTTAGCAGAAGTTTGATTGTGGATTTTTAGGACTAGGCCCAAAATAGATAGCATGATTTATTCTGTCTGAATTATGCCAAGTAAATACCTCGATGTTTCCACTCGGTTCTAGGAAGAAAAATCGTCTTTGTTTAAAATATGCGCAAGGGTTTTAGTTGATCTCTCTCACAGGAAAATTATGAACATCATCATACAAGTATGCATTTTAGTAGTATTTACAATTATTTCGATGGTTAAAAGTTGTTTGTTCTCTTTTCAGTGTCTAGAAGGCTAAACTAAAGAAATAACATGGTTACAATTTATCTTTAATTCCAGATTGCAGATTTTTCTTTATTATTAAAATCAAAGTTCCTGTAGATGACATTCAGGAAAACCTGATCAGCAGGGAATTTCCTGCTGTCTGAATTCATGGAGATAAGTTGCGCCACTGCAATGATAGCCACGGGCTACGTTTGAGGGGAGCGTGTTGTGATGCAGTGACCTAATGCGGCATTCCTGCCTGTGGGAGACAGATTAGGCGGCTGAATTGTTGAATTCCTGGAAGGTGGTGGAATAACTATAGATAGTGAAACTATCCTTTGCATAGATGCTATCAGAAGCGCAGAGCCACATTAATTTCAGCCTTTTGTGAGAGGTAACGAAGCCATTCGTAGAGCGAATGTAACAGATTATATGGGAACTGATGTGGGATTGCTGAATCTTGTTAAATTTTCTCAATTGTCACATTTTTTGTAGGCTTTTAAACTGCCTGCTGGCAGGCAAATTTTATTTAGTTTTTGTCCTTTAAAAAGCAGTTATTGTTATTTCATTCCAGCTAAAATCAAAAGCTGTTGTCTGCCAAGATTGTCTCTTTGTGGTCCTTCTAAATGGAGTCGTCTTATTAAGAAGAAATCCAGGCCTATTTCTTGCTTCATGACATGGGCAGAAAGCCTTGCTTGGGGCAAGAAAATAATCAGGGAAGTGTATTATTAGATGGTGGGTGTTGGACAAGGAGGCTGAGGGAATGTATGGAAGGGAGAGAGAAAATATGTGGGAAGTAAATACCAGGGAGGAAAGAAGTTTGAGAGGGAAGGGTGCAAAGAGAAGTCCCGCTGAATACAGGGATTGGGAAGCCATAGCACAGACAATTGGTATGAACTGGGCAGTGGGAGAAAGGAGAAAGCAGGAGGAGGGTTCAAAAGAAAGGCGTGAAGATGGGGTGTTAAGGCAATGGTTCTGTCAGGGGGGTCAGTTCATTTGGAGCCAGCCTTATCTTCAAATCCATCCTGCCATGAAGGGCTGAAGGAGCTTGTTTAGGATGACAGCCTCAGTTAAGTCGGTTCCTGCATCTGGCCCTGGAGCCTGGAAGAGTCCGAGTGAAAGGACAGACTGACGCTGGTTGCCATTCATTTTACTGGGTTGTCACTTGAAGCGCACAGTGAAGGAAGGGCCTGAAGAAGGTTGCAGCTCTTCACGGGTTCTTACTGAGCCGGCTACGCAGTCCCAGTAGTACAGGACAAGTAGGTAAAAATGGTGATAAAAGAATATCTGGTAATACCTGATACCAGGTTCTGCCTGCTCCATCTCATACCTGTGGTGAGTCTACTTCCCTGCAAGTCCATGGGAGGACCTCCATCCCAGTGTTACCCTACCTCCTCAGCTCATCCTGGTGAATAACCAGTACAGGAAGTTCCAAGACTTGTAAAAATGTCATTTCATTTCATTTTTCATTTTTCTCCAAACAGGTCTAACCTTTTGATAAGTAAAAACTTAAATTGTGTTTGTATATAGGCTTCTGGAAAAGCCTTACAGGGCACTCTTCTTTTGCCCATGGGTCTGTGGTGTTCACCCTCTAATGTATGACTTTGTTCTAGTTCTGGGATGAAATTGGGAAGGTTTTTAATCATGAAAAAGTCTTTCAGAGAGAACCTGAAAAATCAGTCTTGCTCAGGAGCATTCCTGTATTAGACTTCAGAATTGAGTGACAAGTATTAGTTTTCTTTCGAGGTCTGTTAAGCATGCACAGTCAAGGAAGAGGTTGGCAGGTGGCTTAGCAGAAAACCTGAACTTGCACTGGTGTGTGAAGTAGGGAATGTGGTAGACTGAGGTCTTTTAGATAGCATAGACAGTAACAGCAAAGTTTAAAAAAGAGAAGCATTAAGCTCCTTTATTATTGTCTCCCTGAGGTTTACAACCTACATTATGCACTAAAAATCTAGATGTTTTCTCTGTCACTCTCAAGCAATAAAATTTACTTCAAAAACAAAAAAGATAAAGCTCTGACTCAGTGATCTAACACTTCAGTAATTTACTATCATGAAATAGTTTTAAGTACAAATGTTTTATCTTATGCCAAGCTGGACGCTAAAGATGTTTTGTCTAAAACATGAGATAATGGAAAGTGTATTGTGGCATGTGAATTACTTTAGCCTCTTGGTGGTAAATGTTTGCTTAACCAGAAAAGAATGTGTTGAAGTCCTTGCCAAAGGAAAGGTATTGCCATACTTTGCATTTAGAGTACTGTAAATAAAGCAGTAAATATGTTTCTGTTCATGTGTGTTAATCCATAAGTTATGAATGCATTGATTCAATAAGAAATGTAATATACTGTTATCCCTTTTAAAGGGTTTCAGTAAGAAGAGGTCGTAATTACTTTGGGTTGAGAGAAACATGAAACCAAATATTTTCATGATGATTGAAGTTGAATATGAGAGAGTAGTTTTTGCTCAAACTAAGTTTCCCTTAAATCCCAAGAACTGAAATCCTGTTTTACCTTCAATATTCTTCTTGTGTGCTGACTCCTCTGAGGTACTGTTCTTAATCACACATTACTGTAAATCATAAAGTATATCATTTCCTTCACCCATCCAGTGTTGTTTTTGGCAAAAGAAAACCCAAATGCATAATATGTTAATGATCAGAGAAGGTAGAGCAGCTATGGGAAATACTCCACTCAGCTGCCCACAGTGTATTTTGGTTTTGAACTTCATTTGCCTTTAACTGATACAATAGCTTAGTAGTAATTTAATAATGCTGATTACAGAAAGAATTGCATAACTCAGATTGCAGTGTAATAGTGTCAGACCATCTGTTGGATGCCGCAGTTAGAGCAAGTGAAAGCAACAGGGTTTCTCTTACAGAAGGGCTTTGAAATATCTCCTCCTTTCCCCAAAATCCCACGTCCAGGTTTCCAGTGAGAGAGTTGGGAGACAATATTACAGTTCTAGGAAATAATTATGGAGAAGGTGCTCAGTTTACTTCCTGTTACCGTGGCATCATATGTTACGTGCCTGGCTTCACCCTTCAGGGTGAAGAGGAGTCCGTTTCTGGGAAAGGACTGCGCATCCGAATCGTGCGCCTCTTGTAGCACACGTGTATGTGGGGATTTCTATGGGGAGTTTCTTGCGGATGGTGCAGTAAGCAGAGATTTGCTTAGGCATATATGGGGATATTGTACCATTTTTTAGAAATTATTGCCCCCGTGTTCTGGGTATCAGAGCCCTTACTTCTGCAAAAACAGAGCTCTAAGTGCTTCCAATATACCTTTGCTTGAGTAGTTGTTCAGATAGCTTTTTATTTCATCTTCCCAGTACTTCTCTGATAATTCATAAGCAAACATGATAAATAAGGTACACTACTAACCATTTAAATTAAATCTGTAGTGTTAAAACCCATAAGTAGAACATCAAGTGATATTTTTAATTTAGAATCTGATTTTGGTAAATATATCCATTTTGATAACCCTATGTCCATATCTGATTTTGGTAAAGATACTCATTAAGAACACATAAAACATTTCAGCCCTTAGAGAAATTTGACTTTGATTCTCCTCTTGTTCTTATGTTTAGATGTTAGGAGGGTTTAAAAAAAATTACGTAGTTGGATAATAAGACTGGATATGTAATTTGAATCATAAGATAGATCTTCTGTACATGGTATCATCTGAAAATCCTGTGAATTGCCAGAAAGCCTTTTTTTTTTTTTCCCCTTTTCCAGAAAGTGTACACTATGTCCTTTGTAGTATAAAAATCCAAAATAAACTTCCCTGTTATTTTTAAGGTACAATGAACTGGATGCCAGTAGAAGCCTCCTAGACAATTTGAAAGGCAAAGTAATAATCGAGTATCCAACGTTATTTGTGGTCTTGAAAACACTGAAGAATGACATGGTGGTTCTTGGCCAAGGTAAGCATGTATTTATTTCCTGTTATGCTATACTTAGATATTTTAGTTAAATAAACAATAATTAAGGATACACCTATTAATAATGACAGGAATGTGCAGTATGTCTTGTATTTCCCTCTGAATCTAAAAGATTATTGTAAAAAAGCTGTTATGAACGCTCTGTCTTGAAGCTGCTGGCTGATGGCTTACATCCATAAGCTGTATTGTATGTGGTTTTCCCAACTTTGTTTACTGGTGCTTGAGTCTTTGTTTGTATATTTTTAGCCACTATGGTAAAACAACTTTTCAGACTTATGCTAAATTTTGTCCGTAGCGAAGTTTGACAGAGTTGGTTATTTCTAAAAAGTCAAGCTGTCTGGGGAAGATGAGTTTTAAGTAAGCCTGCTAATCATACAAAGGAATCATCCTCCTTTATTTCCTAGCGTAACTCCTAACGTTGGACAAATAATTCTGAATTACAGGGTAGTTACTAGAAATCGTAATGGCAAACTAGCTTTTCAGGTGGGTTAAAAGCACAGTGTTACCTTTTGAAAAGTATCTAGTTGAGGGAAAACTTTTATCTTGGAGTTAACTTAGAGGAGAGTCCAGGTCTAGCAGAAATTTGTGTTTTAGTTTTGAAGTTAATTTCCGTCTTTCTCCCCAGTATAAAGGCTTTGTGTCCTGGCTTCACTTTCTGCAGCTGCTGATAGAGGGAATCAGTTCCCTTGTCTCTTAGTCCCCCAGCTAGCCACCTTAGTTATCAAATTCCATACTTTTCAGCGATGAGCCAGTCTGTAATTTTTACAGATTTCTGAGGAAAACCTTTGAAATATGTTTGCAATGGCTGTTTTTCTGCGGCAGCTTAATCATGGCTCTATATGTATATAATATGACTGAATAAATATGAGACTGAGAATATTGTACCAGTGATATCAAACTTCCACGGATCTTGGCTGTTCTGGCTAGATGACACTAAGCGATCCATTGGAGCAGTCTGCTCTCAAAGAAGTGGCATGCAGACGTTTCTTGCGCTACGTACTGCAAGAGCTTCTGAGAGCAAGACACCACGCCGGGGGCGAGGTAGGAGTCTTGTCTGAGCAACTAGCTCCACTGATACTCACCCTAGGAGTGCACATACGTATACTGGAGTTCAAGGAAACTAGGTACTTTCAGTTTATCTGTTATTTCTTGATCTAGGTCCCTTGCTTTTCAGTAGTCAGCCCTACTGCTGTGATTTAGATGTCAGGAGGGAATGACAACTGATTGACTTATAAACTTAATCTGAATATGGTGGTTGTTACTGTCTCTTGAGCTAGTAGCTAGGTTGACCTTTTAAGGGTATGGATTCCAGTAAGTGTTGATCGAACAACTGTATTTTGAGGTCATGCTGCTGCAGGAACTAGGTGATTCTGTAAAAGGCAGAGTAGAAGGGCAAAGGGGAGAGAGAGGCAGTAATAGCTGGGGAAGTGCCCATAGCTTTGTCACCGGGCAGTGCCACTGTGTGTGTCTTCAAGATGGTGACCTTCCTCTGCTGCAGGGACCGTTCAGTTAGCAGTCATCCCTGAAGCTGGTATTCAGGGAACACTGGCAGCTACTTCAGGCTTTGGGAACCATTAATTTTCTTTTTTTTTTTTTTTTAACTGTTTCTATAGATTCCATAAAAATCAAGTGCATAGTTCCCCATTGAGGGGTCTTGGGTATAACATAGCAAAAGATTATAGCTAATGGCAAAAATAACACGATTTTCACAACTTTGATCATAATTTATTTTTGTACATCTTCTTAGTTAACATATTAATGCTTAACTTCAGCCTTGAGTTTGGTTTGGACCCTCTGTTCTTGGAGCTTTTTCTGTTAAGAGTGGAAGCCTGCCACAGTAATTCCAGATTCTTTCAAGAAAAGTGGGATCAGAACATGAATATAAAAATAGGAGGGTTTTATTGTCGCTGTTACTCCACTTGAAAACAAAATACCACTTTTGTTAAAGTGTGGTACAACCACTGTATTCTTGTGTTGTGTGTCATCTTTACAGAATAAAGGAGAAAAACCAGTATTTAGTGTGCTTAGCAGTTCCATTCACAGGTAATTAATTGGTAAGAGTGGAAATCTTGGGTTCACCTCCAGACTCTCCAGGGAGAAGTCTGCTGTAATCAGAGAGGTGCTTTAGCCCACTCCTGTCTCCCAAGCAGTGACCTTTCTGCTGCAGCATCTTGTGTGTTACTTGCAGTTTCTTCGGCATGTATGGCTTTTTGTATCAGTTGCACACTCCTCCTAAGTCATCCATCCTGCTCTTGGTTATCCTATCTCTGCCAACAGTGACTTTCCCTTCTGCCTTCCTTCTCCACGGGCACCCGGAGGGACACTTGTCTCGGAGCGCCCGTCCGGCTGACCCCCCCTTGGCATTGCAGGCAAACAGTGCCGCGTTGATGAGTGGATGCCTGGCAGGGTGTCTTCCACTACCATAGCCCTCCGGGGTCTGTTTTCAAAGGACCCAGGCTACAAGAAGAAACAAAGTCTTGTGGAGATTTACCTTACAAAATTATGCTTCTTTACTGAGCAGTCCGCAGATCTACCCCCTTTCCAAGGAAGGACAGAGGCAAATTTTCATAGCCACAGCAACAGGCACGTGCTGGGGAAAGATCACCGTTCCTCCCTGCAATTCAAGTTACTGCCCCCAAAGGCTGTGGGAGAGCTGGAGCTGGACGCCTTCAAAGAGAGACTGCTAGAATTTAATGAGGACAAAACCTTTTTCTCCTATCCTTGTTCTGAGAAATGGCTGAAGTATTTTGGCTGAAACTTTCAAAGAAATAAGGAAAATAAGGATTGAGGAAGGAAACTGGCACGGCAAAATTTAAACCCAGAGTTTAAATTTTACATTATAAGTAAACTGCAGACAGTTTTATGGTGGGAAGGACTGGGCAAGCTTAATTTATAGGCAGGGCTATCAACACCATAAAAATACGTTCTTTTTGAGTGAAGAATATCTATAAGTCCTGTTAAATAAAACTTACTGTAACAGATTAAAGCTAAAATTTGCCTGTTGAGCTTCAGTGTGAGTCAGAAGATTGCCACATTCTTTTATGTGATGTTCTGCTGCTTGACTTGCGTATAGCAAAAGCTAGAGGTGCTCTGATTTCAGCATACAAGGTCAGTCATGGCTGAAGATAGTAGGGGATTATGGAAGCTTTCACAGGACTTAGGGGCAAAAACAGTCCTTACTTTGTGCATTACTCAGTACATATCTGGCATATAAATTTTAATTGATTATACACTAGATTTAATGTAGACAAAATGTGACCTCTGATGTTTCTGGGTGAAATGCTTCTATTTTCTTGAACAAATTCCATTGAAACTGTACAGGTGCACACTGTGTCCTATGTATTATCCGTGTTTGCCAGCTGTAGAACTTACATTGGCAAGACAGTCACTATGCTGCTTCAGCTCCTTTTCAGTAATGTTTCCTTAATGAAGGATCTGACACTAAATGCTCAAAAACTTCTTTAAATTCATAGTCGGATCAAATACTGAAAATAACGATGAGAGCAGAGTGTGAATCGTGGGCCTACTTTGCTGTAGGTTATTTTTGTGCTGCTTGAGTGCCACCAACCAGTGGCATTTGGTGACCTCACCGCAAGGTGACCGGGGTCAGTGCTTGTTAAAGGAGGAGTCTCGGGGTGTGAGGCTGAAGACCAGTTTGGGAAATGAGTGCTGCATGATACGATCTCAGCAGACCACAACAGCAGTGTCCTAAAGGACAAGTTATTGTCCAGCTTTAACCTCATTGGCCTTAGCTCATGGGTTCACACAGCTTAACACCATCTTTGGGGTGCTGGCACATGTGGGTGGAGTACATAGGTGCATCATCTTAATTCTCTATTTCTGTTTAGAATTTCTCAGTAGTTCCCCATCTTCACTGAAATGCTAATAAAAGTGTTAATGATTTATAATTCGTTATAGTTGTGATATATATGTAGGAATGCAGAAAACAACAGTTAAAACAAATAAGCCAAGAGAACGATTTGAAAATCTCAGTGGAGGAAGAGGAAGTTTTGTGTGGGATAAATGCTCTGCTTACCTACTTCACTGAAAGACCGAAATTTAAAAACTAAAAGAAATTCTCAACATTGTCTTGCTTTCTCCTTCAACAACAAGGTCCTACCCAGGGCTTTATCCCATGTTATGAGACTGGTTATGTCGTATGAAATAGCTGTCCTCAAACGAAGTGTGATTAAAGGGAAAAGAAGATACGAAACTGCTTCTGTTTGAGCAAATAACATTGCTGAAACTAATCACTTGTTTGTTTTTCGTTTGTGTCCTACACCCTCAGATGCCAGTGAACCTGCAGAGGACTCGGACAGTGGAAGTTCATCCCGTTCATCTATGGAAGAAGGGGAAATTCGGGACAGTTTGTGACGGTTCTTTGAAAGAAGAGGGTGGAATGAGCCTTTTCTTTTTTTTATTTAATTTAATCTTTTTTTATACAGCTGCGTTCTCAGAGGTTTGGTTTTGCTTCCATCACTAAAGGCAGCACTTCCAAACTGCCTGCCTATTTTTGGATTTAGGAATGCATATTTAGGAATGTAAATAAAGAGATAGGGAATTGCTGGTTCCAGAAAAAAACTGGTGTTTAATTGCACCCTTTTGTCCATGTATCTTTTATAAATCACAGTAACCCAAATTTAAAGTTTCCAAGTTAGTTTCAACAATATATTTTTTTTCCTTTTACCCTAACAGCTCAGTGTCTGATTTCTGAGTTTAACTGTCTGATCACATATTGTATTTATATGTGGATTTGAATCTTAACACTTAAAATTACTGAAGAAAACCCCACTGATGTTTCATTAGATTAATTTTCTTTTAGGGTGTTTCTTTGTTATGCTGAGCTGCTGCAAATGATCTTACTTTACTTTTTACTTTAATCTTCTGCGGTGACATTTTGGGTGCCCGGTGCAATACATTCTTTTTCTTACTTGCATCTTGCTTAATGTGTTAAGGTCAGGTCAAACCACGTTTTCAGGGTGGCACGTTGCTGTATGTTTAATCTTCTACCCTGATCTTCTAAATTTGCATGGGTTTTAAAATCAATAGAAATGGATACATAGAGTGTCACTACTGCTAATGTATTGAACTTCTAAACAATGCTTATGTTATTCATCTCATATTACTAGTTTACCTGCTGAAGCCAGGTATTGTAAATATTTACTGGAATATCAACTAAATTTACCTACTTAAGAACAAATAAACCTTAAAAAAATACTCCTGCACTGTATCATCTGCTGACAATAGCAATCTGTTGTTAACTTCCGAGAAGATTTCTAGATCCCAGACCACTCATCCCTGTACGTAAGTCCCCGGTGCCCGTGGGGTCCGTCGGAGGACGAGAGCAGCGTGTGCTGAGAGGGGTGGGCCCCTCTGCGCGCTTGCACCAGGGAGTCCTCGGGAGTCAGCGTGGGCGTTTGGGGTTAGTTTGCAAGGGGCTGGCTAAGTCAGCATTTGTAAAGTCTTACGGACACGATCGCTTTGTAAGCAGCTCTGTGAGGTTGTCGCTGCCATCGTTGTTACCCCAGTCTGTCTCCTGCGTGAGGGTAGCACCTTTGAGAGAAAAGGTGATGGCATGGGATGCACACTAAGCTGCCATGAAGGTGGTTTTTCAGTCACAACTGTTCTTCCCGCCAGTGCTGACATTGTGGGTAGAAAGACAACAGAAAGCGGTGAAGGAACTTGAGGTAACAGGAGGCTGTGGCAGCAGTATGGGAGAGGGCTCGTGCTTCCAGACTCTCGGTCTAGGCTTCAGGGCACCAGGTTGTCGGTTCCTTACCAGTCATGCTGCATGCAGAGGATTTTTGAGATGTTCAGAGTTTTAGAAGGTGGGTTTTTTTCCACACCTTTGCAAACAAATTGCCATTAAAAGATTATTCACCCTGACATCTAGCTACTGAAGTTTGGAAGGAGCGTTGGACCTTTGTAGTCACATACTACTTTTTCTCACAGCTGTATCGTGTCCTTTCCCTTGTGTGTTTTGCAACCTCTGGTAAAACAGGCAAGTTTTTCTTCTTGCCTGGCAGTAGCCACCTGTGCTCTGTTTTCTTTTTTAGTCATTGTTGGTCTTCTGCCCACCTCTTGTTTCAACCTTTGGGGTTTTTAACTCTTTTTAAAGGACCAGGATTCCTAGCTATAGGTGCTGCTTTCATATTTTTTCAGTTCAGTGAAAGTGAATAAGCTTTTCCTAATCAGTGATTACTGCACGCTGACTTGGTAGCCACAAATTACTTTAAACCAGTCTTGAACCCGTTCATAACACCGATAAAAGAGCAGAACAGCAAAGCTACCACAGTTCATTTGCCAGAAAATGTTTCGTCTGGAGTAAAAGCATGGCATTTCTGTTAAGATTCATAGCACACAGTGGAAATTAGAGTGCTGCAAATATTAGCGTTGATCTGCATGTGTGTGTGATTAGTCGTTGGCTGAGGAGCACAGATTTGTAATTTGCAGTACTTTCCTACACTCTTGGAGGTTTTCATTAATGGTATGAAAAGGTTTGCCTGTGGTTTTGTTTTTTTTTTTGTTACATAAATCTAGTTTAAGCTTCCTTGTGAGCCAGACGCAACCATAATTTGTTTTTAAATGAAGATGCTGTTAAATCTAGCCTGCAGATTTAAATCTTTTCCTATGTTAATGAAGGTTTTAAAAAATTACTAAGGAGCATTCCTGTGGTGGTTACTAGAACTAAAATTTCCCAAAGCAAGCAGGGAATCATCTTCTAGAGTTCAATCAAACTGAGAGTAAAAGGCCTTGGTAGCATTTGCCATTCATTCCCAGGTTACTATTTACCTGTTTTTATTTGGTTTTGAGAACGGTTATGCTAGTTAGAACAGTGGAGATTCATCACATGCAAGCCAAGATGGAATTAAAATATTCAGTTTAGCAAAACTTGTTCAATTTTTGTTTCTAAAGCTGAATCAAAACGGTCTCTTGGCTAAAAGCTCAGCCTTACTGATGGCAGGTGACCAGTGCAGGTCCTGCAACAGTGATGATTCTTCATGACACTAAGGTCACTGATTTAACCCAGAACGAGTGTTGTGTAATAAACTGAAGGGAGAAAATACATCTTTAAAAGCTGTATTTTTAAATTTCTGGTCAAGTGCTTGAAATTTAAGACATGGAGCTGAGGCTGCTGGGAAGACTTCAGTTCTATCCGTTTTGAAAACATACTCTTGTGATCATATTATATGAGGATCCCTACAGGACTCTGCCTTGATTGAGCGCAGATGATGTCCGTGAATGAAAACTGTGTGATGTTTTAATCTTCATCATTCAACACCAGCTTGTGTCGAGTGCTTGATTTTATGCCTGCTACGCTTACTCATTTATTTTCCTCTATAAACTACTTGTCACAGGAGGAACAAGTTTTGTGTGCGTAGCGTCGTTACAGCATTGCTTTTAATGTTCAGACTTTTCAGGTTTCAAACCCTGAACCCTCAGAGCGTGCTTGAGCTGAAGGACCATCAGCTTACAAAGCAAAGAGTAGAGGCTCTTGTCCTGAATGAACATGCTACTTCAAGAAATTAACAGCTTAATGAAGTCATCCCTTTCACAAGCCATTAAGGACAAAAATAGAGCACAGCTAAGCGCATAGCAATAGCTGAGAGGTAGGACTGAGTCAGCCATATGAGAGAACTTGGTTCTTTTCCTTTTTTGTATAAATTCCTGCGGGTATGAGACATAAGTTACTGAGTTGTCATGGGTAAACAACACTATACCCCCTGTCAGAGTAACAGCTAACTTTTGAATGAACACATCTGAATTCTGGGTTTCACTATTTATTGCCGCATTAGGAATTGTTGAGCCGTAGAGGAAGAGAGAGTCGTGCCGCAAAATGTGTGGTTGGCGCTAGGTCGTAGAGGCACGCCGGACCAATTTTTGTTACTGCAGTTGCTTTGCATTAGGAGTAAAACTGTTTACCATGCCGAACACGCACTCTGGTCTAAAAAAGTACAGAAATTTCGAAGTTCGCTGTAGCGCTGACAGGAAGTCCAACCTCCGTGTTGTGTGTAAGCGTAGCCGCGATTCAGACCTCGCCCTGCCAGATACGGCTGTTCTCTGTTGACATCTGTAGGAACTGGGAATGTATAACACCTTGCAAGAGCAGGCTTTCAGAGAGTAAGCATACAGCTGTGATGATGTAAGGTCAGGCCCTATTTGGTCACAAACATTTCATTCTGCTTTCTTAAGTCCCACGCTCTTTTCCTGAAAACATTTACTCTTCCTTCCTCTGAAGGAAAAAATATCTTGAATTCGTGTTTATGCTGTTGCTATGACATTCAGTTAAACTGTATGCAGATGCAGGTTCTGTTAATAAGAGCAAAAAAAAAAAAACTGAGCCGTGTACTTCAGTGAACAAAGATTACCCTGTGTTTGTATTAAAATGTTGCTATGGCAGTGCATATGGTTTTATTTGGTGGAAAGTTGTGGTGAAATGGAAGGCAGGCGCATGTATGCAAGACAAACAAGAAATGGCAGCAAAACCAACTCAAAATAAATACTGAAACTGAAAGGGAAGTTGCAGATGACATGTAAACCCAGGAAAAAACAAGGATAGCTGTTTTGCTGCCTGTCTGTGATAACAAAGTGTGTTCCCAGCGTGTCCTGCCGGGTGCCGGTGACCCGTCGCACCGTGACTTAGCTCTAACGACGCCTGATTGCGAGAGCTTCTTTCCCTCCTTGGCTCTGTGCATCGTAACATTTTGTTGTTGTTTTGGAAGCAAAGTTCCACTGGCTTGGCCTGATTTCACCACTGCTAACTTTTCCTGCTGAAAAGCATTTCCAGGCTATCAGCGTAGTAGGCTTTTTGGCAGGAAAAAATAATAGAGTGGTAAAATGTGGAAAGCTGCTAGAGCCTTGCCTACCTTTGGGGCAGGGGGAAGTCTTTGTAGACTTACTGGCTCCTACTAGTGATAGAAATAGTGGAATTTTTTATTATTATTATTATTATTATTTAACTGGCACAGTAGTCCTCATATTTATCTAATCCTTTTGCATTAGGCTTCTTTTTGCATCAGTTGCCTCAGTCCAGCTGTTGGTGGGGTTGCGTGACAAGTCAGAGCGGGTTACAAATAATCTGCCAAAGAAGTGGGGATAGAAATCAGAAGGGAGAGGGAGTCTCGATTTAGAGAATAAATTACCACACTGGGAGCTGGCTGGTTTCTGCATGATCCCAGCTGGTGGAGAAAGCAAAAGTGTTTTTAAAATCGCGTTGCCACTTTCCTCTGTCATCCGAGTTCTGCCGCAGGAAGGAGGAAGAAGTGACTGCGAAAGCTGCCCATGGCCTTCCCACTCCTCGCTTCCAGATTTTCTGCTGAATCATATTGTAGCCCCAGAACTCGTCCGTTTTGCCAAGAGTGCCAAGAGGGAGTAGAGGTAAGTCCAAGTGCAGTAAAAATTGTTTGGTGGATGAGATACAGACATGCAGGAAAAAGAGCAGACAGGTGGCGTTAAAAGCTCGCCTGAGAAGCCCCCATCACTGTCGTATCTAAACTCTCAGCGGTATCGCGTCGTTGACCTTTTTTCCCCAACCTCTGCTCCCAGCTGTGCTTGGGCATCCGTATTGGTTTTAATGGGATTGTTCCACTACAGCACGAATAGCCGCTACTGGAGAGTAAAATACATTTTTCTGGTTTAAGTTCTTATTAATAGACTCGCTGGTTTTACAGCCGTGATGGCTTGATGTCTGATTTTGTCAAATTCATGAGCTAAGTAGGATCTAACCTGTTTGGTTTGAGATGCTGAAGGAAATCAGTAGCTTCTGAGAAACTGGTGTCTTTGACTTGGGTGATCTGCTGGGCTCCTTTTGATCTGGTGTTCAACCAGTGTTCTCAAAATACTGCTGGACTTACACTGCTGACTGTTTAACTGGTATCTATAATGGAGTCCCTTCATTCTTACTGAAACTGCATTCATCATGAGGTTAAGTTGTTAATGTATGTGTCCTAGCTAGATTCCCATCTGGGTAAATCTTTAAATTTAAACCTTTAAATTTCTTCTGTCTAGTAAACGAAAACCTTTACAAAATCTTGTGTAATCTTTTCCTTCTGGACAGTGGCTACATTCCATCCCGTGAGTGTACTTCAAGACAGATGAAGTTGCTTATATGAACGGTGCCTTGGGGTCTTTCAGGATCTTCTCCAATATAAATTGTGTATGCAGAAGTCGTAGCTCTGTAGTTTTTCGGGGGGAAAAAATCATAGCATACTGGATAGCATCTATGCAGTTTCTTGGTGTTTGGTCTTTACGGGGTAATAGACACAGATGCTTACCATATCATCTTGTTGGTTGAAGTCTTCTTTTACGGGATTTATATTTTCTGGACACCACGTCTCACTTGCCATTCAATGCAGTTCAGTCGTTCATGAGTTGAAATGCATTTATAGGTCTCTCCAAAGCAAGTTGTATGTTACTGCTTTCACCATGGCACCTCCACGTTTCTATATGTGGCTGTGTAACGTGGAGAAAAAAAATTGTGAAGGTGAAAACAGGGCCATGTCTACATGAAGAAACAGGCTTGAGGCAGAGCAGCTAGTAAAAGTACACAGCCTTCCCTTGCTGCGTGCTGAGCGCTCTGGGCGCTGCTTGGAAATAGTTCTACTGATTAAACCGGAGTAAACTAAAACGTGCACGTGCGTCAAAGCGCTTTTCTGCAGGAGCAGCTCAGAAGGGCCAGCATCTGGCAAGAGCAAGCCCCCGGTGTAACCCATTTAACTGCTCCTGTGTAGGTGGGTAGGTTTGACTTCCAACCCTGAACAGCTGCCCACCGCCAACTTTCTTGTTTCGGTCCTCGACCTGTGCAGCTGCAGCTCAGAAATTCTCCTGCGCACCCAGATCTGTGGCAGAGCAGATTGCACAGAGGTTCTCCTGGCTCGGCTCAGCGAGGGTTAATTAATAGCTTGGCTGTCCCACTGTCAGCAAGATGTCAGCTTCTCCTCCATCTGCTGCTCATTCCGGACAGCAAGCTAGCAGCATCCCGCAAGAGAGGATTTAATGTAATCATGGAAGTCTGTTTTCTGCACGTTCCCGCTCTTATTTTGTTTCCTGTGATGCCGCACTTAAGGAAGCAGAAACTTTGTCTTCGCTATGTTGCCTTCATTAGCAGGGCAGATTTTATATGTAACCCTGATATTGTCGTGGGTACCACCACACAACCACCAAACCCTTGTAAATAAGTGTGTTGGATACGAGACTACATGTTCCTTCGGTCCTAAAATCGTAGTTTGAGAAACGCTCCTTTTGGCGGCAGCACCAGAATCATGCCACCAGGCTCCATCCTCGGCTGACCCCAGCACTTGCACCGCTGCGGTGCCTGGGCGGCCGGCCTGGCAAACCGGAGCAGCTTCCAAATGGAGAGCCAAAGGACGGGGCAGGCAGGAGAGGGGAGAGGACAGCGCTGGAGCCTGTGCCCGCGGGCTGCGGCAATGCCGCTCGGCCGGCTGGCGTGCCGGGACTCCCCGGACAAGCGCCGGGGTCTCCGGGTGCCCGCCCGCCTTGGAGGAGCTCCACGCGCTGCAGGTGGCTTCATTGTCAGGGCTTGAACTGCTCGATGGCCTGGCACTGAAATGCGCTGAAAACTTGCTGCTGCTTGACATCTGTGGTATTTATTACGTTCCCAACTCCTCATCTGTTAGTATTCGTCTTGAAGAGTATCAGTATTTTAGTTTTTGACCAAGAAATAAAATTACAGTTGTGTTCATTAACCTTACCTGTAAGCCCTGATGATTACACTTCAAGGAACCCGTATTTTTATCATTTATATCTTCATGCCTAGTATTTAGGGCTTTTTCTGCAGGAACAACAGAGGGTATAAAGATTTCAAAGCAAGCGCAAAGATGATACGCCAAATATGACACCCATTCCTCTTACAGTATTGCGAGTTGTGGGTCTTAGCAGTTTTGCCATGTAGTTGCGAAATGCAAAAAGCGAAGAGAGGACTGTATGGGTGATGATGGGTTGGTGTGAGAGCCCAGCTCTGGAAGACTTGCAGTTCATTTTAGTGGGGTTCGTTCCTCTCTGTATAGCAGGATGATTTAATTTCATGTATTTGACATTTGCGTGATCTGCTCCTGCAGCCCTGATGCTCCCAGCGGTGCATTTTTGTAGCGAGCAGACCAGAGAAGCACCCCTCGACTTGATCAGACGTGGGAAGCCCCAAGCGCAGGTTGCAAAATCCGGGGCCTGGCGAGAGCCGCACGGGAGGCCGGAGTTGGAAGGGCCGCTTGTGTCTGTAGATGGTGCGCGTGTTACAGCCATACAGTCTACGTGTACAGTGCGCTCACGCGTGTATGTAATTGTTCGGGGACCTGTTACTAACGTTGACGATGGGTGCCATTCCGGTGTAACGGCGAGGAACGCGCTCTGTGGTCCTCTCTCCGCGCAGCAGCCCGGCGCGTGAACCCGGCCCTTTCTCGGGGAGCGGCTGAGGTAGTGACGTCTTCAGTGCTAGATGCAAGGAGAAGGCAAACAAAAGCACTTCACTGCTTTTTTACACTTTTGCTGTCAACAAATATTGTACAGACAAGTTTAGCTACAGCTGAGGCTGGTGGCCAGGTGGTGAATTCCAAAACAGCTCCAGTTTTGAATGCCTTCGGGGAGAGAACTTGACTGAGCAGAAGAGAGACGGCTGTAATTTCTCAGGCAAAGCATTAGCTGCCAGAGATGAGCTGCTGAGATATTTGGCCATTTATTTTATTGAAATATTTATGTCTCATCTAATAAAAAGTTGACTCTCAACCAGTTCTGCATCTAACGCTTTGACACTGGGTGACGCCCCGTCACAATTTTAAAACAAAACCTCAAAAATCAGTCTCTGGGTTTTTTGATGAGAAGTAGCTTTCTTACTAAAGACTATGGGAGGGTATTTTGCCAGAGACCTAACCAGTGACAGGAAAAGGAAAAAAAAAAAAAAACCCACCACCAAACCCTGTTGCAGGTTTCCTTTCAGTCTCACTTGTAGCGCAGCTTTACGCTAACCAGCGTAGTACAAACGTTTGATGCTGCTTTCTCAGATCCTCATTTTTTTTAAAAATGTAATTTTCTTGCTGCGTGCCAGCTAGCTATCTTACGACTCCCTTGGTTAGCCACATGTCATCTGTGTCCCACAGTATCAAGCGTAATTACGTATTTAAAAAGTGGGAAGGGGAGGTGAGGAAGAGAAAAGAGTGGCTGCTTTGCCTCTTACTCTATTGGAGAAGTACTTGAAATTCCTCACATTCTTCTCCTGTTAACAGTATGTTTACTTTTCATCACTGGGTTATTAGGATTAACAAAAAGTCATTGCTTCAAGCTCATTTAATTTGAATTTAGTGAAAGCAAACTACCTCCCGCGGACTGTAGGAAACATTCTTCTGCCACAGAAATGTATTAATTTGCAAAAAGCAGCCACCAAAAAATGTGAGACCCGACGACCACTTCCACCCCAACGTTCAACATCACCGTGCATGCGCTGCATTCTAATGAAGCACCTTATGTTGCAAATTCCAGGCCGGTTTGAATAATCTGACAGTCTAATTAACAGCGCAGTCTCTCTCTCCAACATTTGCTTTCAATGCTAAGCAGCTTTTTCTGTAGAGGCTTTCTAGAGCATGGGGTTGCAGGCTGCATGGCTCACTTCAAAATGTCATTTACCCAAAGAATGAGATTCAGCTTTCTAGTTCCTTGCTGCATCTGTAGTAGAGCTCGTTTTTTCAGAGAATCTAAGCTTTTCACAATTCAAAGTTTTCACAGAAAGCTCTTGCATTTGCTGCAATTGTCTGTTGCCTATCAGAATGCTCTACTAAGAGTAGTTAGGTAAATATTTCTTTATTAAATGATTAATTCCATAAATAAATTCTTTTAATTCATTGCATATAAAATTAAAATCATTTACAACTTATTCCAGTATTACAGGGGCTGGAAGGGGTAAAAAAAAAACCAAAATAAACCAAAAAACAAAACAACATCAGAGGAAAACAAAAAAGCTACAATTTGATAAATAAAATACTCAGCTTTAAAACAACTGATTTCTGTTTGCCATTAAACTACAGTTGGTACATAATAGCTGCCACTGTGAACACCCCACAAGTGCCCACCTCAGGAAGGAATGTAACTTCCAACTTGGTTGGGAATGGGTGGGAGAAGATGGAGGGAAGGGGAAGAAGCATAGTGTTAAATTGAACAGGATAGGGAAAAAAGAAAAAGTTTTCATAACCGGAACAAAACATTTATCTGATCACTTACAAACAGAAAACAGTATATAATTAGGTAAGGTGCTCCAAAAAGAAGCAGTAAACTTGCTCCAGTACTATGAAGCTTTAAAGTATGCTTAAATCTCTGTTGCATTAGCGTCCAGTTGCACAGTGCACTCTCGTAACATCTCAATGTTGCCCTCAAATGGGCAGGGCACCACTTCCACCAGAGGTCCTTTCTCCATGGCTGGTTACTTCAAAATTCTGTTTAGCATCCCACCCCCAATGCGACTTAGTCCCTAAATTTGTGAATGTCGTTGACTAGTCTGTAGTAGGGGTAAGCTTCATTTGCGTGCGGACAGTTGTAGTTGCATCGGCAGGACTGGATCATCATGACGCTCTTGGTGAAGGTTTCCCCGTCGTCGCAGCGGAACCTGATCTTGACAGTCCTGGTCTGCTGAGGGGTACAGCACCTGCCGTCCACGCAGGAGCCGCAGTACTTGGGGCGGTACTTCTTCACGCTGGAACAGCCGGCGTAAGTAAACTTCACTGGGGATGGGGACTTCTTAGTCTTGGTACATTTTTTTCCCTTCTGTAAAGGAGAGGCAACAACACTGTTAGTGGGAGACACTTCTCCAGCCTCTACCCTCTACCCAAAGCAGTCTGGAAAGAAGAGGAGCGCCAGAAGAGTCTGTATTTACCTTCAGGGAGGCATAGCTAGGCTCGCCACACCTGTTAGTGGGAGACACTTCTCCAGCCTCTACCCTCTACCCTCTACCCAAAGCAGTCTGGAAAGAAGAGGAGCGCCAGAAGAGTCTGTATTTACCTTCAGGGAGGCATAGCTAGGCTCGCCACACGGCCTCACTTCACATATCCTGGTCTCTTTGATGAGCTTGCAGTCGGGGTTGTCGTTGGTAACCCTCGTGGAGATGCCAGTTCCGCACGTCTTCGAGCACTGGGACCAGGAGGTCGTTTGCACGATGCATTTGGGATTCTCAAAAGCTCGGCTTTGTGGCTCGGATCCAAAAACTGGAAGAGAGGAGGGCTTAGCCTAAATACATCCTCTCAGCAGTTCTCTTTGCTTTCCACCGGGGTCTAAGGGGTCGCAGAGCCACCCTCCCGCCTCCTCCCCTTAACTGTCACCGTCACTGTCACTCGGCTTAACCCATACTCACCAGGTAGCATTTTCAGGCCTCCTTTCACAATGGCAATTAGCTCATTGTTCCTGGTTAGTTCGCCTTCGGAATCATCCAGACCAAACTCTTTGCTGAAGAAGCCTTCCAGCTCATCCAGCGCATCCTTGCTCTCATCGCAGACCCACTCTTCGCAGCACTGCCCGGGGACTTTGACCAGCCTGGGGCTGGGACAGCCCAGGTTAGGGAGAGAGAGCTCCTGCGGGCAGAGCGGGATGCAGCCCACAGCTCCATCTATGCACGTACACTGGTGTTTACAGTTCGGCTGGAAGCTTTCACCGTTCTGGTAGATTTTGGAGTTATATTCACACGGTCTCCCCTCGGACTGCGCTGCAGGGATCAACAGAGAGGGGAAGGAGGGAGTCAGCGGCGGGGATCGCTCGTTTAAGCGCAGGTATTTGCTGGGCTGTTAGATTCGATTTACGGTGGAGCTCCCTACAATCCCCCGGGGACGCGGGGCCAGAACAATAAGTTAGTCAGGAATCACTTTTCCTTATGTGCGTTTAGCGCAGCCCAGACATACTGAATCGCATTCCAGACTGCTGAAGTCATGTGCCTTTCTGCCAAGCTACCAACAACAAAGCATAACCATACATGGACTCGAAATTACTAAAACTGCGGCACTACGGAGACTCGGGGGGGGGATTTTGTTTTGGTTTGGGTTATTTTCTCCCGGGGGAGGCGGAGGGCGAGCCGCTTACCTCTGCAGATGCCCTTCAGCGCGGCGGGGCTGGCGCCGAAGTTGCACTCCAGCCCCTTGGTGTGGTCGCAGGGCTGCACCCGGCTGCAGTCCTCGTTCAGCTGCTTGGCGCAGACCTTGCAGCAGCCGCAGCCGTCCGGCACCAGCCCCACGCCCGGGGCGCACTGCGGCACGGCCGCCGGGCACTGGCAGACGGCGGGGCAGGGCGAGCCCAGAGCCTGCGGGAGGGGAGCGGTGGCCGGTGAGTGCCGGGAGCGGCCCGGCGCGGCGCGGCGCCTCCCCACCACCACCACCACCACCCCCCGCCTCCGGGCAGCGCCGCGGCACTTACCAGGCGGGCCAGGCAGAGGAGAGCGGCCGCCAGAGCGGGGCGGGCGCCGGCGGAGCCCATGTCTGGCGCCGGGGGTGCGGGAGCGCGGCGGAGGCGGCGGGCGCGGAGCGGGGCCGGCGCGGTCTGAGGCGGCGGCGGGCGCCACCGCCTTATATAGGGCGCGGGGCCGCCGCGTGCGCCGCGGCGCTGACGTCGCGCGTTCCGGGCCGCGGCCGCGTCCAGCGCTCGCGGCATCCCAGGAATGCGGCTGGCGCGCGGCGCGGCCGCCCCGCCCCGCCCCGTCCCCCCGGCACCGCGGGGTCCCCCCGCCCGCCCGCCCGCCGCTGCCGGGGCCCCGCACGCCTGGGGGCTGCCCCGCCGCGGCACGGCGCGCCCCGAGGCCACGGAGGCTTCTCCCTGCTACGCGTGTATTTTTTGTTTGTCTGTCTGTTTTTTTTTTTACTTCCCCCGTTATCCTTACAGATGCACATAAACACCAGGGTGTTAAAACAAGGGGCGTTGGAGGCTGTGCCGGTGGGTGCCCTGCAGGACAGCCGGCCCCGGCACCGGAGGGGACTCGCATCTGCCCGACACCCCCCCCACTCGCCCCCCCTCCCTCCCTGGGTGCTGCGGGACCGACCGCCGGACTGCTGCACCGGGCTGTACAGTGCTTTACCGGACTGTACAGTGCTTTACCGGACTGTACAGTGCTTTACCGGGCGGTACAGGGCTGCACCGGGCTGTACAGTGCTTTACCGGGCTGTACAGTGCTTTACTGGGCGGTACAGGGCTGCACCGGGCTGTACAGTGCTTTACTGGGCTGCACCAGGCTGTACAGTTCCTTACCGGGCTGTACTGGGCTGTACCGGGCTGTACTGGGCTGTACCGGGCTGTACAGTGCCTTACCAGGCTGTACCGGGCTGTACAGTGCTTTACCGGGCTGCACCGGGCTGTACAGTTCCTTACCGGGCTGTACAGGGCTGCACTGGGCTGTACAGTGCCTTACTGGGCTGTACTGGGCTGTACCGGGCTGTACCGGGCTGTACAGTGCCTTTGCACCGGGCTGCTTCACGTGCATTACACTTCCCACACGGCAGCCTGGCCGTACCCGGGATTTTGCCCTTCCTGCTGCTGTTTTGGGGAGAAAGGGGAGGTTCCACATCGCCGCAGAGCCCGGCGATGCCCAGTTTTGGGGCCCGGAGCGAAGCGGCGGGCAGTGCTGGGCCCCGCAGTGAGCACCCTGGCTCACCCGCGTAGCGCCCGTTCCGCTGTCCCTCGCTCGAGCTGGGCACCCTCGAACAGTATTTCCCCGTTGAAGTTTAAGGTTTGGGGTTGGGGAGGAGAGTTTAAGCTTCTGTTGTGGCGTCTTTTCTTTTCATGGCTGTAAGTATTTCCAGATGGGGATTTAGACACCAGACGTAACAATATTTCCATATTTGGTATAGCAGTAGCCTGCGTTTTTCACATTTTTCTGCTCTGTTATCCAACCACAAAGCATTCTTGACAGCTTCAGATGTTGTTAAATATAGCCTTAACTTCTGTTCCCAGGGCAGGAAATTCTTTGGAATTCCTGTTTTTCACGCAATCCGTCTATCATGATTTAGGAGAACTGTGCTGGAGGAGCCAACTGGCGTTACACTGCAGTTTGCTCCTTTATTGAAAAAAGCCCAGCAGTTGGGTCTGCTACCCAACGGCGTTACAATAAGTCCCCATTCCAGGGATTTTTTTTCTCTGCAAATGAGATTATTGTTCCTAACACAAGTTTGGGGTTTCTTTCGGTCGCCTTCAAGGCTGGGAGGTGGAGGAGCAGATTCAGAGGAAAGGCGAAACTTTGCCAAAAAAAAAAAAAAAAAAAAAAGACCAAACCAAAAAAAAAACCAACCCAAAACCTCCAAAGCCCACGAAAAGCGGATGGGGGGAGGGGGCGAGGGAGACAGTGGAGAGGGAGGGGATGCGAAGAGGAGGGGGATGCGATTAACCTGTCTGCGTAGCGTTTCCATACAGTAAGTGTCTGCGCGCCGCGCTTCAAGGATGGGCACCCACGGCGGGGACGCGGCAGCAGCCCCGCTGCTCGGAGGAGCGAAGCCCCGACGTCTCGTCACCTGGCCGGTGCCACGGCCGAAAGGGTTACGGAAAGGACCGATTCGTGGGGACCGTGCGCATGGCTGCGGGTAAGCGCTGCTCCCCGCGCCGTGCCCTCCGCGCGGGGGCCGGGGGGCGCGTGTGCGTGCGTGCCCCTCTGCGTGCGTTGTGTTGTATTTCGATACCAGCGGGAATAATAAGGCAGCCTTGTCGGACCTTGCCGGAGCTGCAGAAAAGGGGGTTTGTTGTTGTCTTGGGAGCGCCGCTCCTGGACGTGGCGTTGGCCGGAGGAGCGCGGCGGGGGGACGCTGGCTGCCAGGGAGGCGCAGGCGACGCAAGAAGGGGTGCACACAATAGGGCCCCTGTTCGGGCAGCAGCCTGAAGCCTTACGGCGGGCTTTCCAAAAACATACACACCGTTTTGTTTCACTTCTCCAGCGTGCATCTTCCTCCGAGCGGCTCCAGCCCCGGGGACGGAGCGGGGCTGATGGAGACAGCCCATTGCCCGCGGTCCAGCAGCACGGGGGGACCGGCACCGGCACGGTGGGGATGGGGATGGGGATGGGGACGGGATGGGGAGCCGTGGGATGGGGAAGCCTCTCCCCGCCGGGCACGCCGCGGCCCCGGGGACGGAGGCGGGGGCAGTGCGATGGGTGTCCCCGTCGGAGGGACACGGGTGCCGCTCCGGGCCCCCTTCTCCTGCAGGGATGTCCCCACCGGGCAGGAGGGCCGGCGTCCCCAGCGCTGCCATCCCTCCTCCCGGCGGTGCGCCCGTGCCCAGGCCAGGCCTGATGGAGGGCTCCCGTTGCAGGGGTTTACCCCCCCACACACCACCACCCAATTTATTTTCTTCGTGTTTTTCTTTTCATTCAAGTAAATTAGATCCATGTTTTACGTTGTGGTGGTTTTGTGGTTCGGGGAAGGTGACGGGATGAAAGCTCCGGCCCCTCTTTGCCCAGAACTTGCTCTACCGAAGGCGGCAGTGGTTTTCTTCATCACTCGCACGCCTCAAAATTTGACCAGAAAGGACAATAGCTGAAAGGGAAATTCAGTCTTTCGCTACACGCAGCTATCTCCCGAGACTGCCAGTATATACCATTTAGTGCCATTTCTGATGACAGGAGTTATTTTATGTGTCCGTTAAGAATTGGACAGAGACCACCGGCGAACTCAGAAGGTTGCCAGTAATGGCAGTAATGACTTTCCATCCCTACTGATTTGGCTGAGCCCCAGCTGGTGACGAGGAGGAGCAAGGCTCGGTCCCGTTGCCAGACTCCAAGCTATCCAGTACGCCGGGCTTCCCTTGGTTTTGGAGAGGCATGCATGGTTTTTGGTTTTTTTTTTTTTTCTGTGGCACTTGAGTTTTAAAACTTTTAACGGTGTTTTTTTAAATGGAGAATCTGAGCGGTACTTTTTCCCCCGGGCTGACTCTTTATGCAGCAGCGTTGTGATCAGGAGGGACAAGTCTGTGATTCAATGCAATTTGATTAAGTAAAATTTTGAAAAATTTTGAAAATTTTTCAAAAATTTTGAAGAAGCTGAAGGACCCGGCACACCAATGCGTGGTTAAATTGGCCAGTTTTGCTTTTCAGGGATTTATGCAAACACTTGTTTATTTAATTACATCTAATTTAAGGACGCGCACCAAGCGTTTTGCTTTGATCTATGACTTTCACAACATTCAGCAAATGCCACAGGAAAAGTCGATGAATAGCGCCTTTTCTCACTCGCTTTCGTGTCTTACCACGCATTCACACAACTTCGATGGGAAACTGTAACTGAACCTCCATTTGCTGAAAAAAAGGTCACTTCGAAAGCTTTGAAGCGCCTTTTAACAAACCTGTCCTGAATTTCAAGTAGTTGACAACACTTGAGATGGGTTGAGTTTCTTCGGAGTTCAGGTTAGACTGTGACCCTTTCATAGGCTTTCCCCGCACACGATTCCCTGTCGCAAGCTGTGACCCAGCGTTTACCTTCCAGGCTGCGCCTACGTCTCCTGGATGTACATCAGGAAAACAGGAAAAAGTTTGGACTATCTTCCTTTTTAGATTTTTGTTCGGCGTAACGGATTGTGCCAGACCTTTGTTGTCCTAAGTGAACTGGGAAATACTCCCTGCTTCACGTCATGAAGAGTATTTTACTGGCTGCTCACTTTTTATGCCGTAGGCAACCGCTGTTTGTCAGGTAAAGTCTGCTGGGAGCTTGGCTAATGCGAAGCAGGAATTCGAAACAGTTGGCTTATGCAGCAGGTATTACAGATTTACTGAGTATATCCTGTCATTTTCACAGGCCTGTGTCTCTCCAGGGAAAGGACTTTTCAGCAAAACAAATCAAGAAAAAAACCCCCAAACTGAATGGTCTCTCTTCCTTCCGCCCAGCATCAGCTTTTCGTGGCCGTGCGTAGGGACCGCCGAGCAGCGTCAAGTGCTGCGTAGGGCGGAGGCTCCTCCGGGAGCCGGTGCTCCCGCTGACAGTAAGTATCCGGCACCAAACCGGAGCACACCAGAGGTTTACAGCCACGTGAATTCCGGGGAAAGACCTCGCTAAACCCAGCGCCCAGCCCTTTCTCGTACCGTGTTTAGCTTCCTCTTTCTCATTCTCTTTTTCCTCTGGCCGTCCTTTCCCATGCGTTTCTTCCGTCTCTTTCTCTTCCGTCTCTCCTCCTCCTTCTTCTCCTTTTCCCTGTTCCAGTCTTTTTCCCTGTGGCCTTTCTTCTTCTAATGTTTACCTACCTTGGGCTGGGCCTCTCCGGCAGCCCCTGCCAGGCCGCCGGTTCCTGCTGCCCTAAATCAGTCCTCCCAGAGTCAATGGCTCCTCTCACCCACTCGCAGGAGGTGCAAACCCAGTGGGGCAAATTAAGCATAGCGACGCGCGGGCAGAGCGGCCGAGTAGCCAGAACGCTTCAGCAGCTAAAATTGAAGTGGGTTCAGATTTTTTTTTTTTTTCCTCCTTGCTTTGATTTGCTCGGAGTTTATGCTGGATTCTTTTGAGTATGGCATTTCCTATTTGTTTTCTTCCTCTTCCCTACTACCCTCCTTTTAGCTGTGCTCATGCCTGACGGTTTTTATATAGCCTGCGCCCTGCCTGTGGTTTCTAATATTTAGGGGGGTTTTTGCTTTGCAGTATTGGTGCGCTGAGAGGCACGTTGCTTTGTAGGTGCGCTGCGTTCTCCTCTGGCTGCTGTCGAGGTGTCGCAGAGGTTCCCGTTGCGTGAAAGCGAAAGGGGGACTTGTGAGCCTCCTGACTCTGCAGGGGAACAGGGAAGGGAAATTTGCAGTAATATTCAGTTGTGCTCATGGCTGCTTCGGTGTGTGAACTGCGCTGCCGTACAGATGCGTACACAGACACAAGTAAGGGACGTAGCAGCGTGACAAGAGGCGAGAAGCATCCCTTGCTGGCGGTCAGCGTGTTCCCGTCGAACCGCTGCCCGGCAGTGCGTGCTGCATGGCTTTCCCGCCCCAAGCTGGATGCAGAAACGCAAAGCAGTTACAGCCAGCTCCTCCTTGGCTCCTCCTGCCCAGTCAGAGACTCAAAATACCTTTGTCACTGTCATTCAAGGATCTGGCATTAGCTTTATTTTAGTACCAGCCACTACTGTTTTCTCAGTGAGGTGGGTGGATTACTTAATATATATTCACCTAATCCCAGGCACATGTACTTCAACGCTAGGCTACATTCAGAAGAAGCAATTTGCATCAGGCACATCCCTATAGCTGAAGTTTGCAATGAGAAGACTGTTACAGGCTTTGGCTCTCCATGCCACAAAAAAAAAAATAAAAATCAGGTGGTCCTAGCTAACACCTGTCTGCAGATGGATTTCTTAGTCATGCCTATTGTTTTCATCCTGTGCAGTGCTGTAGCTTGCAAATGATAGCAATATAGCCTGAAATCTCTTTATATATTCTAGAAAAAAGATTTTCACAGCTGTGTCTCCTGAGTTTCATGAAGGAGGCTGAGGCATCAGGAGCAGACACAGGTTCTTTCTCAGCGTCAGCTGAGATGAAGGTCCCTGACAGGGATCCAACCCCAGAGAGTTAATCATCCCAAACGACCTCAGAAGAAATTTCTCCTTAACTTTAGACTTTGGTCCTCAGACTGCAGCACGTCCCAGCAGAGCAATGCATGCGAACCAATGGCTGTTAAGACGAAATGAGCAAGCTCAAAAGAAAGTTGCTGTCGTGGTTCAGCCCCAGCCAGCAACTAAGCACCACGCAGCCGCTCGCTCACTCCCCCTGCCCCGATGGGATGGGGGAGAGAATTGGAGGAGTAAGAGTGAGAAACACTCCTGGGGTGAGATAAGAACGGTTTAATAATTGAAATAAAGTAAAATAGTAATGCTAATAGTAACAGTATAATAATGATAATAATAATAATGATATACGAAGCAAGTGATGCACAATGCGATTGCTCACCACCCGCCAACTGATACCCAGACAGTTCCTGAGCAGCGATCGCTGCTCCCGGCCAACCCCCCCCAGTTTCTATACTGAGCATGACGCCATATGGTATGGAATAGCCCTTTGGCCAGTTTGGGGCAGCTGTCCTGGCTGTGCCCCCTCCCAGCTTCTTGTTTACCTGGCAGAGCATGGGAAGCTGAAAAGTCCTTGACTAGCATAAGCAGTACTCAGCAACAACTGAAAACATCAGCGTGTTATCAACATTCTTCTCCTACTAAATCCAAAATACAGCAGTATGCCTGATACTAGGAAGAAAATTAACTCTATCCCAGCCGAAACCAGGACAGTTGCTCATGATTGCAAGGAGTTACTGGAGCTAGCTGAACCTGATTGCAATCAGTTGGGTTGTGCCCGAGAAATCCTTGATCAAAGCACACTTCAGGCTGTGGTCCATAATGGTTGTCAGCTGCTGTCTGCCCCAGTCTACAGCTTAACTGCACCTCTGAGACAACAGGCTCCTGCTTGTATCTGTGTTGTGGGACTGTGTGCCCCAGAATATGCTCTCTTCCATACCTTCAGGTTTGTTTGTTTTCTTTTTCTACGATTGGAATACATGGCAAACTCTTCTTTCCCCAAAGGTGTTTTGTTTCCTTGCAGTTAATAATCACAGCTACGTTTCCTGAAGGTTAGTCTGTGTCAAAGCCAGGGGAACCTCTGCTTGCCTTCTGATGTCTTCCCTCCCTCCCTGCTGTTCATGACCTGATGGAAGAGTTTCTTATCGCTGATATGTGGATATTCAAAGGACCTGCCTAGCCTTTGGTTTTGAGAACGCATTTTTGTAACTATTTTCTTGAAAAAAATGAGAATTGATCAATATATTTTTTTTTTCCTTTGCATGCAAATAGAAGGGGAGGCCTGATCTGGCAGGATGCTGAACGTGCTCTGCCATACAGTGAATTCTGCCACTTACTGGGCTTTCCAGGCTAGCGGCTGGAAATGTCACAGGATTAATTTTAGAATCCCCCGAGGTGCCTGTTGGCTTTGTTCAGAATCATTACTCATTCTCTGCTACGTACACAAGCTTATTAAAACACGGTGAGACCTTAGTTGTGTTTGCTGCGTTACTGTTTATTTCCATTCTGTGCCATCTGGGCTCTTACCCTTTGCCTACTGCTATGTTACACGAGCACCTTGCAGCGGCAGCTAGCTGTGTTCTTCAGTTGTGCGCGCTTATCTTACGGCATGCGCGAGCTAACCCATGCAAGCAAGCCAACCACAACCTCTTCCAGGGCTACTCTGCTGCTGGAGACTTGCGCCGTTCTCTGGCTTGTGCCCCTTGCTTCTGGTCCGTGATTGTAGTGAAAAAATCAATAGCAGACAAATAAGTAGACACGATGTCATCCTTGCAGATAGGGAGGACTTGCAGGCAGCCAATAGATCATGTATGTGCTTTAAGAATGTTTGTGGAGACGGAGTTACGATCCAAGAATGCGCAAATAGCTGCCCATCCCAGCCTTAACGTGCCTGCGATTAGGGAGAAGTGCTAAACCATCTCTAGACTTGATTAGCATCCAAATCTGAAAGATGCGCCTTGCGCCGTGGAGCTGGTCGGGGTGATTTTTCTCGGGGAGTGAAGAAGAAGCTATGTGAATGGAATCTCTTCCTCGCCTTACCTCAGCTGGCGGCTAAAATAAAACTGGAGGGAGCCGGCTGGGAGAGCTGGTGGGCTGCTCTGCGGAAGGGTCCTCGCGTGGGCTCCGTCCAGGAGCGAGGAGCCCGGCAGCCTGCGCAGCCCCGCGGGGAGAAGGGCATCCCTGAGCCGGCCAGGACGCCGGCCCGCTGTTTTCCCAGGGACCCCTGTCCTCAGGAAGCAAAAGGTTAGCAGGGGCTATCGGCAGACTGCTTTGGCGCGGAGACTTTTTTACGACTGCGTTAACGTATCTTTTCCTGTTGTTGTACAGAGACTATGACTCCTAGCGTCAGCGTTGAGATGAAAGCAGGACGTCTTTTGCGTGGAGCAAGCATTAAAAGCTAGCTGTTATGTTAATCATAAAAGAAAATCCGTGCCGGCTGGCGGCTATTTACTTTCGGAGAAGTTTGCTTTTGCGTTGTTACTCTTTCAACTCTCGCGCTCACCTGTATCCTTTTGTGCATGGCCAACCACGTGCCTGTCACCGTCCTCTTACTGCCTACCCTGGCGTCTGCTTCTGAAACGCCCCACGAGCTCAACTTTTAGGGGATAATTTGGGATCCGAGCAGAAAAATGGGAGATAGGGTGGGTCTTTCAGGTGAGCAGCGTGTGATAGCGCGGTAGTGTTTGTAACCGGTTGAGAGAGGAGAGCCTCTGGCTTCAAGGAGCGGGCTTTCTCAGGATGCGCCCATCCAGTGCTTAACGGGGCCGTGTCAAAACAAAAATCATTGATTAAAAGCGCGCCTCACTTGCGCTGCTAAAAACACTTCTGGATTATACAGGCTGAAAACAGTAAATATTTAATGTACAGGTTTACTTTTCCTGGTTTATAGAGAGCTCAGTGGGCCTGACAGAGCAGCGAGGCAGATGTGTTTATGGCGAGGGTACAATGCTGCAGTGTTTGGCCTGCGAGCACCGCAGGGGCACGCTTGGAAAAAATAAAAAGTGTTCCATTTACATTGGGGGAAAAAATCCTGAGAATGTTTCTATTAATATTAGCTGGTGTAAAACCCCAAATTCTACATTTCAGGCCTTACATATTTCAAAAATAGAGGACTGGATGGTGGTTGGTGAGGATGTGGGGTACGAGACGTTTCCTCGCTTACGTAGCCCGTGAAAGGGACGGTGGCGGTGGCAGCTCTTGCAGGAGAAGCGGGCTGTGGCCGAAATGCCCCTGGTGAAGGTCGGGTGTGAAGCGAAGAGTTGAGGAGCGAGCAGAGCGGGGCAGCAAACCCTGTGCACGGGCAAGCGGGTGCAGGGGGGCACAGGCCAGCGTGCCATGCCCGGGGTTTTCCGCAGACGAGGAGCTGGGGCTCAGGACCGCGGCTGAGAGCCTGGATGTTTTCAGTGTGCACGTTCCTAAAAGGCGAGAGGGAGCGGGTGCTGTGGGGAAAGCAAAATGTGCAGAGCCCTCCCCGCGCCATAGGATGCGCGCACATCCCACGCCTGCCAGATGCCGACAGGGATGGCGCAAAGCCACTTCCACGTTCAGGGGGATTTGTTTTGACACGTTAGCTTTGGTCTTGGCTGAGGTCTTAGCTGAGCGCTAGCTTCTGATCTCAATTATACTGATGTTAAAGCCCATTTATCTGGTCAAAATTGATGGCATTAATTAATTAGCACACATTAATTAACTGAAACAACTGACATTTGAGTTTCTGGAGAGCTCCCAAGGAACGGGTGGCTTGCATCTGCCTCCCTCCGATTTCCTCCAAAGTTATCCTCGGCTGAGAAGTGAGTTTATTTCGGTAATCTGATTAAATGGCTGGCAGCTTTTTAACTCTCGAAGAAAAAGGATTAACCTTTAAAAAGGGGTTCTTGGGCTGACTAACCTCTCAGGAAAATTTGCTGCTGAAGAAAAGTCGAGTCAGGAAGTAGAAGCCTGTATTAGGGCTGGCTAAGCACTCTATGATTAAATACAGCCATATATACATATAAAAAATGTAATAGTCATCTCAGTGTGTGAGTAAAGCTCGGAGCCCCGGCGAGGTTGTTTTGCTTTCCCACCACCTTCACCTGCAGCGGGACATCTTTCCCCAGCTGCAGGCGACCTGCCGTCCCGGTGACCCGAGGGGACGGGGCCGTCCCACGGGTACCTGCTCAGCGCAGGACAGCATCGTCCGGGTAAGAGCAGCTCGACACCTCTCCGTCCTGGGGCCTCGGGGCACAGGGGTGCTGGGCTGCCTTTGCCCTCAAGCCCTGGCTGCACCTTCCTCGTCTGCAAGCTCCTTGTCTGCCAAGTGCTGCCTTGGCCTCGTTGCTCCTGCTGCCTGAGGAGCTAACCAGCTTTCCTCCAGAGAAGGACAGGCTAGGGGCTACTAAGGCACGGTGAAGGATTGTTTCAGTTGAATTCTGCTTATAGAATCATAGAATCATTTAGGTTGGAAAAGACCTTTAAGATCATCCAGTCCAACCACTAACCTAACACTACCATTATAGAATCATAGAATCGTTTAGGTTGGAAAAGACCTTTAGGATCATCCAGTCCAACCATTAACCTACACTACCAAGTCCACTCTAAGCCAATCAAGGGTAGACTAGACTAAACCATGTCCCCAAGTGCCACATCTACCCGTTTTTTGAACACTTCCAGGGATGGGGACTCCACCACCTCTCTGGGCAGTTTGCCTGGCAGCTTGGCCATAACCTGCTCCTGGAATTGCCTGGCCATAGACCACCCTGTTGCACCTGGGGGCATCACAAAACGAGGGTTCCAGGAGAGGGAATATAGTGAGCAACAGCACTCGGGCCCGTTGCACATCCAGAAGGAGAAGTGGCAGAATAATGCAACTCTTTCTTTGCAAGCTGAATTACAGGCCGTGTTTCAATATGGCCTGCTCGTGCCTCTTTACCGTGCGTGAGTTGTGAGCACCGATTCAAGCAAACCCAGCCATCTCTAGACCCAAACTGAGATTCATTGATTCCAGCAGCAGCAGCAACGCTGGCCTGAGGCGCCCTGCTCTGCCGTGGCCGCTGCCCGGCGCCCCGTTCCCCTGCGTTTATGACCTCCTCTTTGCCATTAGAGCGGCACGCGGGTCTGCGGTAGAACAAAGACTCCAGCCCGCGTCTCCCAGGGGTAGCAAGCCAGCACATTAACCCACTGTGCGACCCGGCAAGGACTCGTGACTCTGGATTTTTACGGCAGGATGCCCTTGCCTGAGTAGCGCCCATTTAGGAGGCTACACCGTTGATGCACAGTCAGCTCCTGAAGGGCAGCTGGCATGGTGACAGCGGGCTTAAAAAATGCACGAATTGTCAGCTTCAGTCTGGATGTCACCATCATCTTAAGGCTAATGGACTCTTTCCTCAGCCAGCCTCCTGTCTGAATGGGGAGCACAGAAACATCCCGATGTTTATGGGATTTTAGCTAGATTAGTTACAAACCTATAAAGCAAAGAAAGAGACAGTTCATCCACTATTGGGGAGGGGAGTGTTAAAAATGCCACCTCAGATAAAATATTATGGGAGTTGAGTAACTGTAAATAAGAACCTTGCCTATGAAATAGCTTCTTATGTGAGCTTGGGATGAGGGCCAAGAGAATGTCTAGGGCTTGGGGAAATTTATTAGTGCAGATCAACAGGATTTCTGGGACTCGGGAGATGGGGTGGCAAAGAATTTGCCTGTTGGAGTCTGCACTTCCTCCATTCATGCCTGCAGCAGGAGTTTCACTTATAAAACTTTCAAGATGGTTCATTTGCATTTTTTGAATTTTCTTGGTTCTCATTAGCAGCTGCAGTTTTGTCCTGGGACTTGGGAGAGCTGGGTTCAAGCTCTGGGTTTCCACAGCCTGCCAGTGTGGTCTTGGACAAGTCACTCATCTCCCTGTGCTTCAATGCCGCTCTGTAGAGAGGAGATAAACATTATTTCCTGACTCAGGGGGATGTCAGGAGGGTGTGCTAAAGACTAGGAGGCATTCGGATACCTGAAGTAGGAGTGAGTACTATGGGTGCTTCTCGAATGACAAGAGCAGCCTGTATGGAGCAGCTACAATGCACAAGTTGACCCCTCGCAGAGGGAGGAATGGCATTTCGGTGGGGGACGATGGGTCTTCCCTTTGACCCCAGTCATTTAAGTCCCTGCCGTGATTCTCCCTACTCGGACACCTTTCTTCTGTACCCTTGCCAGTGCAAGCTGCCTGTCCTGATGGGGTCACCGGCATGCTGGTGATATTAGGGTCATCTTGGCTATGCCTTGCCTTGCCTTAAAAAAGGGGCACGGGCACATCAACTGCACACAACCTGGCAACCCGCCACCTTTTATCTGCCCCACTTTTCGTCTCCCTCATTCCCTTTCGCACCCTTCTGCTGTTCCTTATGCTATTCCTTACCTGTATTCAGCTTTCTGTCCAGGTTCTTCTAGCACGTGTCTCCCCTTCTGCAATCGCTTCGGTATTTCTGCCTCCACCTCCATCCTCACTCCCACATTTTGTCCGTGTTTTATTTTTCTTATCTTGTTTCTGGAACCCATCTTAGCCTCTCCTGTGTATTTCCCTTTTCCTCCCTCTAGTTCCAAGAGCTTTTCAGTAAACAGCATCCCTCTGCTATTCTGACTCATTGCGCACTGACAGTGGAAAGATTTCATCATGAAAGCGATGCAAAGATCTCCCAGTTTAGAGTGCGGGGTAGGTTAGGATGACCTCGCTCCGCCCGTCAAGCGAAGAGCCGCACGGTCTCATTCCTCAGCCGATGTTTATTTGGCAATTTATCTCGCGTTCAGTCGTTCTACATTCCCGCACCAGCGTAGGTACCTGTGCGTGCTGGGGGGATGCGGTATCATGCCCTGTATCACCCCGCTCCGGTATGATGGCCGAGAGTGCCTCAGCGGCTGTTGGTAATGTACTTAGCCGAAGTGTGGGAAAACTCTCAGACTTGAACTTCGCTTTGTATTTTCGTGCCATATGAAACTCGTTGAATGTTTGTCCTTCCCTTCACGTGGCTGCTGCCTGCTCTTGTATTGCACTGACATATGTGAAATCTATTTGGTCCCCGTTTTAATATGCTGCTTACAGTATAAATACAAAAACAGACAGTGCTTCTGAAGAGAAAGAAATGTAATTGTGGTGGTGGTTGTTGTTATAAATAGTGCAAAGGATTTAGAAGCTATTTAGCCTTTTGGGCAGGAATCGCAAGCGTTCTGTGTAATATAACCTTAAGGCTCTCGTATTTAGCTATAGAAGTCTTCCCAGTTGCGATTGGCCCAGTTCACTCATTACTGTTTGGCTTCGGTGCAGGATGAGGATGCTCTGTTCTTCAAGGGAATGAGGCTTAGCCTCCAAAACTGTGGTGTGCTAGATCCTATGCCCGACCCGTACATGCATATGGCGCTGTTAGTCGCAAAAATCGGGCATTTGCATGTGCAACTGGCCTGTTTGCATAAAGAACCGTGGTATTGCCACACACAAATTTTTGAGGTTGGTTCCTAAAATCAGTGCTGCATTTTTCCTCTGCTGGAGTGAAATGCAAATATTTATTTATTGACAGAGCTGGAGCTGATCGTTTTCCCTGTCCAGCTCTGAGCTGTCTGTTCCGTCAGATGAAAACAAGAAGTATTCTCATTTCTTTTTAAAATGCATTTGTTCATAACTGCGTTAAAAACAATCAGTGCCTGCTCTCTGCCAGCCCTGGTAGAGCGCTATATGTATTTTTGTGTGTGTGTGTGTATGTATGTATATGTATATCAAAAGGGGCTGAACGCCCAGAAATTCTCTTGGCAGCCCTGCTGTCTGGTTAGAAAAGGAAGTGAGCTACAAAATTTGAACATTCAGTTCTGAGACTTGAAAGCTTTCTGGATTTTATTACTGACTCAACAGGGTTTTCATTATGTATGTGGCCAAGAGGAGAGGTTTACGCAAGAGGAACATATTGTAGTTGAATATGTTTGTGATTTTACACATTGTTAAATAATTGAGATAACTAGATGTCTCCTAAATGGACAAAATAAATTAAGTGTTAGCAGCAGTATCACTGTGGCACAGACAAGTCAACACAAAAGAGTGGCCGCCCCCCATCTGAAAGCCGATTTCCAGTGCAGAGGGGTCTTGATCCAGATGATGAGTGGCATTTTGCTGTTGATGTGAATGGGAGCTGTCTTTTCCTCAGCATATCTGGAAGCCTCTCGCTGCCTGTCAGGCTCTTCTCTTCCACTCCAGATGATAGCATCGTCCTTTTTTTCTTTTCTTTTTTCTTTTTTTTTTTTTTTTTCGCTTTTTAGTAACTCAGTGCTATTTAAACAGCAGTTTGAAGCTACGTTTCTTCTGCTCTCATTTTCACGTTAGTTTTAGGAAGGAAAATATTTTGAGAAGCAGATTATCATGCAGAGAGAGAAGGTGTGGGATGCATGGGCTAAGCTGTAAATACAGACCAAGGCTGTGCCGGGCTGTCCCGCTCGCCTCCTGCAGCCGGGGATGTGCTGTCGGATCGCACCCTGCGACCGGTCGGCTCTGCCGCAAACCAGCTTGACAGGAAAGTGAATTCCTGTCCCACAGACAACGTGCTCCCAGCTAATTTTGCACTTGTTCATGTGATGGGTATTTATTCTTCATTGGCTTAAAAAGGTACTTATTTTTAAACCTCTGTGGTCTCTGGTGCCGTACAGTCTTGGTGCGTGTGTTCTCATGAAACTGCTGTCAGCGGGAAATGCTATCTATGTGCGCCTTTGCGTTTTACACGTGGGAAGCCAAGGCACAGGGAAAATATAAGATCACCGGATAATTCAGGCTGGAATTCAGAACCCAGCCTGAACCTCTCCCGGTCCCGTTTACGCCCAGCGCCTCCGCTGTGCGCACCACTGTGAGCAGCCTGGCTCTGCCTTCTGCGCAACCCCCCCGGAGGTGCCGGGGGCTGCGCTTGGGCCCCCCGCAGCCTCCCCTTCTCCAGGGCGACCAAGCCCCCACCTTCCCTCAGCCCAGCAGGCCGACGGCCGTCTTCGCTGCCGACTCGTGCCCGGCGCGCACGCAGGGAGCCTGCGTCTTCGTCGCGCCGCACCCCTGTCGCAGCCGCCGCGGGCGGGAGGGAGGATCGCCGGTTCCTTTAATGGGCACCGCGATGGCACGCTCGAAGCCGCGCCGTGGGTGCGCTGCCTGCGGCAGCAAACGCCATGGTCGCTGGAACGTGCTTGCCTTCGTTCTTGGTCTTTTTTTTAAAAATCATATAGCTTTAGGGCATATGACACCACCAGCGTCGTAAATCAAGCTGGGTAGCCTCTTATTTTTGCCTTTGATTTGTTCCATTTGTTCTGTCGTGTATCTTCATGGAGAAACATCTGCTCTCACTGTTCCTGTAGAAGATAGGTGTGAAGCGGTGTTGATGGCAGGAACAGCCAAGGTCTGGCACTGAACCACATGCAGGTCAGCAAAGTTCAAAGGTGTTTCCTTGCCGGTGCTACATAATTAGTCTCATTGAGAGTAAACACATATGCAAAATAGATCCACTTTTAGTGTGGGAAATGCAACGTGTGCCTGCCCAGCCGTGCGTACCAAGTTTATCAGCTTTTTTTCCACTCACCCCCCTGCGCTGTGCTGGGTGACCTGCGGCAGGGCTGTGCGGCGCTCGGGATGCTCGCCGGTCCTGCGCCCGGAGCGGGAGGTGGGAGAGCAGGGACCGCGCTGCTGGGCTTGCCGGGGACAGAGCGGGGGGCCCGGGGAGGCAACCGTGCTGATGCCCAGGAAGGTGAGTGGGAGCCCCTGTCACGGCTCCCTCCCGCCCTCGCTGTCCTCGGCTCCCGGAGGGGTGTGCTACGTGCCCAGTGCCTCCGGCCCTTGAGAAAGTTTTCATTTGTGGCTGCTAGACTCAGGACTGTGGGCTGCTCCTGCTTTATAGTACGATGGTTTTGTAATGCTGTTACGCTGGCTTTCTTATTAAAGGCGTATTTTTTTTTTTTTAGCCGCTTTTGCCTGCTAGTTCACTCTCTATTTTTGCGTCCATTGGATCAATTTCAGCCAACCATGAAACCATTTGTTTCCGAGAGATTAAGCCGGAGGCCGAGCCCAGGAAGGGGAGCAGCCGGGGGGAGGAGGGATACCCTGCCGATGCCCCGGGAGAGCCGGCGGCCTGAGCCCAGCTCCGGTTGGAGGCTGGAGGAAGAACCCATGGCGGGGAGGCAGAGGGCGAGGCCGCGAACACCCTGACCACAGAAAATGCCTCCTTGGCACTCCTATGGTCTTCAGACACCGGAAAGTCCAACCGCAAGACACAAATCCATAGGAAATGAGTTCTCATTAGTTCCACTGCCCACAGCGTGCTGATGGCTCCACCAGCGCTTCCAAGCGTTCAGTTTGGTCGAAGGGCTACTGGAAACTGGGCAGAAGGGCTACTGGAAACTGGGCGGATGTCTTCCCTGAGTCACCCTGCCTTTCCACCTCCCCAAGGTCGAGGTGCTTCGCAGGCCGGGGTGCTGCTAGAGGAGGTGATGCCCAGCCGTCCGTCGTCATACAGGCACCCAACCTGCGTCTGGCGTGCTGGCGCGCTGAAATCCATCTGGATCTTCTTCGTGGTTTTGCCAGAGATTTTGCTAACCAGAAAAACGTGGCATTATAAGAAGGCTGTACCGGCTCGTTATTCATATCCTCTCCCCGGTGAGAAGGAGCCAGAGAGCATGTTTTAAACGTAGCCCATGGTCAGATGGTGTAGGGAGTGCTGGAAGCCTGGGATGGTCTGGCAGAAAAATAATTTCCCCTTTTTAAAACCACTGAACAGCCCTTGTTCCTCCACACTCCAGCTGGTTAGCTTGGCCGTGCAGCCCGGGCATGGAGACGTGGCCGGATCCACTCCCGATGCCTCCCAGCACCCCTGGGTGAGCTCTTGCTGCCGCCTTCGCCTCCGCGGGCGAGGGACGGGCTCTGCCTTGCCTTTGGCTGCCGGAGAAGAGGGGCTGGGGGCCCGAAGGGACGTCCTTTCCTCGTCCCTTGCTGGCAGCTTTGCAGCTTATTTGCAGTGCAAAGAAATTGGGGGGGGGGGGGGGTGTTAATGTTTTGGAGGGAGGGTGTGCGTGGCACCGGAGCAGAGGCAGCAGGGCTGGGCAGGGGAGAGGGCCGGGGGTGCTGCCCAGTGTCGGTGCTGCCTCTTGGGGTTGGGTTCCCCTCGGGGGGTTTGGCCGCCGCTCCATCACGCTGTCCCGAGGGGAGCGATGGGAGGTGGTAATGCAGCGCCTGGGAGACGCTGTGCGGCACAGCACGCAGTTTAAGAGAAAAAATAAATAGCCCGTCGAGAGCATTGCTAGGGAAAAACTACCTGAATGCTTGGGCAGCCGCCGTTCAGTACATGCTAATGGCAGCTCTGATTTTGTGGAGCCGAAAGCACTGCCAAGCCTTTTCCTCCTGCCTGTGTAACGCTGCACCTCCACCTCCCATCTCCGCCCCCCCCAGAAACGCAGCAGCCCTGTGACACAGAGTTTTCCAACTGTGATACATTTCTCTAAAATTGCTTTCAAATGTTCCTAGCAAGAAACTGCACGACTCATTTTGCCCGTGGCCCTGCACGGCCGGTGGCATCATGGGTGAGCGTGGCGAGGCTGCGGGTACAGCCCTGGGCTCGGCCGTCGGGGAGCTGCCGGCCACCCTAAACACAGCGTCCCCCAAAAGCAGGTGATTGCTGGGGAGGCACCATGGACACCCTTCCTGGCACTGCCCGAGCCATCCTCTCTGGCCGGCCACCTCGCCGCTGGCTTGAGTGCTGTGCCTGGCTAAAACAGGCAGCCGGCAGCTCAGTGGCCAGCTGTGGCTCGGAAACGTCACATCTGGAAAGGGCATTTGAGCTGCTCCTGGGGATGAACCCGTACGCGTCCCAGGGCTGAGCCAGCACAGCCCTGCTTGGCAGGAGGGGTCCCCGCGCTCCCCGAGGATGGGGCGGTTTGGGAGGCAGGCGAGCAAAGATGACTCGAGCGAATCCGCAGAGCTCGGAGGAACGGGAGTGAAATGCCACGGCATCCTTCGGTGCTCCCGCCCCGCGTCCTTCCCTCCTGCCTCTGCAAATAGGCTCCTTCTCAAACGGGAGAGGCAGGCAGCGCTTCGATAGCAAATCTGGTCCGTTAAAAACCAAGTGATCAAGATTTACCTTCTCTGAGCCTACCTGTCAGTGTTCGCAGTTTTACTATCATATTTTCCAACATCTCCCCAGTGTTTTTCTCTTCTCTGTTGCCGTACACAGAGGCAGAGGAAACTTGCCTAGGCAGAGGAAACTTGCCTGTGCAGAGGAAAAAGTGAACCAGGCTTTCTCAGATGTTCTAATAAACAGCCTGAAAAAGCTTTACACGTTGATCCCATGCCACTTTAGTCATCAGAGGTCTTATTTACAACTGTAGCTTGCTTAAAAAAAAATGAAAGCAAAACACTGTAGACCTTCTGTAAGTACAGATGACCTGGCTGCCTGAAGAAAAACTCTTCAAAGAAAATTGTAAGTAAGATCAAAGGAATATTGGTTTGTTTTTTTGTTTTTTTTTTTTTTTTAAAAGAAAACAAAACCATGAATATTGTCTTTTGGAGAAGGCGGCACCATTTAAAAATGCTAAATGGGTGTAACAGCCCTAGAACCCTCTGTGTCCCCCCTGGCCTTATTCCATGGTGCTCATAAATATTTGAACCCTTTGGTGCATTAATCCTTTACAGCAAAGCTGTTAGCCTCGAAGGGCTGCAGCCATCTGAAACCCCACGGGATGGTCTGATAGTTCACGTACAGGGATTTTAGGGTGGATTATTTTTTTTAATTATTATTTTTTGCAAATGCGGACGAGTGGAGGGGGACGAGAGGGATGCGCAGAAGGCAGCGGCATTGCGTAGCTGCCTGTCCTTGGCAGGGCCTCGCAGGGCTCTCCTGCCGCTCTCACAAAGCGCACGTAGAATTTCTGGTTTACTTCCACTGTTTGAAGGCAAAAATTAAAACGGCTTCACTGGAGAGGACTGAGGAGATGGGTTCCGATAGCCACAACAACGGTGTAGCAAGGGAGGGTTAGGCAGCCCCGCAGTGACTTGGAGCAGTGCTAAGATTGCTCTAAATTATTCAAGCTATTAACAAATTGTAGGAGTTGCCATCCTGGAGTGCGCTGGGGTCCAGCCAAAACCTTCTCGTGTCCAGTGACTTGCTGGCAGGTTCCCTGCCCAGCGATGGCGCAGGAACCTGATGCAGTAGAGCATCACCCCAGCGTGGGCCAGCGTCGTCTGCCTTGGCCGTGTCGGCTTGCCCCAAAACTCCCCGGTCGGGAGGGTGACATGGGTATTTTTTGGAACAGTTTTGTTGCAGTTGGAGGAAACAAAAAGGTCAGAAGCCACATGGAAACGGAAATGCAGCATCTCTCCAAAAACAAAAAAAAAAAAAAAAAAAGGAAAAAACAAAGGTAAGAAGGTGAGGTGATTACACCATGTTTGTAATCAGCTGTCACACTGAAAACATCCAGCGTGAGGCTCTGAGTTCATCTAGAGGACATCTAGAGGAGCGGAATTATATGCAAGTGTTTTATTTCATTAGGAAAATCAGCATCTAATCTGTGTGGGAAATTGTAAACTTTGTTTCCACAGGAGTCCTGCTTTTTAAAATTTATTTGTTTGTTTGCCATCATACACATTGTGTTAGTTAAATAAAAGTATTTAAGTCAAAGAAAATATGACGCAGAAGATTCAGGGCGCCATTTGATAAACAATGGGCTGCAAGTTGTCAAAAAAAAAAAAAAAAAGAGAGAGCAAGTCTGGCACACGCTGAATCCATTCCTTTCTGTGCAGGAAGAAAAATAACAATTTATTTCCCATACAGCTGAACTCTTTCACAATCTGCATTGCTCAAAGCTGGAGTAATGGCCCGCAGCAGCAGGGACGTTCATCTGTCGGGATGCTCTTCGCAAGCAAAGGTAAGTCAAGTGGTACGCTGCCAAGCTCTCGGTGCCCCTGCGGCTGAGACGGCGGGTTAGAAGCAATAGCGTCTGCACCTTGATACAGGGTTAATTAGTTTTCCCTGCCAAGTAGCAGTGGGCAGCATCTGACACACGTTGAATGCTTTTCTGTTCGGGCCAGGTAGCCTACTTACGGCGCTGGTCTGGCCGAAGGTTGCTTACGTGCCTCAGATGCCTAAAATGAGTTGGTTTACAGCATTACCGATTACTGACTCAAGATGGTGATGCAAACAGTGCAAAGTTTGGGTCTCATCTTTCTGGCTCATGTCGGCTGACAAGTTAATCTTAAAATAGCAATCATCTAATGGGGAAAATCCCACAGATCTAGACAAGTGAATTACAAAAATAGCCACCCTCACTGGTAAGAGTCCCCAAGTCCTTTCCGAACCATACTGTGGCTAAGGGCTGTGGACATGTACCTGTTATCAAAAAAAGGAGCAAAAGGCTGGCAGGAATTTCCCTTTAATCTGTCTGGCATCAGTAAATACCTGCAGGTCAGCAGAAGATGTATTTATAGTTGTAACCACATGAAGCGAGAAAGCCTACGCTTGCCCTGTATTTTTCCATGAAAGAGGTGAAGTAATTCAGGGTTTGTGAATAGATCGCTGTTCCTGGACCTTCTTTTTTGACCCTGATTCCCTTTATATAACAGTCTTCTGTTCCTCCTGTGGATATGTTTTTTTTTTTTTTTGCCGGGAAAGTTATTTTTGGAATGATGGTTTATAGTTGATCTTCATGTAATAAGGCTTTTATATGTATTCTGTGTGCTCACACTTACTTTATGTGATGGCAACCAAAATTCAGCCCATTTGCTTTTAATTTTCTTTCCGTGTTTACAGCTGCTTTTGTTTCCTTCCCGTTATTAAGTTTTCCCAACGCATTGTTGGACATCAAGGATTCAATACAAAGTCCAGAGCTGCAATAATATCTATTCTGTTCGTGCAAAAGTACTGATGTCCTAGTCAGTTGTCACATTATGTCATCTACTTAGGCTTTTTTTTCTGAGGGGGGAAGCGAGTGAGCTATTTTAACATATTTATATGCACTCAGGAAGACAAGGGAATGAATGAATGTATATTTAGGACCTACTCTGCTTCCCCTTAAATCCAAGAGGGGAGGGGCAGAGCGGGGAAAGAGAATTCTTTCTACTCAGTTTGTGGAAACCTAAATCTGGCCTTCCTACAATTAAAGACCAGCAATCCCAGTCTTAAAATACTCACGTACTGAAACAGCTGCAATTTTACCAGATAGTGACTTCATAGCATGAGGCCACATCGTTATTACGTAAGAGTACTCTGGCTATCTTCATTTTGAGATACTTTCAAAGCGCAGGAACGAAAATACATTCTGGCAGAAGGATGGAGACTGGAAACTTTTGCTGGGAGGGTGCTGTCGAAGAGAGGCATGTTTTCTTTGCATCATTTCTCTAGTTCTTGAAGAAAAATCTAATAAAGCTAATTTTGCTGAGGGAACAGATACAAGGTCTTCTTGCAAAGGTTCTTTTTTACTGTAAATGATTCTCAGACTGGGATGCTTGCCAGTATTATTACGCTCCTAAAATCTTGTTTAGGCATACAATCAGGTTGGCCTTGCCTTTTGGAAGTACTGATCGTGTAGGTTTTCCAAATTCAATATGGGCTTCAGAAGCCTTAAAAATCTTTAATTCTTAACTTCTGCTTAAATGTCTTAAGGCTTGAGCCTGGAAATTAAATACATGGAAGGCTCCGCCTTGCTCCTAGTCAGAGGAATGCCTCTTTTGAACAAAATCAGGTTCAGTAACCCACACTTGAAAAAACTCTGGAAGCATATGGCGTCGGTGACTCGTCCTGGGGCTGAATAGTGCTGCAGCTTGTATTGGTTTTCTTTCAGGGATATTTTTACCCTTGTTTTGTTTCCCAATTCAAGAGCTTTTTTGTGAATGAGATAATCTGTTATTTTCAAAACTACAACTAGGTACTTTTTGGACTGTTGATTTGATGCCATTTTTGGTACCCATTATGTCTTTCCTGTAACTCATTCTCAGATCCGAACAGATACTCTCCAGCATGTGGTAAAGTAATTTTGTCTCTGAAGTGCATATAGATCATTACAGACTGCATCCCAGAGCAGGTGTCCATGGATGGGGATGACCATTTTCCATCTGTTTGTTTTATTCCCTGGCTTATTTGTCACTAGTAAATGACTACTGCAGTGACAGAACTCCCCAAGTATGCATTACTGAGTTTCTATTTCAGCCGGGAAGCAAGATGATAGCCCTTTGGCATGCACACAGCCAAGGGAAGACAAATATGAACAAAGTGGGGCTTTCAGTTCCCATATCTTTGCAAGATCGGGTTTTTTTTTAAATAGCCTTGCAAGGCTTAGTAATGAGCTTCTGCCGACGCAGGCTCAGCTGCAAAGCCGTCGCGGCCAGAGGCGAAACTAAGCGGAAAGCAGGGCAGAAGAGGGGTGGCCGGGAGAGCTCTGCAGGTGACAGCATGCCCAGGGACGGGACAGAGGGACAGACGCGGGCGCAGGAGCTGCCTCCCGTGCTGCCGAGCTCCTCTCCTGCCAGCGTGCCACGCGGCGAGGAGCAGCCAGCTCCATGCCTGCGCTGGGGAAAGGCAGGGATTGTGAACTGCATTCAAAACCCAGGTGAAGGCGGCGAGCGCAAGCTCAGAAGACCAGTTAAGTTCAGCTCAACGTGTTTATTGAGCTAGACTGATCAGGCAAAATTATACTACCAAGCAGTGCTTCTTTCTTGGTCACCGGTACTGAGTCAGTGAGTAGCATAAGCTTAACTTATAAAGTCTATTTTTATTCCGTTGCTCGGTTCCATTTAACTATAAATATTCCACAGTCTTAAATAAATCCCATCAGAAACTGAAGTGCTGCTATAAAAACATGGCGTTATCAGGGGCACATCCTGATCCCTTGTCCCTAAAAGCATTTGGTGCTCCCTGAGTGTGAGAAAGAAGCAAGTTACCAAAACATGTATCGGATTTAAAGAGTAAGCTTTCAATTGACGCATCACTGAAATGATGGGGCTACAGGTTACAACACGCCTAGGCAGGCCACCGACCCGGCTGGCAAAGTGCTCCCCAGAAGCCGCGGGTCAGCACAGTGTTGGGGCCGGGAGATCAAAGCGCACAGGGGCTGGAACCAGGCTGCTCTTCTTTTTAGGGTCCTGACTCAGCGCAGCCTGGAACGGTAATGGCTGGGAGGTTTCCCACTGACAGCTGCCGGCTCCCGGCGGAAGGGCCGGCTGCTCCCGGGGGCCGTGGCTTGTTTCGAGTCAGGAGCAAAGCAGCTCAGAGGAGCCTGAACCCTGCCGCGTCCTGGTGCACCTCCGGTGCCCGGGCTGCTGCTGGTGCTGCAGAGCGGTGGGAGCTGCTGGCCTCTGACACCCACCTACAACTCCCCGTGTACTTCTGCTTTCCAGCGGTGTATTTTTCATAAATCTTAGATTTTTAAGAAATTGCAGTGTAAACGTTGATCTCTGCGCAAGCCACCTTCTTTGTGACCTTCTTCCATGCTCCGATGAGTGGGAACGCTGACGGGATCCCCCGAGGTGGGTGCATGGGGCAGCAGGAGGGCTCTGGACCCGACGTCGGGAGCGGCCATCTCACGCTGGCGGCCGGCACGCACCTCCGCTGGGACAGCGGGGAAATGAAGGAGCTGTGCGCCCTGGCACGCCATGCATTAGAAATGAACGGCACCGGGGGAAAATTCACTGGGAAAGGTGTTTGCAGAAAACACCTAGAAGCCTTTCAGGCATTTTTTGAGGTGGGGACAGGAAGGTATTGGGGAAAAAACTGTGGGTTGGAAAAGTATTTCCAACTATTTTTAAAGTAAATAAATTCCTTTTGAAGTTGTGGGCTTGTTGCATAAATTGTGCATTTGACAGAGTAAGTGGTGGGATGTTATGGTAATTACTAATGTCCCTTGAATATTTGGTTAACCACTATATATAATCCCACATGCAGTAGCCTTTCCAGGGAGAATTTAGATCTACCCTTTGGGCAGGATTAACTGTTACTCTCTTGTTTCAGCAACTTTTCAATTATTTGATTCCAGCACAAGTTGTTTTCCATTTTTGGGGAAAAAAAAAAAAAAAGGTGTCCTTTTGACATCTGACTTTTAAAAACAAGTTCCATCCTGTACCTGCGTGTGCTGAGCTGTGAGGTGACTGCCTGGGCACCGGGCGGGAGGGGTGGGCAGGCTGGCCCAGCTGAAGACCCTGGCTCTCTTGCAGAAATGGATTTGACTTCTTTCCTCCCTAGACCCAGACACACAGAAAATGCATTAGCGCAATGCTGAACTCTGCGTTTCAGGTCAGATTCTTGCAGAGACAGTAACACTTGAGAAGGTACCCGTCCCTAACCCACTTCTCCTACTGGCATCCAAAGCATACCCACCCTGTCCCCGCAGTTTTTCTTCTGCCTGTTACTTTATCCTCGCCTTCCTTCTCAGTTCTTCCTAGGAAGATCTCCCTTCGTTCACTCCCTGGAGCCTGCATGCACCAGGCTGCGTAGGCTCGAGGCAGAAAGGTGATCCGCTCTCCCTAACCTCAGTTTTTCTCTGCGGGGAATGATATATCCTTGGGCTATCGCCTTTGCTTTGCAAGTGAAAAAAATTGCTTGAAGATACAAGCATATGCACTTAGGTGATGCCCTAAATCAGAATTTTTCTTTAATGTGTTAAAGTACAGACACACCTATGTTTTCAGAGGAGCTGCTAGTCTGGGTCAGATTTACTAGACTGGGTGTCCAAATGGTATCAGTACCTCTCTGCTTGGCTTTACAGCATGCTTTTATAAATTTTATTTGCATCCCATTGTTGTTGCCCATTTTCAGCTCATTTTTTTTCTGGTTGGGATGCCTGTCTTGTTCCGCATTACTGAGGCAATACAAAACTTACAGTACTCCAGCCACAGCTACCCGATGGTGTGGCTTGCGTGGACGCTGAGCACCCTTCCCGCGCTGCCTCGCTCGCTTTTCTACCGCTGCTATTTCTTCCCCCATTTTCCATCTTCATGACAGTTTGTCTCATAAATGCACTCAGGCATCACTGGCACAGCTCCTCACTGCTGCTCTGATACCAGAGGAGAAAACAGGCTCTGTAATTGCTATCTTCCGTACCTTCCGTTTTTCAAGACATTAACTGCAAATAAAATAAGACATTACAGCCGCTTACCAATAGAAATCCTTACAAGCAAGTTAAAATAAGATCTTAGCTCATTGGAGTACAATTTGAAGCTTAGGAAAATGTCAGCCGTAAGCCTTTGCACTCTTCTGTATAAAATAAGTCTGGGTCTAGTTTCCAAAAATGACTTTAAATACAAATTAAATACATATTTCACTCAGGATAGGCCTTTTTATACCCTGCAGAGGTTAAGAGAGCAAACTTTAACAAGCTCTCAAATGTAGAAACCGTGACAATAGCTCTGGTGCCTTTTTGGATGTAGAAACAGGGTACCAGTATGGTGTGAGGAATTTCAGTATTTAGATATCTGCAATAGAAATCCAGTAGCCCAAATATTTTAAAATATGTGTATAATTTCTAGTTTCATTTTCCATCTTCACATACTCACTTGAAGGCTTCCAGCTTGGGCTTTTTTTAGTTGGTTCAAGAGTCAGTCAGCTGAAATGATACATACCGCTAATCACGCTCTGCAGAATTAACCGGGGACAGGAATAGTGTCATTCCTAATCAGCGTGAGTAAACATTTATCAAATACTAGAAACGAATATTGCCAAATCCATTCATTTTCCTACTGTCTGGAAATAGAAATGGCCTTCCCTTTGGTAAATTGGCAGTGTCCAGAAATTTGCTAGGTGCTTTAAGGAAAATCATCTTATTGGAGATGGCACAAGTTTCCTGGCCAGAGAGCTTAATAATCCAAATTTAAGCAAGACCAGGAGCTGAGTGTTTCCAACAGAAATGGGGATGGAGAGCAGGCACCAGAGCCACAGACAGCAGTTTTGGGGTTTTGTCACCAGCTCTGGATGGGGATTGTGGTGGCCGCCATCTGAGCAGGGCAGCTGGGGGAAGGGTTTGGTTCCTCCTCAGCCTTCCCACGTGTGTGGGGACCCGTCCCGTCCCCCCAGCCAGCTCCTTCGGCAGCCCTACCTGCAAACACCTGGGAGAAGGGTTAAGTTATATCGCAATGTGATGAAACTTCTTGAGAAGCTAATGCAAATAACTGGGCATTACTTTGTTTGCATTGTGAGCAGGCTGGCGAGAGTGAATTTGAGGAGGGATTTAAAAGAAAAGACGTGGTAAGCTGAGCAGACTTAGCAAAACATTTCCTTATGGAGAGCTGGTGCAGAAGAAAGAGAAGAAAACATCAGTCTGAGTGAGCCTGAAAGGAGCACCAGGGATGCGTATATAAGAGATGGTATTAGAGTCTGATGAGACCAGGGCTGGATTTTGAAAGGAGGAGCAAGGAGTAGATCTGCAGATGGTAAAAACATTTATACTAAGGCCAGAGGGACCTAGGGCGGCTCCCACCGGCTTTGGGCTTGCTCTGAAAAGCCCAAACCTGATGAAGGAGCATGAGGAGCTATGGTTTTGAGGGATCTCAGAGTTGGGCAACTTCAAAAGCAGCATTAAAAGCCTGCGAGTTGGGGTGGCCAAGTGCCAGGATGGCAGAAGGGATGCTCCACTGCAGTGGAGTGACCGGGTCAGTCCGGACTTCTCACTAGAGGGCTAGAGAAAGAAATTTTGGAGCCTAGACACACTTTGGGAGGACAGAATGGGTAAGGAAATGGAGGAGTCAAAAGTTATCCGACTCCAAGTGCTTGAGTGGAAGGAGAGGTGGTGAGACCACTGGCATGAATGGGGTGGGAGAAAGGGGGTTAGGAGGAACGTGAGGATTTAGTCCATCGTACATGAGCGCTATGTGCAGCTCAGCATTGCCTACCTGCTCTCGCTCCTGCCATCTCACTGGGAAACCCTCCAGGACACAAACATCTCCATGACAATTGGCACTGAGCTGCATCCTTGCTGGCACTGGCCGTGGAGGGACAAGGCCATTAGGGATGTGGGCCCAAGGGCTGGGGCAAGGGGCTGGGGACAGCTGCTTCCCGCTACCGCTCACATGAGCTTAGTGGGCTTTGGTGTCTGTCTGTCAACCTATAACCTTGCATCAGCTCCAAATCCAGTCATAAATTTTAAAATACATTGTGGGTCTCATAAGGAAGCAACCCCATGCCAATCTTTCTACATATTTCTAACTTATTTTCATAAAAATAACAAGTTTACAGTGAGCGCTGGGGTTCAGGCACATGTGTAAGGGAACTGGTCTCATGTAAATGGATGCACAAAAACCCAGCTGTGAAGGTGCTACATCATTTAGAATAGACATCCACTCTATTTAATAGGAGACAATCCCATGCACACCCAGACACCACACTCACAGCTCTTTGTCAGAGCATGCTGGGTGCTCAAAAGTTATGATTACTCAACAGAAAATAATGCAACAATTTCTAAGCAGCTCTTGATTCTGGGTTGGGTGAAGGAAGCTCATTTACATTTAAATACCCTTAAGCCCCTGAAAGAGTTTGGATTTTTCATTATGTTTGGAAAATACCTTGTGCTTCTTTTCTACGTCTCAAATGTTATTCTCTTATTTACAGCTGGCCCTTGTCATTTCACTGCAAGGCTTCTCATTCATGAGCTGATCCTTTGCATGTCACTGCTTCTTTCCTAAGCTGGCCTCCTGTTTCAGAAGTCTACATATTCTCATATTCAGCTGTGTCAGGCATTTCTGTAAACTCCTTCACTGAGCTATGCTATGTGAAAAACATCACAGATTTTCCTAGACCCTTCCAAGACCTTCTTACCTCCATCACTTTTTCCTGTTTTGGTACTGCTTGTTGTAGGCAGCAGAGTAGCAGTTCATGGGTGGAGTGTTTATCATGGTGGGTCATTTGTGATATGTTACTTAAAACCAATGTTAGGGTTTGCCAGAATGATTTTGTGTTAACAGGTTTTTATCATGAAAAGCATAGCTGACCTTTAAAGTCCCAAGGCCGTATTTATGAATGACTCAGCCTGCTCTCAGTGTGGCTGAAGATTACAGTACGCAAACAAAAGCCGAAGCATACTTCTCCCATGTAACTTTTTGAGAAAGCAGTATTTGCCTCTGGCATTCACTGAGGGAGCTTTCCCTTTGTGTGCAAGAGGAAAATGGGGCAGGCTACAATAAAAGGCATTGTTGGTCCCAGCATGCAAAGAATGATGATCCAAGAACTGAAATAATAGAAAAGTGTTGGGAGGGAATTTGGTTCACAAACATCTCAGGATAGCTTCAGGCTTACTGAAGTTTTGATTCAAGCTTCTCATTCTTCTTAAATTCTTTCCAGGCCAAAATGGATTAAATAGCTGCTAATCTTCAATCACCCAGCGTTTCCCTGGGATCAGTGTTCGAGGATGGCCTCGCTGTGCCGCCGTTTCGGCCTCCGGTTCCTTAATGACAGTAAACCTCGGGGAATCACAGAGTATGTACTCTTGTGCTATGATTAGGATCTGCCTCTTCAAATTCCATTGTAAAGGTCTCTGCAAGAGGGGCCTTCTTCCTTTGCATCCTGGAAAGTGTGTGTCATGATAGTCAGCAAGCATGACCAAGTATTGCACCCGACAGGTACATGTAGGTTATAAGCTATCAGTTTTATGGAGCTGGTTTCCAGACCAGAATATTGCCTGATAGCTGTGCTTACAAATCACTGCAAATAGGAGAAGAAAACTGGTCTTGCTGTGACATACCTCGACAGATACTGCCAGCCCTGGACTTCAAAAAAAAAAAAAAAAAAAAAAAAAAAAGAAAAAAAAAATTGTGCCTTTTTTCTTCTCTTGCTAGTCCTATTGGGATGTTGTCCAATTGAACTGACAACAAAACAACAATAATAATAATACAACATTCCCACATAGATATTAGTCTTCTTTTTCCCCCTAAAACTGTTTTTTTAAAATAAAGTCTCCTAAAAAGTTCAGAAGATGTCTTTTTCCCCTCTTCCTCCTTACCCCTACTGAAAACCCCTAGTAGTTAATGCCAGGCAAGAATTTGCGGTAGCAGCTAAACGTAGAAACTATGTAATTTACATCCTGTGGCCCTATCAAATATAATTACAAACCATGTTCACAGCACTGCAAATTACACAGCCCTTCACCAGTGTGGGAGATGGCACGTTGCCTATTGTGATAGATGATCCCACACCTAGAATTGACTGGCAGCTTTTATAAAACAGCGAGGCATCCCTTTTGTGCCTGGCTGATGAAGGACAGATGGTCTTTTTCTTCTTCAAGGAGAAATCCCATCAGGCTTTATTTGCAATGTTTTATGTGCATATGAATTATTTGTATTAAAAGAGAATTAATATGGCATTTATTGGCGAACCATAACGCTTCGAGATGAAGTGAAATTTTTAACTATTTCTTGCATCAGCAATATACCATCTGTTCAATATATTTTGTTTCTCTAATAATGGAAATCATTTTCATTAGTTCTAAGGCACCCTTGTGCTTCTCTGGCAGTGTAAATTCATTTATACCTGCCTTTAAGGCCTCTCTGCCCTTCCTAAGCAGTGCAGCAGAGGCCGAGGATAAATGAGAATCAAAGTGCTATTAAAGGGACCAAAAAAAAGCATAACACAAGTTAATGCTCTTTAACGTTCATAATACTCGTTATGACCTTCCTCCTCCTTAGAAGTTCACATGTAAATTGGAAGGTTACGGATGGCTCAAGGGGAATGCCAGATTCCCTCTTACCCTTTCTTTTCTCCCTTGATATATCCCATAGCTTATTTGTTCTTTGGTGAATATAGTTGAACCCTGTTCAGCTAATCTTGTGGCTTAATTAAAATAATCTAACCGTTTCGTGCAAGTGCAAGGTGATTTATACAGCACAATGTGTTGAGCATTGTGGTCTTGAGCTGCTGGGCTAAGTGGGATGCTATTTTACCTTTGTCTTTTTAGAGCTTTTTAGAGCCCTTGCTCTTGGATGCATGGGTACTTAATGGGTTTTCCTGCTTTAATTCATAATAAAGTGATAGTCATTATGATAAAATAAGAGGCCTGAGCTTTTAGTGGCTTTTCTCTTCAGTATGTTTTGCACAGCTTCACTAATTGCATTAGATTCAGACCTGAATTATTGAAGGCTTCTGAAAAAACATGTATTTTGGTCAAGGACAATTAGGAGGAGTTCCTGGAAACTGTTTGCGCTGCTCAAGCTCAGCTGTCCATTAGTTACTTTTATTTATACAGCACCAAAAATGTGCCAGGAAAATTAAAGGGATTGTAAAGTTCTAGGAGACATTTTTGCTATATTGTTCCTTACAAGGGAAGTAAAACCTGTTCTTTCCTCTTAGAATCCAGACCTGCCTCCGGTCACAAAGGGTGGATGAACGCTGTAATGACAAAATACATAAAAGATAGGGCTTCATTTCCAGGAGAATCAGGCAAATCCATGGATGTCAAAATGAAACTCTCCGCTCCGTTTTGAATGCTCTCAGCGGTGCACGCAGCTCATGAGGTGCCTGCCTAGGAAGCCAGTTACCTGCTCGTGCAGGAGAGCCTTCGAAGGCACCGAGCGCCGGTGGGTGGTCTGCGGGCACGATCCCACACGCAGTTAGTTAGCGCTGCACCTCGGCCACGGCCCGTCTGCTTCTCGCTGCCTGTAAACGCTGCTCCGAACGCGGCCGGCAATGCAGAGCCTGAGCGGCGAGAGCGACGGCTGGAGAGGATGCGGGGAAATTCGGTGCAAGTAGAAGAAACAAGCGGCCGATGAACGAGTAGGCAGGAGGGCAATTCTGAATGGAAAATTGCCCCGGGCAGGGGAGGGTGGGCTGCAAAATTAAATGGGAGGTGAAAAACATGGAAAATGGAGTGGAGGAGGGAAGACGCTGCCTGGAGGGGTCTTGTGAAAATCCCTGTATGGCACAGGGGCTGGTGGCCATCGCGGAGCATCCGTCGGGCTTTGGGAGGATCGCTCACTGGTGGAGCCAGGTGCAAGCAAGGATTTGGCGGGCGGGGGCTTGTAAAAAAGAAACGTCAGTGCTAGCAACAGCAGCAGGCTTGACTGTAATGAGCTGAATGAATGTGGCGCAAGGGATGTTTCAGGTAGAAGGAGAAATGTGGGATTTCTTGTGTGTGTAATTAGGACACTTGGCAGCTGGGTAAGCTTTAATTGCCATCTAAAGCTCCTGATCTTGCCAAAGAATGAAGAGAGTGAAGAGAGCTATTGATTTCCGTCTGGGCGAACAATTTACTTCTTAGTGCTCATCAGCCTGATGTGTATCTTCATTCCCTGTCACTGCTGCGTGCAAGCTAAAGCTGCTTTCATTGGCAGATTTCAGGTGGGGGTTCAGTTGAATATGTGGCTAGAATTGCAAGGCGTTAATGGTAAAAACGGCCTTACCACACTGTCAGTGCACAATGTGCTGTTAGTTTTGGAAAATCTCCACATCTCTAGGTCCTTATATAAAGCTTCTCTTTGCTGTAGTGTCCAGTTGCCTCCCAAAAATAAAATGGGCACAGAAGGAGCCTTCTTCTCGCTCTGCTCAACAGGAGCAAGGCAATGTTTATTTTATATGATCCATGTTTGCTTATAAATGTGGTGTTACTGAGTAGAGGACTAGATCAAAGAAGTGGATTTTGCATTTCTCTTTGAAGACACAGATGTCCACAGTCAACATGATCTCTTTTGGGGGCGGCTTCCAAATTTCATGGGCTAAATGCCACATTTTTGCCCTGTCGTTGACAGTCTCATTGTTCCAGGGGCACATAACTGGTGCAGGTCATGATCTTGAAACGGAGACACAATGAGAAAACTCATATGCAGACACAAAGTGTAGCAATTTAATTGGAAAACAAAAACCCTAAGTGGTATTTTGGGGGAAAAGGTTGAGAAGAGAGAAAGAGGAGGTAGAATTACCTTCGCAAAGCTATCAAAAACCCAGACTTGCTGCAATTTACAATATGCAAATAGCGTCATTAGGCAGAAACAGATTTTTATACAACTAATCGATCTACCATTGTGCATGTAATGGGAGATTGGTGTGCCCGTGCAGGGTAGACGTGTGTATGGTTTTCTGAAATTAAAAAACTAAAGGTTAGAATGATGAATTCCCTTCTGTTGAGGAATAGATAATTAGTCAAATGGTGATATTCAGCACATGCAACTTATTCATGTAGGAAATTCCATCAGATAGTGCCCCAGGGGCATTGGACACCCTACAGTAAAAATAATCATGGTCAAGAGTAAAAATTGTTAGATGTGCCCAATTCTGGCAAAATTATTTGTACACCAAATGGGAAGAAACATAACTGCATACAGGGCTGGTTTTTCTTTTGCTCGTGTTTTGATCTGGAGTGACTTTACTGGAATGACTCTGCACTGACAGCAATGATAGGGCAGAATTGGCCTCCAGATACATAAATATTGAGTAAGTGTGGTAAAGTTGAGTGATGGCTTATAAATTAAAATGAAAGCAGTACTTGACTAATATCTAAAAAGTAATCATCTAAAAGTAATATTATCTAATAGGTTTGATATTTTAGAAGTGGCTTTTTCTGACTTACCAGGAAAGAAATGCCTAACGGATTAATATGGTCATTGACTAGTCATATCTCTGTTTTTTGTTTGTCTTTGTTTAAGAAAGATTTAACTTGATGCAGTAGGAAAAAAAAAAATCCAAATTCAAACAGGCCCTCTTGGAAACAGTGATTTATTTCCCGTTGACTTTAATAACTAATACCATTAAAATAGCCTGTAGTGGAAAGTAAACCTTCTATGTGGACAAGATAGTAGAGATAAAAAGGCAAGTTTTAGGTTCATACTTTCCAAATTTAAAATAGGAAAATGATGCATTTTCTGTTGGTTTGTTAGATCTTGAATTCCATCTTGTGCTATTAGAGTATTTTTAAATCATGATGTCACTGCTGTGTTACTTTTGTGTGTGTGTATATATATATCTCCCTTTCTAATCAGGCAATGACAATATACCCAGCAAAAGTCATCTGGTACCTGAGACAGCTGTTAAAATACAACAGTTATTGGTATGTCCCCTTTGTTATTCAGTGTTGGGTTATAGTCTCATTTTATACACAGAGCAGTTCTACTGTTTGTAACAAAATACTTCCCACATGACACTGTCTTGTCATCTTCACTGTTTCTGGAGAGATTTTTGAGACATGACTCATGGCATGGTGTGCCCTACTTCGGATACTTCAGACTTTGCTTTTTCCGAGGTGCTTCCCCAAGCCTTTGACTTTCAGGTCTTGAAAGAGGAGTACCCATAAGTGCAAGTGCCTGAAACCATTAGTTATCTTTAAAAAATATGTCCTTCTCTTGTGAAAAATAAATAAAAGAATGCTTTTCCCTCTGCTACTAAAAAAATTGTTTTAAATTACTTGTAACTGAAAGGAATACATAAGTATATAGTTCCATTCCTGCCATTAATGCATGTGTTAAAGTGAGCAGATAATTATACTTTAGATCTATCTATCCTGTAAAACTATGACCATAATCATTAAATAATTATATTTTATCTAGATGCACAATAAAATTTCTTCCATCCCCACTTACTGTGCTCATTACCATATGGTATTTCTCCTCTGATCCTGAATGGAATAAGAATATGAGCATTTTGAGGCACTAGTCTATATGTATTTATAGCAGTAAGAAGTAGAACTGCCAAAATGCATGAAATATACTTCTCTGTTACTGCTTTCAGAAAAATCAATATGAGAGCTATCTGCTTTCAGTGCTGATTTTGTCTGTGCAGTTAAATTGTGAAAGGCGTAACTGGTCCTCTTCACTTGATTTCACAAACACATTTCAAACACAACTGAATTTATGTGGTCAGCAAAGCTATTGGCAAGCATATTCACCATGTGAACTGACTTCTCCTAGCAGTTTATTAAGACAACATTCATTCCTTTCAGATAATGTGGCCGGCAGTGTTTGTATGTCTACCTAAAATTAAAGCGGTCAGATTTCCATAAAATATTAAGTTGCTATCAAATGTAGAAAGATAGAGATTTTAAAATATCAACAGATCAGACAGAAGAGTGAGCATCAGTGCAGAATAGTAATTTACTGGTTATCATAAGTCCTCTGGATTTCGGGGAAAAAAGAGTTGTAACCATCAGTTTCAAGACAACACAAGAAAATGTGAATGAGATCTTTTCCTGGCGTAACTAGGCATAGTTCCCTGGAGCTGAATACAGGTGTGTGGTTTCCCTAGAACTAAATGGGGCGAGCTGATTTTTGGTAGAAATCCTGCTAATCAAGCAAACGGATAGGAGGGTTTGTATTATATATAGAAGGTTCCTGTTGTTTTTAACAGCAGTGATTCAGTTTGGTCTACCTTTTTGCTCTTTGTGTTTGGAATTTGCTGAGGTGGAAATCTTCATTTTGAATTGTGCCGATCTGTGGGAGAATTCCGATGGACCCTGTGAAACCTGAGCACAGGGCTAACAGCAACTTCATGAAGGTCAACAAGGAGAACCGCAGAGATTTGCAAATGGCTGGATCTGTACAAAATAGGAACCAGCCAACCAGGAGCCCTGCTGAAAAAGGATCTGAGGGTTACTGTTGGCTCCAGGTTCACAGTCTGCAACTATGCAAACAGTATACTGGGCTGCACTAGGAGGATCATGGCCAGCAAACCGGGAGAAATTATTATCCCCCCTCTACCCTTAATTGTTTCAGTGGTGGACTTGGTAATGTTAGGTTAATGGTTGGACTGGATGATCTTAAAGGTCTTTGCCAACCTAAAAGATTCTATGAATGATTCTACTTGATACTGGTGAGGCCATACTGGAATGCTGTATCCAGTCTGGGGGTCCCCAGTCAAGAGAGAATTTGAGAAACTGGAGATTGCCCTGCAGAGGACTGCCAAGGTAATTAGGGGTCTGAAGCACGTGGCGTGGAAGGAGAGATTTAGGGAGGTAGGCTCGTTTGGTTTGGAAAAGAGATGTTTAAGAAGGAACCAATAGCAACCTATGGGTACTTGAAAGGCAGTTACAGACACAAAGGAGACAAATTCTTCTCAGTAGATGCAGAGGATAAATCAGGCAGAAGTTGTGCCTTGAGAGGTGTGAATTGGACATTAGGAAAAGCTTTTGTACTACAAGGGTACATGATCCTAACACCAAATATACCGAGATAGGCTCTGATCCTCTTCCTGACGTTCGGAAAACAGACCTTGAAGTCCCATAGATGTTTCAGCTCTGCATTCCCTCAGAATCAAATGTTATGTGGTATCAAGGGTGCCTCATCTCCTGCTGGTTTATCTGCCGAAGGCAGTACCCCCTGTGCTGCCTCCGGTCCCTGCCGTGTGCAGTGGCACTACTCGTCAGGGACATTGTGGGGAGTAGGAGTTCTGTCCCCTTCTGAACTGTACCTTAACTGCTCCATTGCTCCCATCTTTGTCAGCTGGTGAGTTAGAGGCATCCAGAAACCTCTTGGTTAAGTGATAAGGAACAGCACAAGTTCAAACAGAACAAACTGATCACCTGCTGCTTCCTCAAGCCTTCCAACCAGTGTCACTCCCTCCATACTACCTGCTTCCTATGGAAGCACCTACACGTTGTCCCCCTATAGAGGGGCAAACAGCTGCTGAACATTTCCCTTTGAAGAAGTAAAGATCATTTCATGTCTATTCTGTAATGAATTACAGCATGAGTTACTGCCACCAGCCTGGATACATTAATACTGAAGCTAATCTGTGCATCTTTTCATGTTTTATAGCTTCTTAACTCTGACACTTAGGACAGCACATTAATAAACACAGTAAAAAAGCCTATTGGAAATCTTTCCCTTTCTTAGCTTAATTTGTGATGTATTAATCTGTCTGTTTGTCTCTAGCACTAATCTTAGTGCCAAAGAAGCTGGCAAAAGAACTGCTTGCCCTTGGCAGGCACACAAGGAAAACCACAAAGTTGTTGACTCGCGTGCATACATATATATATATGTCTGTGTGTGTCTCTCTCTCTCCCCGCCCCCCTGCATATTCTCTTCCTTCTGGATACAAAGCTAAATCACTTTAACAAGTTTCATGTAAATATACAGTTTCATAGTTGCATTTGCAAGGTATTGACCAAGTCAACACCAAAAATGCATGAAGTGTTTACAAATCAAGGCAAAAGATGCCTAAGTGATAAGAAAGGCTGGGAACTCATTCTCAGGCATCTGGCCCCTGGAAGGAATGGGAAATGCAAACTAAGAAAAGTAAGAAAAGCTACAGCCAAATGTCATTACTGCTGACTTGCAAGGGCTTTTCAGGTAACGAAAGGGAAGGACAGCCTGCCGCGCCTGTGGGGTGCTGCCAACTGATCAGCTGGCTCCATAGAAAAGGGAAATGGAGAGTTAGGATAAACATTAAAAAGCAACTCAAGTTACATGGCAAAGGGCTTGGGTCCTTTAGAAAGTATTAACCAGCATCAATGAGCATTTTTAAGCTTTTGCTTTTTTACGTTATAAAGATACAGTTTTGGTGGAAGACTCGAAGGGGAGAAAAAAACCCACCATGTGCATTATTCCTCTTGTATCTGTGCAGCCCAGTTTAGCAGCCATGATTTTCCAAAGCCTTTATCCCCCACTTCCCTCGGGCAGCCTTTTTGTGCTGCCCACGGGGGCACTGGCAGCACCTCACAGCAGCTGGCTTTGCATTCGTGAGACCCACTGAACGATAGCTGTGTAAGTGCAAATGGCGTGAGCCATCCCCCGCTTCTACTGCTGGAGCTGATGCTTTCTTGCCAAGCTGATAAAATAGCATACTTTATTAAAAATGCTGTCTGATAGCAGGAAAAGTTTTGTTGTCTAATTTTCCCAGGGCAGCCACAAGAAAAACGATTTACAAAGCACTTATCCTAGCCCTGTCTCCTCCTTCTCTCCTGGGTGACATAGTATTTCTGGGAAGTGTGTCCATCAGGGAAACAAATGGTGTCTTTCTATTCTTTTCTGTAAGAGAGATGTCAACTACTGTAATTCAGCATAGATTCCAACAGAATACTAATCTCATTTTTTAGTCGTGCGCATGTGAACCTGCAGTACCTAACCCACGCTTTTTTAAAAATTCAACAAGTGACTTTTCTCCTGCAGAGAAAGAAGGGCAGAAGTGGATGTAAGGCATGGTGAAGGTGAGGAGATAGGGGCACAGGAGGTAAATAGTCACAGTCCTGCAGCTCTCTCTCCCCAATGATCTGTTTGCTCAGCCAAGTGAATCCAAAAGTTGATTCTCGTTGTACTGTTGTACAATAGGTGCGACCTATTGTAACAAAATACGTGGGAAGACTATAAATGTGAGGAATGCCCTGCGCCTCTGCGTGTTGTCCAGGCTCCTTGGTGCCATGTGTCTTGGCAACAATGCTGCCAAAGCTGACTTTTAAAGAATCACCCTTTGACAGCTTTGTTTCCCACCAACTGCGTAGCTGTCAGCTCATGGGAATTCCTCCTTCTCCGGAGGATGCAAAATGCCAGCTGAGAAAACGCCTAGTTCATTATCCCGTAGCAGACAAAACAAATATTGTGTTTCCCCTGAACCAGCTATATATAGAATTAATCTGACCCTGGTAAGACTCTGTGAGATAGCTCAGGTTCAACTCAGGCAAGGGAAAATGCTGCTCCCCAAAAGGATTTCTCTACAAGCTGGCAGATGCACTGTTGATTTATGCCATCCAGAAGAGGTTGGACCTCTCTTCCAGGAGTGATCTGGCGGGCTAGATAGATGGTGGGCTAAATCTGTTCAGCATTTGGAGAACGCAAAACCGCTCAGGAGCTTGTCCATGCAGTAAAGTGACTTGTTGCCTAGTATCTTTATCTCCTCTAAATGAGGAGCCAGACACATAATTATTTAGTAAATATACTGCTTCAGTGATCACTGTGGGTTTTTTTGTATTACAGTGCTAGAGCAGAAATTGAAAACTTCTGTCAACTATCTGGGTGAAAACCCCTTTGAGTCACTTTTTGTATATCTAGCATGATTGTCGTGGTTTAGCCCCAGCCAGCAACTAAGCACCACGCAGCCGCTCGCTCACTCCCCCTACCCCGATGGGATGGGGGAGAGAATCGGAGGAGTAAGAGTGAGAAACACTCCTGGGTTGAGATAAGAACGGTTTAATAATTGAAATAAAGTAAAATAGTAATGCTAATAGTAACAGTATAATAATGATAATAATAATAATGATATACGAAGCAAGTGATGCACAATGCAATTGCTCACCACCCGACGACCGATACCCAGACAGTTCCCGAGCAGCGATCGCTGCTCCCTGGCCACCCCCCCCCCCCCAGCTTATATACTGAGCATGACGTCATATGGTATGGAATAGCCCTTTGGGCAGTTTGGATCAACTATTCTGGCTGTGCCCCCTCCCAGTTTCTTGTGCGCCTGGCAGAGCATGGGAAGCTGAAAAAGTCCTTGACTAGCATAAGCAGTACTCAGCAACAACTAAAAACATCAGTGTGTTATCAACATTCTTCTCCTACTAAATCCAAAACACAGCACTATGCCTGCTGCTAGGAAGAAAATTAACTCTATCCCAGCCGAAACCAGGACAATGATTAAAGTAACATTTTCTCTTCTATGGCTGCGAGTAAGACCTGATCCTGTACCTTTCCTAAGAGAAAGACCCATTGATGGGAGCTTGTCCTGCAGAGCAGTGGTTGCTTCTATTAATAATGGTATTTGGCTGTGCAGTAGTTGCAGGGTTTTCTATTGAGGTGAAGAAATCATTCAAATCTGTATTCCTTTTAAAAAGTGAAACTCGGTGTCTCTCCATCCTTCTGGGACAGATTCTCATTGCCATAGCGGGACGTGCTGGTGTCTGAATGGCTCGGTTGCCGTCTTGTCCTGGCTTTTCACTGTCTCCAATTTCAAGTAGCATTTCATTAATAGTGTGAGATGTCCATTAAGGCTTTAGAGCCAACAGTGTTGTTCCAGCATCTGCAAGCGACGGTGTGTTCAAACTTTGCAGCTGTCTAGCACGCCCGAGCAATCAGCCCATGTGGTACGCGTTTGTATCTGGTGATGATCCAAATTCTCCTTTGTCATGGTCACACGAGCTGTTCAACAGCAGTGACCAGCCGCGACCTCCTGTCACCTGGGGGTGCACTTAAAGGTTGCGCGTTTGTTATTGGGGACATCAGGCTCATCATTATGTAGCTGTTTTCACTAAAATCATCGATCATTTTCAGTGTAAAAATGAAAATAGAATCATAGGACTGGAAGGGACCTCTTCTCATCCATCCTTCTTCCCCAGCTCTGGCTTTCTGCACTGGCAGATATTTCTTTAACTACTTCTTAAAAACACCTGTTATGGAGGCTGCAACATTCTTCCCAGGCAATCTTTTTCTCTGCTCCTTATTCTTAGAAAGTTTTCCTTGCAATAATTTAAGTCCCTTGCTTGCCTTCTACCTTGTGGAAATGATTCCCTTCGTCTTTGTGGCAGCTTTTTACATAACTGCAGACTGTTCTCAGGTCACAGCTGTAAAAAAAAACAAAAAAACAAAACAACTTATCAATATGCTGCTGGTGATTTTGTCAAATGGATGAAATTTCACTCTGTGTATTGATGACTTTTCTGTCATAACTTTTAAACCATATCTCCTTTTTCAATATCTATTCCTTTCTCCTGAAAGTGAATGCGCTATTCACATATGCTGCCTCAAGTACATTTTGCAAAGCAATTTTCTTCTCACTGTCACTGCCAGCAGATGACTCTGTGTAGTGTCAGTCACAAAACACCTGGATTTGCATCCTTTTCTGTATTTTCTGTATGAAGCATTTTCTCCTTTCTAAATACAGCTTTCTATGACAGTGCCTAAGTGGTCTGCAGTCCATCTTCTGTTGCAAGCATGGTTTTCATCATTCTGCATGAATTCCGTAGGGTGACACAGCTTTTTTCTTTGCTGGGGGGTAGCTTTGCTCCAGCAGGACAATATTACAGGAAAATACTGGATATAGAGCAAGGCAGACAATAAACACTATGTCGCTGACTGTAACTGACCCATTTTGTATTACTGCATATGATGAATTTTAACATTACTCCCGTAAGACATTGTGAACACATTCTATTATGTAATGTTAATTTGTGAGTAAACTGGTATTTTGTTAATCTTATTATAAATATGCACAATTTTGCTCTGGCTGCATCTGTTCCTAGATTGTTAATGATGCCTTTCTGTTCAACATAAATAATAGAACAATCACAATCAGCAAACAGATCTTCATTTGTATTTAAGCTGCTCCATTTTATACATGTATGGAAATACAGATGGCTTTTTTCTTTACTGTAGTCGTTACTTCTGTAACCTTGTCTAAATAGCTAATGTTTTGTATTTCCAAAACATACTGTATTCGTAGCGTACCACTATCTCATACCACTGCATCTCACAAAGAGATCCTCCTTCCTCCAACCTTGTCTCCCATAATGCGGAAGGGTATTGGGAAGCTGTCAGAAGTGATACCTGGCCAGCTCCCAGGGAGAAGCCGTGGCCACCTGAGGTCAGCCTGGGCCGGTGACAATGCCTCCGGGGCAAACCTCACTGTCCTGGCACATCATGTGCGTACAAGATGACTGTGTGGCGTCACCTCATATCTCATATTCCTGTAATCTCACTGACATCTAAAAATGGTCATCGCTTATAAATTTGTAAGGTATTTATTGATGTCGAAAAAAACCTGTATTGACTAGAACTTTCTGATCCGCTGGCTGCAAGAACAACTATTTTCAATACCTTTTCAGATAGGAACCCTGGCAATTTTTTAAATTACAGAAGGATAGTAGCATTTTTTCTTCTGGCTAAAAGTCACGTTAACAAAAAGCAAACCAAAGCATGCCAATGGCCATATCCCAAATCTGTAATAAGTAAAAATGGGCTTTAACAACTGTGGAAGGATCACACATTATACCAGAGATGGTATAATACCATTTGTAGTGGTTTCTCAAGAATTTGAAATTATAGCAACTCAATTACTTGTCCATTTGTTTTAAGGAGAATAATATTTGCACATTATTCAGTGAGTAACAATTATTGAAATAACTGCGCCTATGCACACTAAGTGAAGGCAGCCTTTACCAGATATTTGGAGAATGTGTGGAAAATGCAGGTGAAAAACTAGTCAGCTGCTGGTTTGGAAACACTGATATTTCCCTTGTGCTATTCATTAACCATACTCCCAAATGCTGAATACGTGCCGATGTCCATGACAGCATGGCCAAGGCAGCTGCCCGGGTTTTGTCTGAGCACCGAAGGGGGAACACGGAGCTGTGTGCCAGCGGAGTCCTCTCCATGAGCAGAGGGGCACTTGAAAGAGCCTTGCCAGTAAAAGAAGAGCTGGAAGGAAAATTCATATTCCTCCTCTCTTCCCATCTGCTCCGGTAAGGAAAGACCTCGGAGGTAGCCGGGAGGGCGGCAGCAGGAGCAGCGCAGCCTGGGGCTGGTGCTGAGGATGTCGCCCATGGCGCGAGGTCTGGCCCAAAGCCCCATTCGCCTCCTGCCTGGAAGCCAGAGGTGCGCGCTGGAAAGGGCTGGCCCTCCTCCAGGATAACCTCAAATCAGGATAAAACCCCGGGAAAGTCAAACAGGGGGGAAGTAAGGGTTTCTTGTAGGGGAAAGGGTGGAAAATGCTCATTGTTTCAGTCCCTGAGGCAGAGGTGGAGCAGAATGCTGGTGTGCCCCTACCCCGCAGAGGTGGAAGCTTTGACAGTGCAGAGGAGTGGAAGAAGGTAGACACGCTCTGCTCGCCAGTGGTCCTGCAGAAAGCCACGATGAGGGTTTAGGAAGTGGCTAGGCTTATTTCCTTTGGATTTGTATTTGGCACTACCTTCATCATGGGATATTCTTCCTTTGGCCGCACAGATAAACCGCCCGGCCTCTCGCTCCGGCGGCCGCACAAGCCACGCAGGCAGCCAGCCCGATGCGACCCCGAGCAGGAGGGGTGAGCGGCCTTCCTCCCCGCCCATGCTGAGCTTGAACGAGCGCAGAAACGCAGGGAGACGCAGGTGCTCGAATTCCGCCAGCGCAGTTGCGCATTTACTCATAACTACGCGAAATCACCAGGTGAAACCGCTTGGTCCCTCGAGCCACGTCGTGGTACCAGAGCCCCCACGGCAGGCACGGGCAGCCCTAACGCCCTGCCCAGGGGCAAGGCCTGGGGCAAGCGCCGGGGCCGCCGCACGGAGGGGCGAGGCCGCAGGGGGGGGGGAGGCCCCGGGGCCTCTCCCCGGCCGGGCCGCGCTGCCTCAGGGCCGGGCCCGGCCCCTCAGGGCTGAGCGGGCGGCGCCCCCGCTCCCGCCCCGCCGCGCAGGTAAGCGGCGCCCTGCGGGGGGCGGCCAATGGCGCGGCCCGGCCGCCGCCGCCAGCCAATGGGAGCGCGCTTGGCGGCGGCCCCATGGAAATGTGCCTGGTGGGGAGCCAATGGGGCGCGGCCGGGCCGCGGGCGGCGCTTTATCAGCTGCCAGGGCCGGCGGCGGCCGCCCGTCCCTCCGCCTCCTCCGCCCGCCCGCCCTTCCCCGCGCCCCGCCGCGCAGCATGGCCGGGCTGGGCGGCGGCCCCGCCGCCTTCGGGCGCTGCACGCACGCCGTGGTACGGGCGCTGCCCGAGTCGCTGTGCCGGCAGGCGCTGCGCAGCGCGGCGGGCCCCGAGGTGGACTTCGCCCGGGCGGAGCGGGAGCACCAGCTGTACGTGGGCGTGCTGCGGGGCAAGCTGGGGCTGCAGGTGCTGGAGCTGCCGGCCGACGAGAGCCTCCCCGACTGCGTCTTCGTGGAGGACGCGGCCGTGGTCTGCGAGGAGACGGCGCTCCTCACCCGCCCGGGCGCGCCCAGCCGCAGGAAGGAGGTGCGGAGCGGAGCGGGAGGGGCCGTGGGCGGCGGGGCAGGTGGGCTCGGGGCGGCGGCGCCGTCGGGCGTGTCCCCGGGAGCCCCGCCGGCAGCGGGGCGGGCGGGGCGGCTCAGGGAGCGGCGGCCCCGCTCGCTGGGACCGGCGCGGCGGGCCCCGGGCAGCGGCTCTTGCCCGGCCTCCCGCTGCCGCGGAGCCCGCCCGCGCTGGGGGGTGGCGGGGGAGCGGGGTCCCCCCGCTCCCGAAACCGAGCGCACGGTGCCAGCTCGGGCTCGTCCCCTCGGGGCGGGCGGGCTCCCGCTCCCTGCCGACTTGCCCCGCTCGGCCCTGCGGGGTGGGCGGCCGGTGGTCGTGCAGGTCCGTGTCCCTGCCGCAGCACCGCTCGCTCCAGACCCCCTTCTGGGCACATCGTCAGCTTGAGCTCTGTTCCAGGCGGTGCATTACGGATACCTGTGGTTACTGTACCCGCTGGCCCAGGCGTTTGTTTTGGTGTACTCGGCGTTAGCCTGAATGCCCTTGAACCTGGTGTCGCCTTCCCCGTGCAGCCGCCGCGGGCTCCGTGGGCGTACGGGGCACGCAGGCCGTCTCGCTGGGGAGAGGTGTGAAGGATGCGCAGCTGCCGGAGCCTTGCCTTAGATACTCTTCTTTTAATACGCTCAGCCCATTCATAAACTAGTTCATCAGGCAGTGCGTGCGTTGAAGTGCCGCCCAGTTACCTCCTCGATGAGTTGTGAGTAGCAAATTAAACGAACCTTACTCTGGTTGAAGCTGCAAAGCTACTACACTGGCAACCTGCATTCCTGTAAGCATGTCTTAACATAACCCTCTTCCTATCTCTTCCAGTTCCCATCTTCTCTGTGGCACCGCAGCTCGTCTTGCGATCCGCAAGCACGTAGGGCTGTGCCTGTGGGACAGGGCTGGGCCGCTGGCCGTAGTACGCCAGTAGCTGCTCTTGGCCATTGAGTGCAATGGATGACCGTCTCTGCTTTGTATTTTTTGATACAGTGCCCTTCTTTTAGCAGGAACGAAGTTGACTTGAATTTTGGCCAACAGTGTAACAGTCTGAGGTACCGCGCAGATCTCGTACGTGCGCACTTCCTTGTGCCTACCCATGTATGTTTACTCTTTGAAGCACGACTGAATGCTCTTAAAGGTGAGAGCATCAGGGTAAAGTGTGTTTGCCACATGCTGCTCTCAGAGCTGCTCAGCCAGAGTCCAAGTGAGTTTTCACTGGTCCTTCCCATGACTCGCTGGTATGTAGCTATGTGACTCCCACTGCCATTTGCACAATTTCCCCTTTAGGAGAAACATCTCAGTTATTGCACTTCGTGCAAATTCAATAACCGAGATATTTCTCCTAAAGGGGAGATTGTGCAAATTCACAAGTGTGTGTGGGGGAATCGCCTCTGGCTCAATATATGGTTTTCCATTTTAAGGTCTCAAATTGTGCCAATGCACAGTGAATTACAAGAGACAAGATATGACAGCGGAGCTGAATATGAGAGTGGCTGTAACTATTTGCTGTATCATTTGAGGTGCCACAAGGAAATTAAAAAGCATGAAATAAGGAAGCAAAGGCTGTGAGGTATTTTTTTACTCTCTACAAAGAAGCAGGTTAATGTCGCCTCCTCCCTTCAGTGTCTCTGATTGTTCCAGCTTGGCAAAGGTAGTGGACAAAGACACATAACCCAAGGTTGCAGGAGTAATGGAGGAGAGTCGGTGATGTGTGAGGCAGAGAGAAGGCGCTTGCTGGACCCTTGAGCAAACCAGCATTGGGTGTGAGTACCTGACAACGTTAGCCCTCTCCTGGGGTTAAAAACAGCAAATTAAGCACCAAATTAGTTGTATCCTGTCTGTTATAAGTACCGGTCAGGTAAAGCAAAGGTTTTTTTTTTCTTTAACAAAAAACCACAAGGTGTCACATTTACTTTTGTAATACTAAATACATTAAATTTTTTAAAACCATAATTAGATGTTATTTCCCAGCAGCCACAAAAATTAAAAAAATTGTGCTGCGGGGTGTGCATATGGTAACAATTTGTCATTGAAATACACAGCTTATTGTAATTTTGAGAATAATACAAAATCTGTTCTTTTTATATTCTGGGTTTTTTCTGCTTGACCTGTGCCTGCTGGCCCTGAGACCAGGTTTCTTACTGATCAGCACTCCCTATTTTGCATGTAGTAGTAGTTCTGGATTATTGGAAGTAAAGCTGAATGTGGCAAATTTTTACTAGAAACAGCAGAACAGATTTACTTCTTTCCATGGGTGACTTGTCCAGGCAGTGTCATGAATCAAGAGAGAAAAAGCTGTGAAGCATAATTTGAACCTTATTAGTTTTCTTGAATGATAGAGTGATCCTGCCCCTGAGTCTTCTGCGAAATAAAAGAAAAAAATAATTGAACAAACATCCTCTTAAAGCTATAACAATCCATGACACTGCAGTGTAGTGCTTGTCTGAATGTGTAACTCTTAATCGTTTACAACAATTCCTCCTGGGAACATCATTACAGCAGCGCTTTGTGGCGATGGGGAGAAGATGCTCATTTCTGCAGGATGATGCCTGGCTGCTCCTGGTCCCTCTCCCCTCCGAGGCATCCCCTGGGGCATCCTCCCCTCCCCAGCATGGTGACTGTGAGTTGGTTGTGTTTAGCTAGCGAGTCTGCTTTGTGTGAGTAGTTAGTGACCAGGATGTCATCTTGAAAGCAGTAAGATGGTCAAGGCTTTAGAAAGCAGAAATGTGTACATGAGTACTTCGCCCAGAGCTCTGCATGCTGTGGTGGAGGGCTTGGCCTATGCCTTGGACATCTTGGCAAGCATCTGTGATAACCTAGCCTTCATAAAGAGCCCCCCAAGAAGCAGCAGAGTTTCTTGTAGCTTCCTGGGAGGGTGTTTCCTATTGTAGCCAGAGCTTCTCTGCTCTTGCTGCCTCCAGCCCTGGTTCTGGAGGTGCCGGCTGCAGGTGCTCAGGCAGTCCAGGCGCTGAGGGCTGTGGCCACCCTGAGCTGAGGGAGCCCAGCGCCTGCTCCTGACCCTCCTGTTCATCCTGGTGGGTGGCTGTCGGCAGCCTCCCAAGGTCTTTTCTCAAGTTTATGTGCAGTCTCTGAATTCCCCATTGAGGTAATTCCTGGAGGCTGGTGGCAGGTGAAGTTGTTGCAGGGTCTGTCCTAGCATCTGCCCTAGCATCTGTTAAATGTCTTTATCGGCAACCTGGAGGAGGTGGGGGCATCTGTATCGAGCTGTGAACAGCACCAAACTGGGGCGAGGGGGGCAAGGGTGAGAGGCAATACCCATGAGGTCTGGGCTGCTATTCAGAGGGACCTCGCCAGGCTGATGGAAGGGGCTGACCCATGGGGACCTTATGGCGTTGAACAGGGACAAATGCAAAGTCCTGCCCCAGGGAATGAAGGATCCCTAGGTGGGACTGAGTGGGTGGGGGACACCTCTGCAGAAGAACCCCTGGAGAGGGGCTTCTGGTGGGCATCACAGTGGCTGTGAGCCGGCAGTCAACAGGATCCTGGGCTGTATTAAGAAGAGCAGAACCAGCAGACTCATGGAAGTGATTACCCTCTCTACTTGGCACTTGCAGACTTCATCTTACCAAGAACATGAAGCCGGGCTGTTCAGTTGTGTGGCAGGAGGGCAAGAGACAACAGACATAGATTGAAGCATGAGGCTTTTAATGGGGTATAAGGAGAAGGCTTTTCAGTGGGGACAGCCAAGCAGTGGAACAAGGGCCTGGAGAAGCTGTGCAGTCGTCATCCTTGGAGGTTTTCAAGACCCAGCTGGATAAAGCCCTGAGTGACCTGGTCTGTTCTCATAGCTGGCCTTGTCTTGAGTGGGAGGTTGGCCTAGAAATCCCCTGAGGTCCCTTCCAACCTGAATTATTCTGGGAGCATGAAACCTGTTGTATGTTAGGATACGTGGAGTCAGGCATTTATCAGTTGAACTGCTGTGAATGAAATCTTCACTGTTGAGGCAGTGGACAGTCATTAAATCTGGATGGCTTCTAGCCTGATGGATCCACTGTTAGAAAATCAGGAGGATGAAGCCCCGTGAAACCGGTTTCTTCATGCCACCTCTGAAAGACTGTACTCCTACCTCAGCTGGCTTGGTCAGCCTGGTATGAAAGTGAACCAAGGCTGTTGTAGTGCCTTGTCACTCATATGGTCAAGTGGGTGACAGAGAAGGAAAGAGGGTGGATGCAGTCTATGCACAGCACCAGTTTCTCAAAATGCAATCTCTTTTTATGTGGTGCAAGCACAAACCCATGAATATTTTAGCAGTACAGTTGGTGTACGCTTGGCTTAACCCAGTTAATGTAAAGCCCAACCCCTGAGCATGCACTCCTGACTCCTGTGAGGCAGGACTCAGCCAGGCTTGTCTTGCTGATCTCTTAACTGTTTAATGGACTTCTGTGCAGAGCAGGCAGGAGCAGTGGAGGAAGGAGGGGATGAGGGACACAGGGTTGTAGGGTACCATTTCTGCAAAGAATTAATAGAGGGAGAGCTTGTGTCCAGGAAACCTGCCAAGAGGCATGCAATAGGTCAGGCTCTGAAGCCTGATCAGACTGGTGAAAGTTGAAGGGCAGAGGGGACTGCCGAGGTGCATCCCGAAGACAACAGCCTGGTTGAATACGCAGCTGGAGCAGTGCTTTCAGGTGTGTTGTGCCTCCTGATAAACTGTCTGCCAGATGTGTGAACTGAGCAGCACTGTCTCCATCTCCCCTGTTTCATGCTACTGAAAACCCATAATGCAATATTTAAGAAGTGATGCAGTGTGTTCTTTCACTGACTAGACTCCTTATTAAGAAGGCTTGTCATCAATTACTGTAATGCTGTATGCAGCAGGCAAATTTCTGCAGTAGTTTGTAATAGCATTGATTGAGCTTTCAGGCTTTATAGATACTATTGCTTACCCCTCCAGCACCACTGGATTCTTTACTGGTTGTCTGTCTGGAACAAAACAAAATAAAATCTGGGGTTATGTCTGTTCTAGCTCCAAGTTATTGTAGGGAGAAAGAGTTGAATTAAATTTGGTCATGTTCAGTCAGTACTGGGAAAGAGCCCGGTATTTGTTTAGTAAAGTAGAAAAATTAGTCATGCATTTAATGATTTGTTTGCAAGAGTCAGACTTATTTCAAGGCATTATGTTTCTGTGTTATCAACTTCTGAACTTACTTTAAAATTCATGGTTTCTGGGGAATTTTGGATTTGGCAGAAAGGTAAAGGCTTTTGAAGTAAGCCAGAGGTAGATAGCTAATGCGGATAAGCTGGTGTTTTGTTTAGCTGTGTGCAGTCACCAGTGCGCTTGATGTTCAGGTTGAGTAACTCCGGTGGAAATGTTGTGATCGCTGATCAGATTGCCAGTTCCAGCACCTTTTGTTCCAGCACTATGTTCTCACTTGTTTATTCCTCTAGTATAAACTCTTCACGTCACCTTCTGAACACAACAGGCTTAGTTGCTGAGAAGAGCTCTCATCAGCACATTGCTCTTGCTGCCTAAGTTGTCTTAATGTGCTCGAGATAGCACAAAACCGCATTTCCACCATTTCTGTGCTTATGCAGACAGATGGAAACCCAAAAGCTCAGCAAAATGCACCCACAGTGACCTGGCTTCTCAGCTGCTGCGTAGGAAAGGGAGGATAGCTGGTGCTGGGAAAGCTTCAGGAGCTGCTGCAGAAGAGATCACTGTGGTTCCTTCCTTGGTTCCACCCAAGAGTATTGTTATTCCTCACCCCAAGACCCACTGGGGACAACTTGTGGGGCTGCATTCCTGTGGTGTAGGAGGATAGGCAGTCCTTTGGCAGCGAGGACAGGGGATGAGCAGCAAAGGAGTATGTTTGTCAAATCCCATCCTCCCAACAAGCATTGGAGAAGCCTCTTAATTGCCTTTTGAGCATCTCTGGGTACTTCTTCCTGAATCTGCTCGCTGGGTGGCAGGGCTTTGTCCACAGGGGTGCTTCTGCAGAGCTTCCAGCTGTGCTGGGCCAGGTAACCTGCTCCTCAGTGCTGAGCACCCTCACCTGCGCAGCTGCCACCCCCCTCCCACCTTCTGCAGCTTCTGCAGGGCTGCGCAGCTGTATATGAGCTAGAGCTTACACCCCGTGCTGGGCTGCCCAGTCCCAGCTGCAGCTTACCGCTCACAGGAATGATTCTTGGGCCAGTTGGTGGAGGCCTCTGAGAAAATAGAAGGAAAAAAGAGCTTAGTAAGTTATGCATGTATTGCATAGGCTCAGGTCATACTACGTAGCTACTGCTAAATGCTAGATGCTTCCTCCACTCCCTCCGTAGACCTACACAGTTCTGTAGGATAATGATGTCTGTTGCAAAGTAATAGAAAAGCTAGGCTCAGGAGAAACAGATTCAAGGCCTCTGCTAGCTCCTGAGCTTAATCAGGTTATGGGGTTTTTATTTTATAGCACATTAGTACAGAAGAACATGTATTTGCTGACTAATCACTTAAACCAGCATCTCCCTGCACAACTGGCAAAGATCAGTTTAATTTCCATGGAGGCTGAGCACTTGCTGATTGCTAGAGAGGCAAGAGATTAAACATTTTAGTATCACTTTAAATAATTCATAGTTCTTTAAACTGTCATAATAAATTGTGGAGGTCTTATACATTTGCACTGACCCCTTTGCACATCCTTATTGTGTTTTACCCTTGATGTTGATTAGCTTTGGTGTTCTGCCTAGAAAGCTTATGACAGAAAGCACAGAGGTTACCGCTGTGTCATTGCTTAGTGCTTAAAACAGCAGGTGGGTGAACATGGGCAAAAGCTTTACATGAAGGTTGACAAAAAATAGGAATGGCACTAGGTACCTTTCCATCCTCTTGTCAGATTGTTTTTTCCTGAATACCTTTCCCATTCTACACTGAGCCATATACATGCTCCTTTAGCCTGTCATTTTCACCATCTTCTCAGTCTAACCTCAAAATTAGAGGGGAAGTGTGCAAGACATTGTCAATGTGTTGCTTTCAGTTATACTGAAAACAAGTTGAGAAGTACCAGTCAGACTTCAGGTAAGATGTATACCTGAGTTTTAACGTGTGTTTTGGTTGTCTTTTGCAGAGCATATAATTGGCAGAACCCAATGTAATGATCTTCCACAAAGTGTGTCTCACTTGGAGGCTTTCTCCAGGAGCGAACAGGTGATGTCCATCATGGGGTGCAGAAGGCAAGGAAGTAATTCTCATCAGAATCTGCATCAATGTTTTCTTTAATATATTGCATTAGCTTTCATTTCCAGTGTTTTGGTATTAACATATAAATTAACTGAAAAGCACCCTGTAGAGGAGACAAGTTTCTTAAACAGTACTTAAGTTTGCTCTTAAACAGTATTGAGAAGTTTGAAAAACAATCCTTTGGACAGCATCAGGTAGACCTGTATCAGGAGCCTACGTAATGGTAGTATCAGTAGACATGAGAAAGGATGTTTTAGCATCCTAAAGCAGACTATTTCAAAAGCAGTTTGATATGTTGGTATGGCTCTGCCCCTTCCATCTGCTTTGCAGTTTGAGTGCTGCCTCATGGTTCGGGTAGGTGGTTCTTTGGTCTCAAAGTTCATTGCTGATGTAGCTCTGACCCTACATTAATAGGACTGACACTTTGGGTGAATTGGCTAGGCCAAGAACTGTATTTTTTCATTTTTAATTTTGCTTCTGTGATCACAGATTTAATGAAAATGTTAGGCAGTAGCTTCTGGTCAGATCAATATAAGCGGACTGTATTCATTGTAATTGGGTTCTATCTATAGAACTGTAAAGCAATTTTTAAGGACAGTGTAGGAGCAACTTGGGTTTCATGCTTGTCTAGCAGAGGCAATATTTAGACCTTGTTATTAAACTGCTATGTCCAGTTTCTCAGGAATATCCAAGTTGCTGACCAGAAAATTAAAAAAAGGCAGAACCCAAATTAAAAGCCTGTTTTTTAACCTCCTGTGGACACTATTATTGTGCGAGCCCGATGTCAGCTTTTGTACCTTGTTAATCACTGTTCCTTTAGCTGTGATAAATAGCCCTTGGTGAGCTTATGGTTCAGTGCAAATGCTAAGTGTTAAAGGTTTCAAATAACTGTAAGCATTTCCTCAAAAATGTGAAAAGAGCCTTTTCTGCTGCTCTGACTTAGACACATGGCTTGCAGCTACCCTGCTCCTTCCCCAAGAGATTTCTGCCCAGACTTTCCAATTGAACCTAAATCTTTCTTTGCTAACCGCCTCACTTAAAAGCATTGTAAAAACTAGTTTACCACAGTCACTGCTGGAATTTTGGTTTTGAGATTCAAAGGTGGGTTTGTAACACCCAGTGTAGGTTGCCCGATAGGTTTGGTTTGGGTTTTTTTATCCTGTGCTCCCTACAAGCCTGCAACACCCTACACTCTCTGCAAAAGAGAGGGTTGCACACTGCAGGGCTGTCTCGCCCATCGTGGGATCTGACAGCGTCTCCTGAGAGTGGTGGAGCAGAGAGCGTGTGATGCAGAAGAGCTCCTGCGTGCTCTGCTTCTGCCTGTTGGCCTCTGAGATGCTCCGGTGTGGAGAGCGAAGTCCCCAGCTGAGGTTTCCCATGCTGTACCAATGGCACAAGCAGCAGCTGCTCCCAGCACCATGCCAGGACACACACATGCACAGAAGAAGCATATATCTTCATTTTCCCTCCTCTGCTTCCCACATGCTTCCACCTGCGAGCTCACCTCCAGTTCCATGTCTCTCCACCTAGGTCCCTCTCTTGCCCTCCATGCCTCCAAATTGGCCTCCCAAAGCCCCTGTGTACTCGTCCCCTGAGCCAGCATCCCGAGGTGCCCTGCCCACCGTGCTCCTGGGCTGCAGCGTTGTGGGCCTGTACTGTACTTCCCATGGGAAGAACGGGAGCTGGGATGGCATCTCCACTGGCAGGGCACACCTCTGACAGCACCTCTGCAGGGCTGTGCTGTGGTCCAGGGTAACTGCAGCTCTTTGCTGGTAATAGTGTGTGGAGGTGCCTGTCTGTCACTTCACTGAAGTTCTCAAAACTTGAGTAATTTCTCTTTCCACTAAACTCTTCAGTAACTAATGCTTTACAGGCTTATATAGCAATCTAGCATTTCCTCTGAGCAGTGTGATGCCGGGTCTTTTAGCTGATACGGAGCTTTTGTTGTAAAGCACTCTGTCTTGAGACAAGATGTGCAATGCTTGTTTCAAGGTCCTTTACTCCACTTTCTAGGAAGAGACATGTCTCATGCTTTTACACAGTGTTATTTGTCTAGCTACGTATATAAGTCAGTGGAACAGATATTCCTTAATCTTTTATTCCCATTATCTTTTAGATGTTTGTGTTTCTTTGCAGGCCCTTCTGGCAGTTGGCTTTATAAGAACAGTACTTTCCACATTCTGGTGCCAAGTTCATTGTGCTTACTTATTGCCCCAGTGCTGCGTCTTGCCAAGCTTCCTACAATTCTAGGGTCCTGATTATTTTATACAAAACTCCTAATGCTGCAGTGTGATTCCCTTGATGCTAATTCAAGAACATGAGTCTCAGCTCTGGCAGTGGACAGGCTGGCTCAATGTAAAACATAGTTACTTCTCATGCAGAAACATAAATGTGGCAGAGGCAAGAACCTCTGGTTTGTTACTATTTCTCCCAAAACCACATTTGATCAACAAGGCCAGTTGTGTCCTTAAACTCACTGCCTCCAATTGTCCCTCTTGGTGAGGTGACCAGGTCATGCAGCTCTTCAGCAAGCATGACTGGTCTAAACACTGACTTTTTTTATTAAAATAAAGACATACAGACTTTCATTTCTACCTATATTATTGTTTATTCTTCCCTTGCTGGTTTATCCAGAGGTACCCAGCCTCTGCTGCAGACAGCGTGACTCCACTGAGGATGCTGTGGGAAGCGACCATATAGCAAGCTTTAACTTGCAATTCTCCACTCGCACGGAGTATTTGGTGAGCTTAGCAGCTCAGATTAGCCCATGCAAACAGTGTCTGTGCTTCTGTGTTCAGTTTTCAGAGAATTTCTTGTCTGTCTTTGTCAAAAGTCTTCTGGATCAAAAATGTAGACCTGACTATTAAATGTCTGACCTGAAACACAAGTCACCTATACAAAGCAGAGTCTTCGTTGCCCAGAAGTTATCCCAGTAAATACAGACATCTGTGTAGAAGTCATTGTTTGTCAGGCTTGCAGAGGTTGGTGGCTGTAGAGAATGTGTTCCTACCAAGAAGGAAATTACTGTCAGTAATTACTGATCATTAATTGCTTTTTAAAAACACTGTTTTTTTTTTTACAGGAGCATATGTCTAATGAATCAAGTTTATGGTGTAAGAGCTTCACTCTTGGTATCAGAGCTGGGCAGTCACAGTTCTAGCATGAAGATAAATGATGCGCCCACAGCATCAGGTGACAATATCTTTTCCTACTGCCTCTTTCGTAGCAGTACGAGGAATTTTTATTTCAGGAAAAATTAAGTGAAATATTTTATGGCTGAGATGTGCCTGAGTCAGGTCTTGCATTCATCCAAGGCCACCGATCACATACAAGCCAGCTGACCACACTGTAATGTGCCATTTTTCTGTCATTTTGAGTCAATTGCAAAACCAAGCAAGTATTTCAAAAATAGCTTGTTCAAGACTTGCGGAACTCATTTTCATTTCAGTAGACATTCGGTATTTGGCACTATCTTAAAAAAATAATTGTGACAATTTGTTTCTGGAAGGTTTATGAATGTTAATAGTAAAGGAACTGGCTATCCGTGTCTGCCTCTGGGTGCCAACTGAAGTTCTCTGGCAAGATTAAATTGTCTGTCTCAGCTCAGTCCCAGCTGGCCGCTGAAGCAAACTGAAACAAGACTGCCACAGAATTGGACAGTATTGGCAGCGTTGTGATTGATTTTGGATTTCTCGTTTCTTTTTCTGAAGCTTAATATAAGAGCTGTCAGGGAAGCTGAATCCCATCTCATAGAAAGGGTGATCTTACAGGACAAGAATCCTGCTTGTGCATACGTGTCTGCACTTCAGTATGGTCGATGTCCTTTGAGTCACAGACCAGCAGCCATGCAGATGGTCATCTCCATGTAAACACAAGCTAGAAAGGCAAGTGTTTTAGAGGTGGAGCTAGTTTTTGGCCTGCTGTCCAGAAATAGCAACCTATGTTTTTAAAAATACTTTACATGTTTAGCAGTAAACTCCAGACTGTGCTTCTCTGTAATGGTGAGAGACATCTACCAGTCCTACAGGAGTTAATTTTGCAAACAGTACAAGTGCTTTGGAGAGTTTCATCTGCCCAGATAGCTCAGTGTGCCTGTCATCACTGTGCTTAAAACAGTAAAAGTGATGAATCTCCAGTACCTCATGTTCTTCCAACACTGTACAGAGGAGAGATGGTGTGGCTATTGCTAGTCACTAGGTATTCACTGAAGTTTAATGTACTAGTTCATGGCTTGGTATCTGTTACAAGCCTGTGATGGGAATACTAGTGCCTGTGCTAGCGAAGTGTGGTAGCTAAAACTGAAGTGAGCAGTGCTGTTGAGAGGCATATAGAAACTGATAGAAACAATAGATGCTGATGGAGGATGATATGGATTGGATACTGTATTTTTCCAGTAAGCACTGAAGTCTTTTACAAGTTTGCCTGGTTTTTTTGCAAGGTGATATGGGGTGACTCCTGTAGCCACATGTATTCAGAGACTTCCAAAGGTAGTGCTTTCCTGGAGTAGAGGGTGTTAGAGGAGGAGGTGGCACAGGGTTCCGATAGACTCTTTTCCACGTTTGTCCTGGCTGCAGCAGCTCAAGATGTGTGCAGAGAACAACTGGTTTTAGTGTAGTTTCTAGAAGTCAAGCAGATACTACTCTGCTGTTGGCCTTACTGATCTTTGTCCACTGATCTTGATCCCTTTGATCTCAACTGTGTTTAAGGAAGGAAACTGTCTGAAAGGTAAAGCCCCACCAATGGAGGAGAAGCAGTTGGGGCAGAAGAGACATGCTGTCAAAGCTGGTATGAAGAAAAGGGGGGCTGTGTGACCTGACAGTAGGTAGGTGAGAGCCCTTGCCAGCGCTTCATGCATTGTGCTGGGTGCCATGTGTTCACTGACGCTGGCAGGTCTAACTGCGAAACTCCAGTCCATGTGAAATGGAGCTTCAGCAGTGCAATACAGCAATCTCTTATGACCCTTAAAGCAAGTGTTTCTGTAATCCTCCTCTTGTTCTGGGATGCGACCTTGTTGTCACACAGTAAAACAACCAGTGTGCCTTGACCACAGGGCTCTGGGTTAGGACAGTCCCTTCTAGATGAGTGTTTCCAAAACTCTTTTAAATGCTATATAGCTCCGGGATTGCTGAAAGGCTATTTTTTTTGACTGGGCTTAAATTGATTATTCCTCTGGACCTGAAATGCCATGTGAGGTTCTGGTTACCCATTCTGGAAACGCAGCGTAAGCAGAAAAGGTAGGGGTGGACGAGAAGACCTTGCTGCAGTATAGGACTGCTTCTGCGTGAAGTGATGCTAATTAGACAAATGCCTTCAGCTCGAAGTTATTTTGGGCAGGGGAGGGGAGAAACAGGAGAGCTCTACAATATCTCAAATGGTACAGAGAAAATGAACTGGGAATGATAGTATGAAACTTGATGACATCCAGAGAAATACCCAGGCAGCAAATTCAAGCAGAGGCAAGTATTTTGTCATGCAACGCACAACTGAACTGTCAAATGCATTGCCAGGATGTTGCGGGTGGGGGCCAAAAGTACAGCTGGGTGTCAAGTAATGAAAGAGAGATCCATCAATAGCTGTTTAATACTGATCCAGATGCAATATCTGGCTTTGGAAATATGTATGCTGCCTGTTACAATAAGCTGGGGAAAATATACTGGAGGCAGCAGCACTCTATACTTGTCCTCTTTCTGTTATTCTTTCCTTAAGCTGCCAGTACCGACCGCTGTTGGAGTCAGGCTACTTGGATATACAGGTCTCTGTGACCCACTTAAACTGTTCATGTATTATGAATAAGCTGTAATACCGATAGCTGTTTAGCAGACTCATAATAAGTCATTTGCCGTGATCCTGAAGGTCATGAGTTGTCCAAGGACTGCTGTTTGGGAGGCAGCTGCCCTGCCTTAGCCTCGCGGAGATCTTGCCAGTGTTTCCATCTCACTGGGCAAGGGGAGCCTGTCTTCAGGCTTAATCAGTGTGTTCGATGGCATAAGATGGGCCATCACTAGCACCCGAAATGGGTGCTCTGAGGTCAGATGTTGATTTATGTTTTCTTCCTTGCCTCAGTATATCCATCCTAGAACAGATAGTAGAAAATGGAACAATTCCACCATTAAGACAGTTAGAAATATTTTCTGTCAACAGTATAAAAGGATTTTTCCCCCCCTTAGCAAGTCAGATTAACCCTAAGAAACAGTGCACACTTTGTAAAGCAGAGATTTCTCATTGGGAAATGTTGTTTCTAGCTTTTCCACATCAGCTGTGAAAACATATTGCCATCCAAGCTTTGCAAAATGATTCTTAGAAAGGCCTAGCAATGAATACTTGGCATAGAGAGGTTTGATACATTGAGAGCCACGCTTAATGTTATGGAAGAGAGTGTCCTAGAAGAGCCTTTGCAGAAAGGTGCCGGAGGGAGGACGGTCTCCCGTGGGCCCAGGGGTCTGTGTTGTCGTGGGGCAGTTGATGGCAGCTGATAACCTGCCGGTTTGCTGTGGAGATGATGGACAGGCTTTTCCTGAGTAGCCTAATATAGATTGAGTGAGCCTGAAAATACCAGCATCGGTGGTAGGAAGTAGTTCATTTTCAGAGCGCAAGGAGCCTTTTGGAAAAGGTGCTGCTCTACTCTGCCCTTATACCCCTGCTTCACAGCTAATTGAATCACGAAAAATTTGCCAAGCGGAACTGCTGGTCTTTTTATGCCTGCAGACAGCAGAAGCCATTTCTAGGTGGGTTTGATGAATGGCAGGCTGCCAGGAGTGGCATCCATCTTGTGATCTGAGATAACGCCACGAGCAGCCTGAAAGCCATTTCGGACAGCAGAGCATCGAACCGGCCGTGCATCGTGCGGGGCTGACTGGAGAGCTTTTACAGGAGCAGGACTAGAACTGCTGTGGCCAGGGTTGGATGGTAAGCACCCTTCTGTGGCCGTGTTTCCAAAAGTCATCCCAGCTGTCAGCCCTGTGCATGGAAGCCTGGTGTGGACCCATGGTGTCGGTGATGCCCTGATCAAAGAGGGACTGTGAGAGCCTGGGACCCGTAGGTGTTACAGCCTGCCGGGCAGGGAAGAAGGGCTCTTGTGCTGCATCTCTGTTTGCTTTGGTGCTGGTCACTTGGCTGCCAGTCACTCCCAATGGGTTTGCCTGACCCAGTAGCTGGAGCTGTGGCTCCCCTGCAGCCCGGATTCCTGTGGCACCATGTCCTGGCCATGCAGGATGACTGGCGAGTAGCAAAAGTAAATGCCAGGGAAGGTGAAATGAATACAAAGAAGGGTGACTCCTATCTAGGCTCTGACAAAGGCAGCTGGGTTTGTGGTACTGGTGGGAAAATACTCCTGTGACTGTCCCCTCTGCTAGCTGTGGGCATGTCCTGTCCCTCCTGGGGCTTGCTGTTTCATGTCCTGGCTTTGATATTTCCCAAGCATGGCTTTATCTTTGTCATTTCTCCATCCTTAGGGGAACCTTGGCACAGATGTCAGCAGCCACTAGAAACCGCCAAAAGCTTTTGTGCAGTTGAAATGTGCTCTGTCTGCGCTTCATCTTAAGGACTAAAGGCACTGCTTGTAATTCTGCACCAGGCTTCTCTGATTTTAACCTAGTTTCCACTTTGCTTAGTTTCCTTACCCTCTTCACAAGATTGCTGCATACAACCAGAAGCTGAATGGGAGCTCCTAAAGGTCTGCCAGCACTCCAACATGCAGCAGTATTCCCAAGACTTTAAGAAACGGCTTTGTATTTCTCCAGGATGGAATGTAAACAAAAGGCTGCTAATAAAACAGCGTGTAAGGTCTTATTCAGATTTATATAAATCCTGAGACCACATCTAAAAATAGTGCTCTGTTTTACATTCCTGAAAGCAGATTCACCACATACCGACATCTGCCATGAAGTACTACGCTGGTAACAAACTGGACTTTTCGGGAGTGGTATGGAAGGTACTGAGAACCCATTTTAATTTTATTAGCCTTGCAAAATACATCTCGATGGTCATGTTAAATATTTGAATGCATGGAATGGACCGCCACCTTGGTACTAGCGGGAGGCATCCAGTGTGGGAAACAGCCTAGAGGTGTCCATCGGAGAAGTGCAAGTGTTGGCTGCCGGCTCTGAAGCTGGTGGGATCTGGAGCAGGGAGGAGTGTGGGGGAGCTGGGTGTAGATCTAGCCGATGGTTTCAGTCCAGGAAGGAGTGAAAGGATAAAGACCGGCAATTGCTGTGCATTCTATGTGTTATGTTAGGATTCAAGGAGAGGGACTTCCTTTTAACTTCAAGGCTTGTGCCTGTGATGTAAGTATATAAGTAGCTGGGGCTCAATCCTGTAAGGGGACAGTGCTTAACACAGAGCCTGTAATCAGTCTTAGTTTAAAGCACTTAAACTCTTTCCTGCCCTGTGCCTGCTTGCTTACTATCTCTGAGCTGATCTCGTGATCATGTTTGTCAATAGTGGAAAGTCTGACATAATGTAACATTTGTCAAGATGATATGGCTTTAGCTTTAAAGTGTTTCTTAGCCTTAAATATTGACTGGGAGATTTTAGATTGTAGTGTGGTACCACAAAAGTGTGTGGTTAATAGCACAATAGAACTTGCATGCATAGTAATATTAAATACAGCATGTAGCAATATTAAATATATCCTGCAATGAGTTTTAAGGACAAACTAAATCCATGTAGAGTGTGGATCTCTAAAGAACGCTTAATCTTTGTGCCTTGCTTTCTGCATGTTTCTTCAGGGCTGGGAAAGCTCCTCTCTCTTCGTTGTTGATGCATAAAGCATCTGACATGCCTCCTGTATGTGGTGACTGCTCGAGTAATGAGATTTCCTGTAGGTTTGCCCCTTTATACCTAGTAGAAAATAGATGTGCTCATGTAGCTTTTTGGGAAGGTACTCCAGAGGAGCTGAGGATGAGGTGGTTGCCGTTGATGCCAGCTTTCCTTGTCACACGTCCCCTGTCTGATGCAAGGCATTAACCCCAACCCTGCACAGGCACCGGTGTAGGTGATAACTCCTGTAGATGAGATCAGCAGCAGAATCTTCTTAAAGTATTTTAACATGCCTGAATAACTGCTCACACCATGGTATGTGTCCTCTGACCCCTGGCCAAAGCCCTGAATGGGAAGTACAGGCTCAGCGTCTCTGAAAGGCAGGCTCTTTCCTCCTGAGCCTACGCGTGATTGAGGAGCCCAATCCAGCTATAGGCACTCACACTGAGAAATTTGGGCTTCTGTTTCTAAACTCATCCTTAAAACTTGAGCTGCCTATACGCTAGGAGTGGGGTTTTTGTTTTTCACAAGAGGTATTCTTGCCCCCACTTCCCCTGCTTTTGCTGCTGTAAGAAAGCTAAGCATGAGGCAGAGGAGCATGCCATCGCACGCAGGAGGTAGGAGAGGTGTGTTTGAAAGTGTCTTAAGCTGTGACTGCTGCCTGTATCGGCACAGGCTGTAGGAAGCTGCATTTCCAGTGAACAACTAGAAGAACATCTGAGGGTCACACCTCTTGAAAGGTGCCAGGACCCTCCAGAGCATCCAGCGTGGTCATTACATGCCAGCGGCATGGGCATGCATTCAGGCTCTCCTACGAGGTGAGACCCGGCATGAGGAGAGGGGCTTTGTCTGGGTGCACCTTTATGTGGCCCAAACTCCGAATTTCCAGACTTTTTCCCAAGCTGATTTGTCAGTGGGAACTGTATTGACCCAGCAGTGATGCCTAGAAAGATGCTCTCTGAAGTACGGGTGTGAGTTGTAGCAGCCTACAAGTATCTGAAGTACTTACTGTGAGGCATTAGTCACGCTTGAGAAATGGCCTTGTCCAGCTGTAGTGCAGGCTTGCATGGTAAGTCAATAGAAGAGACCAGCAAATGTGGAAACTTTGGCTTCCTCAGTCCATCATGAGTTGCACTTTTAGGAACATGCATGAAAGATCTGTAGGTCTTGCCTGAGGCTCCTACACACGAGTTTTCACTAGCTAGGTCATCTTGATAGAAACACTTGCTGGAAGTACCTCAGGACTCGTGGAAAACCTAATTCGGCGTACTTGGAAGGTCAGTCGCTTGTTCTTTCCATAACACTTGCTTCTCTGGAGTAAACTGCTCCGATGCCCTACTGTGGTGGTGTCTTACTAAGCTGTTTTCTGGGAAGCAAACTTTTTTGGTGATAACCTTCAGCACTGTAGTTTCCAAATTCAGTTAATCTCAGTGGAGGTGGTCTTTTAGCGTGGAAGCCAACCAGACACCCACGGCAGCAGAGGGAAGAGCTGAGTTATTTTAAAATTCTGAAAATTAAAAAGTAGGTTTTTTTCTCTTGCATTCCTGGGTCTTGGCCTGAACCAAGGAGTGGAGGTGCCAAAATACTGCGAGAGCGTCTGTTGTTGCAGTATGTCTGGCCGAACCAGAAGCAGGAAATTCTTGTGAAAGCCTGTCTCATGAGATTGCCAGCCAGCTCTGAGCCTTGCCGGTTGCTTGTTGCGAGTGTGAGGTGGGAATGTGGTTGAGAGAGCACTGTGTGAAGGTGGGTAAAATGGTTCATTGGAAGTGATAGAGTATGTGTGCATGAGGGTGGTGGTTTTCTGTTTTGAACATAAAAGCAAGTGAATACACGAAGCAAACTTGCATTGCCCTGCTTCTGCCAGTGGAGGAGGAAGTAGGGAAAACTCACTGCATGGGTTGAGCACCGGTCTGCCTCTGTGCTGTGCTTTGGGTCTCCCTCTGGTTTGAAGGGGGCCAAATCCAGCCCCCTGGTTCATAACATCTTTTTTAAAACTTGTAGGTCAGGAATTTTTTCTTAGCCTAGGCTAGACTCCGCTCTAAAACTTTCCATGTTGTCGTGTGCAGAGCTGCCTTGGCAGGAGTGGGGATGCAAGCGCTGCAGTGAGAGCCCTGGTGCTTTAACCCCCCGTCCAGCAGACTTATTCCACCTTGGCTCCGTTTCAAGACTATTTAAAAGGCCGTAGCCAGTCTATGCTGCCGTTTTCAGCATTATTGCTCCTGGCGGAGCTGTAACAGTGGGAAACTTTAAAGGAAAAGGACATAATGGAAACTGATTAGAAAAGTGGAGAAAGTCTTGGGGTACAATAAAGCATTGCCTAAAGAAAGGAGGGGGGCTAAGGTGAGGCCTTAAAAGGCATGTATTCGATCACAGCAGGGCAGGAAATAGCTTTAGGAGAATTTTTTCTTTGGTCCATTCATAACCTGGTTTGTACCTCATTAACTTTCTGTTAGTGCTTTTTTTTTTCTTCCGAAATCCAGGGTAGCTTATTCCCACTGAAGTCGATGCGAAGAGTCATTCAGGACCGAGCGCAGGAATCCTCTCGTGCGGATTAAACAAGAGAAGCTCCCAGTGTTGCGCTCATCCTAAAGGGATGAGAAGCACGTTGAGGATGTGCTGACGATGTGTGCTTTATTTACTCCGTTTCCGTGAAGCTACAGTACGCTTCCCAGAGGTGCCTTTCCCAGGGCGCTTGCACCATTTTTCTGTAATACGTTGGACGTGCAAATGACAACCCCTGTGAAACCAGTTGCGTTCTTGCTACTGGTTGCATTAAGTCTGCTAGATTGTTAGAAGCTCCTGGGTTATGAAGGAGTTGCCATAAAAGCTGTATGGCTTAAAACGTGCCTGATTGTTTTAAAATCTTGGAGATTTTTCTCTTTCAGCCATTCCCTGCTTACCTAACAAATGCTGGGTTTGCGAACTGGTGTTCTGCAGTGCTAAAATTGGATTCCAGGTATTTTAAACTGTGCTTCATTATATCCTTTATGAAAGACAGCTGGGGTTTTGTCTTGCTGATGAAGCCTAATTTGAATGACTTTCCTCATCAAGCCCATTTAATTAAAGATTCATTACATTCTGCATAGTGTAACGGTGAAAATGCAGAAGTGTCCCGTGGGCAGCCAGCTGCTGAAAAGGAGGCATTAGCTGTGGCAGATTGGGTAAGAAGTTGTGGGGTTAAACTGCAGTGAGCAAGATACAGGTTTGATACTAGGGGAAAATGGGAGGGATAGTGCAGCGTTAGAATATGTTGTGTGGAAGTCTGGGGGCTTTCCAGTCCTGGAGAGCAGGGTAGGTGTGCATCTGTGGGATGCACTCATCCTGCCTGTGGGTAGGAGGGTAGACCTCTTGCTGTCCTCTGCTGCCCTCTAAAAAGGTTTAGTGTAGACAGCATGAAAGATAGAGGATGGACTCTTGCAACCTTTTGCAAAGCCTGTATGGTTTGTAGCTGTATGGGTCTCATTAGGGAATGAGGAAATGGCAACCCAGAAGATGGAGAATGGAAGCCCATAGAATGATGCAGCAGGTTTGAGACAGGAGCCCCAGCTGCTTGGCTGAGTTTTTGTCCCTGGATCACAACTCTATGTGTGTAGGGGGAGAGGAGTGGTTTCTCAAGTAGGTGTTCAGCCACAAACACTTCCAAAGACCCACTGGAAACCTTTTGTGCCAGGGTCCTTGGTGGCAGTCGGCTCTGCGCTGGAGAAATGCTTCTGCGATTCCCCCAAGGGGTGCGGCGGTGTGTCCACACAGGCCATTAAGTTGTTGATCCAACTTCTGCTTCAAGGCAGGGATGAAGAGTTGTGTATTGGGTTTTGCAGGGTCTAGGGTTTTTTTTGCTTTTAAGTGAGAGAAGATTTGATGGGTCTTATTTGTATTTGAAAAGAGGAATAACTTAGATGGAGAGGGGCATTTCGGTATAAATCTCATGAGCCTGGAAAAAATTCCAGGCTACATTTAAAAAGCTTGTTTGCACTCTTTCTGAAGTACCTGTTGATCTTGTTTGCTCTGATTGAGAGGGAAAATCTTAAATGAACAAATAAACCATCAGAAAGGCTAGCATAGCTGGTCAGACCTCCCATTCTGTGAGGAGCCTACTGAAAACCAGCGCTTATTTCTTCTGGTCTCAGTTCTTCCTGTCTGTTCAAGTTTGCTTTTTGCTTAATTGGGTAGGGTTTTCCGTGTTCAGAGCAACAAAACGGTGGGTGCAGGTTCTTTTCTAGCATGAGTTTTGTGGCTCTCAGTCGCTCGGTTCCTTAGCGTTTGAAGGCATTTTGGTTCTCTACCCGCTGCAGCCACCGGTTGGTGGCCGGGCTCCCGCTCGCCGGCTCTGCTCAAGCAGAGCTGTGTCACCAGAGAGCCATGCCCTGGCACTGCCGTGCCGTGTGCCGGGGCCCCAGGCAGTGGCAAAGCACCGGTGGGGAGCCGGGAGCTCCCCTGCTCCCAAAGGGGCTCCCAGGAGCACCCGTAGCTTCCCTTGGCCAAGCTGCCTGGCAGAGACGCGCCATTTTCTGTCCATCCACAGCAGATAATGACCCCCCTGAGCTGCAGAGGTGTGGGATGGAGCCATTAATTTCTGTAAGAGCACTTGAAAGCTGTTGTTTTATGTGCCAAGTGTTTGTTGATGTGACTCTGGATTTCAGCTGCAAGTGGGAATGGAGAGATGCAATTACATCTTGGTTCTGTAATCTGAGCCTTCCGCAGGTGGCTCTGTCAGGGCTCTTCTCAGTATTTCTATGTTTTCGGGAGGTGTACCCGCACGTGAGATTTACTAGGTTTTGTCTGTTTTTGCAGTTAATCCAGAGGGGTCCCGAGGCGCTGTAGTCCGCGTGGCTTCCTGCACAACACAGCTTTGCGTGGCATCGTCCCCCCCCGCTGAGCCAGACCACGTCCAAACACATTCACAAACCTGAATACTACAGGGCCTGTCTCTGCTGTCCTGTTGCGTTAGCGGAATTCCTTCAAAATAGTCATGCGGAGGGATGATACAAGTGCTGAGCTCCTGCGCTCTGCTAGGTCCAAGTCCCCTTTGCAGGACAGCTTCATGCACCAGGATTAAAGTGTATAAATCATCTGTGCAATACATGGAAATAAAAATGTATTCTGGGTTTGCATTTGCTTCCTCTTGGATCCAAGGTCTAGAGCAGCTCTGTTGTACCTGGTTTCTCTGGCTGAGCTGAGGGTGTGCACAGGTTCTTCAGGAACTTCTTTTGGACACTGGTGGGTGACAGTGTGCAGGGAGCTCCCCGCTGTTTGTAATGCTGCAGTAGTGGGATATGGGGTCTGATTCGCCTTAGCATGAACCCCAGTAACTTTGATAGAGGCCAGAGCATGAGCTTGTCCAAACACAGCAACTCTCTTTTTTTTTTCAAGGAAAAAACCATGTAGCATTTCATAGCCAACACTGATTGAAAAGTTTAACCCTCCATACATTTTAACTGATACTTCCTTAATTTTATTTTTAACCATATGCATGGAGACTGCTGGTGTCCCAGGCACAAGCACTGCTCCAGGTGCTGCTCCCTGGCAGAGCAGGGGGGTGGAAGATTAGGTATCAGATGTTGCAGGACATGATCTGAACTTTCAGATTTCAGTAAGAGACAAAGGAAACGCAAAAGTAGTTGTTTTTCTGTTGGAGGCTCTAGTGTGGTACAGTGAGCCAGGCAGTGTCCTGTGGAGCATCTCTGTTAGCACGGGGTTACATCGGTTCTGCTCTGTGCTGGGCAGTTTCTTACAAACCTGTCTGTATGATGGGAAATTGCTATTCCAGGAAAGATTGAAAGTGATGAGAGATCTCCCTTAGCTTGCAAAAGTTCACTAAGCATTCCCATCCCCAGCTGAAACGCTCTTATACATATATATATATATGTGTAGATGTGCATATATATACATAATGTATGTAATGAGATATGTATATGGTTACTTGCTCATTTTGAATGATACTGCAGGTTTTTTATTACTGCAGGGAACTGCTCTTACATGCTAATGTCTGCTGAGAGTTTAGTCCATCGTTGAGAAATATCTTTGGCCTTGATCTTAGGCGGGTGTTAAACCTGGGACCCAGAGGTAGGAAGAAGTGTCCTAAATGATGACCCCAGCTAACTCGCTGAAATAGCATGGTGTGCTTGCTGCCTACCTTTCTGTTTCATCCTTCTCCCTGACTCTATTCCAGGACATCTTGTGGAAAAGGAAAAGTTGTTTCCTTTAGAACCGGCTGTTTTTCTTCTTCCCATAGATGGTTTTTTTTCCCCCCTCTACTTTCAAGTTAAATGGGAAAACAAAGTATGCAGTATTTCTGCTGCAGAGTTAAATATTGATGAAGATTAAGATGTATTAAATGACTGAGGAAATTCATGGGACAGGAATAAAAATAAACAAACCCCAGAAAATTAAAAAAAATGTTCAAGTGTATGAATAGCCCTTTATCTTCCTACCTTCCTGCATGACTTCCAATAAAATGTTTCAGCATCTTGATGCAAACGTTCCAGTTTCACTGAGCTGGGGACAAGGAAGTGCTGTACAGTAACAGTTACAGGGGGAAAATGTTCTGTGCTGTGTTGGTCTTGGACTTCCTCAGAGTATTTTTGTTCCAGATGTTAAACTGTTATTTTTTCAGAAGCCTTGTTAAGTTGCCAGAACATTAGATTTTTTGAAGGATTTTCCGAACCCCAGCTGATTATCACAACATGCAAGAATCCAAACTTGGGCTTGGCTTTGCTGGGCTTGCAGCAGCTGCAGAAAATCTGTGCGAAGGCACAGGTTCGTAGCGCCATCATCGAATGCCCTTATAGGGTAAAACAGGGAGTGAGGGAATTCTGCTCCGCTGCCTTGTACGATGCGGGGATTCACGTCAGCCATTGAGTAACACTGAGTTCCCCAAAGCAGAAATACCACCGCACGCTCTCTGCAGCCGAGGCGGTACTAGAGCTCCCAAAAGAGCCGCAGCAGAGCAACTCGGGGATGGAAGAAATGACACCCCATCCGCCTCCCGCCAGGCAAAGGATAGCCTGCTCAGAGCAGAGGCAAAACCAGTCCCCGGTGTATTTTGTTTCTAGATGTAATGGTGCTTTTTTTAGCTGGCGGTATGTGATGATGCTGGTAGTACATGGCACAGATCACACGTTGCTGCTTGATTGAAGTCGAGCGCCGGATCCCCCTCCCGCCCATGGCTCCCTGCCCGACCAAGGCGCTTGTGCCCCAGCTCCCTGCGGCCCCACTGCTCACATTCTTTTCAGCCCTTTGATCTAATCCTTATGGAAATAGATGGAAAAATCTCCTAGGCTCTGGTTTGTCTATTGAGAGTGTTGTCAATAGGAAGCTTCTCTTTACAAAAGCAATAAATGTATAAGCACCTTCTACTTTGTACCTGCTCCTCTCTTTACCTGCCTAATTTTTGTCTTTGTGCATTTACAGAAACTCTCAGCTATGGTATTTTTGCACTTCATGCATCTTCCCAACACTTGCTGTACCTCCCCTGCTGCCTTTGTTTTGCTTTGACGGGTCGTCAGCCCGTATGAGTGGAAACCTGTGACTACCCTAGTACTAAAGACAGCGTGGAGCTTAATGTGTTCAAATTCCTTTCCCTGACTACAACCCCCTTTTCAGAGACGAAGTCTGCCAACCGACTTGGGCGCCCCGCTCTTCCGTGCCAAAGCAAGCTACTTATTTAGCTGAGCGTATCTGCTTTACCTGCAAGAGGGCTGCTCGAGGCTGCCGGAGCGAGGAGGCTCCTGCCTGCAATGGGAGGCATCCCCAGGCTGCTGGTGGCTGAGGCAGCGTGGACGTGCCATGGCACGTTGCTGAAATGGTAAACAGATTTAGCATACTGCAGCTTTTCATCGTTGTGGGTCTGCGCCTGGTCTGTAAGGACGATGCTGTTCTTCCCTGGGAGCGATGCGGGGTCAGAGCACTTGCATGGTGCCTGGATGGAGCTAAGGGTGGGTCTCCCACCTCGAGGGAGAGCTGGAGGAGAAGGCCCGCTGAAAAGAGGGCAGAGAAAGGTGGCTAAGATGTCTGTATTTTTAAATAGGGTTTTGTTTAATTGGGTACCAAGTGAGCAGTGGCTTGAGGCAGTTAAAGTAGAAAGGACAACAGTGTCAGCTCTCTTCTGCTGTGAATGTTGATGTCTCGGGCAAGGGATGATGAAAAACAGAGTAAAAAATGTGAGATAGGAGCAGATGCAATGGATAAATCGCCATAAAATAGAGTGAACAGCTTTTCAGACCCCTGGAGCTGAAGTTTGTGCCAGAGATCCAAAGGCATTCTTCACTGTAAAAACGTTCAGATGATGCTGGGGAAGGGCTGTCCCCCTCTCCTGGGACCAGACCCTGTTGCTCACAAGAGGTTTCACTCTGGTGTCCAGGAAAAGCTCTAGTCGTGATTCATGGTTGCAGCTGAAAGGGAAGGGTCTGTGACTTACCCACTGCTACTCGGTGCTCTTGCTGCGTGGGACTAATCCCAGCAGTGCTCTTCCGGTTTTGTTTATTTTTTCAGCAGTATTTCGTAAGGGATTTGCTTGAGTCTGCTTTTGTGTATGAAGATACCCACATGGAGAGCAGAGAGAAAACTCTTCCAAAGCAAAATCTGAAGCTTGGACTGAAACTGGTCAATGAAGGCAGAAATTTGGCTGTAGAAATACAAACAAGCTTGTCTGTTGTGGCAGCCTGGTCCCTAGCTAGGCTTCAGAGGGTGATGAAGGGAGTATAGCAATGCATCAGGATGGATATGTGCACTCTCTCGTGCTGCTTCCTGCTATTCCCCTCTGACTCATGGATTGCGCAGAGATCTCTAAATATTTTAAATGCCAATGGGCCCTGCAGCAGTGGGTGTGAGATTAAGCCTGTCTTCTAGTCAGTGTGACTCTGGATAAACTATACCCCCATTAGCGTCCTCCAGACTCTTCCTTTTCCCATTTCAGAGGAATGGAAATGGAGTAAGTCATCCCTTATTTACACAAACTGATGGATTTTAGCAGTTTCCTCTGAAAGGTACAATTATCCTAATTAAGTGGAAATAACCACCAAAAAGTCTCGGTTATCATAAAATAGAGATGTTGCAGTTCAATTGTATTTCCAGACTCGGGCGACCTGCTGGAATGCGTGCAGTTTAACTTTCCTCTATGATATAATAGTTTAAAAGAGATCAGGGTACATTTTACCATATTGTCTAGCAATGTGAGTTTATTCAGACTTTTGGCAGGCTGTTCTGCACACTCTTGCTAAAACTGTGAATCATCCATTGTTGGCTGATTGCACTCTAGTTGCTAAGAGATCTGTCAAGTGCATACTGAGGCTTAATTCTACATTTGCTCTAAGAAGGGCTAAATGTATTAAATTGGAACATGTCACATCCTTCCTAAACAAGTAATTAAGGCGCTGCTATGAGCCTGTCAGATGGAGAGAAGAGAAGGAGCTGGGAACAGCTGGAAGATTTAACTTGAGTCGGGGTTGGTCTCCTCTGTCTGGGAACATTAGACTTATTGCATGTTGGATTTTCACAACCTGATGCATAGTGGAAATAGAAAGGGGAGGGAGACATTAAAAAAAAAAATAGAATTTGCAAAAGGACTTGTTTTTCAGTGTCCTTATATAAACCTCTTAAAATGATCTAATGCTATTTCACAAAGTGTAATTTTTAGTAATGGAAAGACAATACGTCAGTGTTTCCCAAGCCGCCTTGCCCCCCGCCCCCTCCCAAGTGAACTCTACCATTCACACTGCTCCTCCCCAGTTACCCCATCCCTCGGACGTGCTAAAATACCTATTGCAGATGCTGTGTGCTTTCATTCAAGATCGTTCCTGTTTGCTAAGTACACCAGCAGAAGTGGCGAGTAAGTGGTACTGTAAGATATCTTTAACCACCTTGTCTGTCCTAAATAGCCACAAGCTTTTCCAGGGAGGCCTTTTACTACCCGCAAAGAGAAAATTGATCCATTTGTCAGTAGTAAACCAAGTACGTCATCTGTTTCTGTGAGCGTACTCCTGCCTGCGTGGGGATGTGTGGCAGCAATTAAAAAAAAAAGTTAAAGACAAAAGCTCTTTAGTCAAGATTTTCAGACTCATCTGTTCCTAAAATTACATCATTTGCACTGGCATTAGCCACTGTCTGAAAAGTGCCGTAGTTTCTCACCAAGCTCTGTATCTTCTTCCCCTTCACTGAACAAGGAGGAAAAGTTGTGAAGTCGCGGTTTGTCTGTCAGTGTTTTCCGGTGCCCGGACTAGCAGTAGGCTCCCGGGTTCAGCCTTTTGCCCATCGCCTTCTCCCAGACCCATGCTGTCTGCACTGGGGGTGGGCTGCTCGCTGCCGAGCCACGGGTGCCCTCCGCTCGGGCTGCAAAGAAGGGAAAGAGTTTAACACAATCCTTGCTAAGTTATCTAAATGATAAGTTATCTTCCTTTTAAAAATAAAACCACTATCCCTACACCAACCACGGCTCCTGGTTTGGATTCAGCTTCTGTACGCTGTATTTTGTCAGAGCTTGTTACCGAATTTCTATTCCTTGTGTAGGTCTTTGCAGACATGATTGAAGGCCTTTCAAATCTTCTCTTTGATCAGCGAAACAGACCGAGCTCCGTGAATGCTGCTTTGATTGAGGTTTTGGAAATTACGCCTTCGTCCTAGTGGGTCCTCTCCGAGCGCTTTGCGACCACTGGACGTTCTCCGTGCCGCGGATGTGGTACTGGAGAGCAGCCGCGGCAGCGGCGCGTGCCGGGATGGTGGATCTCTCTGCCCCTACACGGAGCTCCCCGGCTTGTCCATCCAAAGGTCCCCCTTTGGCCGCAGGAGTGCGGTTAGAGCCCACGTGCAGACGGTGATCCTTCATGGTGGCTCGGTTTACAAAACTAAACAGATGGCCCGTCCTCTGGCCGTGGCCCGGGGTCCTTGTGCCAGCCGCACGGCCTTTGCGGTGGCCATATGGCCGTGTGCGCTGGGCGCTTGCACCTCTTGCGCCGTCCCCCTGCCCGTGACCGGGTTTGCTCACGGTTTCACGCCCCGGTCACTGACCAGGGATAATTAATTGCGTGCTCTCGGGCTGTGGGCGTGAAACTTGTGACCTCGCACCGGTGGGTTTCTGTTTGAAGCACGCCCGTTGGGCAGTGATTTCCATTCTTATCAGGTCTTGAGGTGTGTGAAAACGTTTTATTTGCATACCAGCAGCAGTATCCGCTTGTATACACCTTAACCTGGTGCATCCGTGCTATCGCTGCTATTGACTGGAGTTACCCCTTCATCCAAAGCTGTATCAAACTAGACAAGATTGACTTTCGGTAAACACACGCTGATTGGTATTAATTGTTTTATCCTGCAATTCCTTATTACTCCCCGGTCATTTAGCAAGTTTTTCTGGCATCCCCGTTAGGCTGTGAAGGATTATGAACACTACAGAACTCTTCCTTAGGTGGAAATTGTCCTGACCTGCTGTTTTAAAAGCGCTTTTTGATAACTGCTGTTTAATGTCTTCCTGTGTTACGGCTGGGATGAAAATTACTCTCCATAATACAATCTGAATATTTAATTGGCTTTTTTCCCATGTGGAGCAGAAGTATTTATTCAGTACTTCTACCTTTTTGGTGTGAATATTGAAAACTTCACCCTTTCCAGGTAGTAATAAATCAGCACCACGGTTGTTATTCCCATTGTTCCTAAGGTAGGGAAGCAAAGTAGAAATAAGAAGGCCCTTGTAAATCTTCATTCTGCTATCCAGAGATTTTTCACAAGGTCCCTTTGCTTTTGTAAGTTCTCTTAACTTCTGATATATTGCACTAAAACTTACTTTTTATAATTGTTTTGGCTTTTATATCTGATTTAATTTCCCCTCTACACCAATTAACTTAATCTGTTATCTTTGATCCTTAATCTAATGTAGTGTTCTTTCTCACATGTGAGAGCAGGCTTTCGGGACATTTAGTGACACTTTCTTAAAATTGCTCCTGGGCATCACTTATTTTTAGCGTGCAAATGAGCTGCTTAATGATTTGGCTCAACTGTTTCAGCTTTGTGAAAATAAGGCTTTTGAAAATTATTAATTCTGTGTGTTCATTATGTAACTGCTTTTACTTATTAGGGACATCCATTTTGTCTATGAAATCTGTCACTTGTTTGGTGCATTTTAGCATCACCACTTTATCTGTAACTGAAAGAGCATGGAGTGTTATCTGTATTCTGAACAAATGATCATGCCTTTATAAATTAATGTCTGCTAACTGCGTTAGGTTTTTCAGGAGCATCATCTTTCTGGTCAGTGTAACGAGCAGTCTCTGAAGGCGAAGCTGTATTTCTTCCTTTAGAGCAAAGTGAGTATTGAAAAGACTTGGTGTATTCCAGTGCGTTGGAGACACGCTTCCTACCTTTGTCCTCTTTTCAACCTGTTACTCTGCTGAAGTGGAAGATGGATGTGAAACAGGCCAAACAAAATATCATATTCCTTCTGCTCTGACCTTGCAGGCTGTATTCATTTCTGCAGCTTCTCTTTACTGTTGTGTAACTACAGTTACAATTTTCTGTCACTAGCCGGAACAGGTAGGAAAAAAGACTTTCTACCTTTCCACTTGAGCACTTACCGCTTTTAGGACACCAAAAATATTCAGCAGTAGATAGAGACAAGTTTTAAAAATGACGCTAACATCTACAAAGAATATAGCAGTCTTTATTTTGCCAGGTTTCCACTCTATAGCTTGACCCACAGATCTGTAAGCGTGTGCAGTGTGGAGTTAACAGCAGCCAGCAGAAGACCCTTCCTACTGAAGAAGCTAAAAAACTTGCTGTACAATATATGCTTGTCTCTGGTCTTCCTAAGTGTAACCAAGTGATCATGAGGAATGAACAAGGAGCTCTTGAGCTGTCTTCCTTACATGGGGGTACATAACTAGCAAGTTTTAGGGCGTCTTCTTTTTCTCCAGGATGCTTGCAGGAGATGCACCAAGGGCTCGATGCTGCAGTCAGGGGCAGTTGCTCTTAGGTGAGGCGCTCCTGGCAGTTTCCCCCATGCTTGCCACATGGTGCAGGCATCATTTCCCTCCTCCCAGGCTGGATGGCATGGCATGCCTACAGCTGAGCCCTCTTGGTGAGGCTGGGATTGTGGTCCTTGGGGAGGCTCAGCCACCCTGTGCAGCAGCGATGTCCTCCCCGGTGGGGCAGCAGCCCCAGCAGCCAAAACCAGAACCAGCTGCCAAGGAAATACAAAGTTCAGCTCCTCAGTGGCAGGAGTGCATTAAGTCGTTTTCATTTAACTTTTCCACGAATGACCCCTGCTCCAGCCCAAGGCTCGCCTTTTGTTTGCAGCAGGTCCTGCAGGTACCCGTGGGCTCTGGCATCGCCTTTGTCTGGGAGCGCTGCAGTTACAAGCTGTCAGGTTACTTCCACACCTCTGATGGTGTTGATAGCATCTGGTGAGGTAATAGTTTCCATTTAGTTATTTTATAAATTTCAGTATTTCCCTTTATTTCTGTATGGCAGTGAAGTTATGTAGTACTGTGCAGAGAAAGGAAAAGCCATTAGGCTGACTATAAAGTAATACTGGAGTCTGCTGTATCATCGACTCTTGGCTGTTATTCCAGCAGACGTGCTCCCTATTCCCACACGAGTCTGGAAACGGGCTGCTGTTGCCTTGTGTCCGTCAGTCGTGCTGCTGCTCTTTGCTCTGTGCGGCACCGGGTTTGGGACAGGCTCCTGCAAGGCAGGTATCACTCCAAACAGGGGACCTGTTGGGAGGATCGTGGCATTGCCACATCCCCCAAAGTGGTGCCTAGTGCAGGCAGGAGGGCAGAGCTCAGATGCTCTGGTGCGTAACCCCTCGGGAGCATCGCTGCTGGTCTGCAAAAGGCGCTGGCTTGGATGCGGTGAAACATGGGCATGTGCTGCCTCAGGTACAGGAGGCGTAATTAGGAAATGTAAGTCATCAAATTCAATTAGCCCAGCGCAGCTGGGAGGGTTCTTACTAGATTTCGTCCTCCTTCAGAGTAGCTCTTATTTAATAATACCTTAAGTGAAACCCTAATTTCTAAGGTGCATTTAAAAGCCTGCAGAGAGATATTTCCCTTCCCAAAGTAACTGTTTGCAAGACAAAGTAGTAAGATACCAAAGAAGCTGTGTTTCTGGCACCGTGCCCGATGAGCGGGATTGGTGAGCGAGTGAAGGGGAGATGGCTCCGTTTGCAAAAGCACATCTTGCTAAAGGAGCACAATTGGGTTAGGAGTCTTGCATCTAAAGTGTCTTTCTACTAGTAGAATCTTTGTAGTTTCTTTAATTAAGTAGAATCTTTGAACACTTACTTTTTACTTAGCTGTTATTTTGCTTTTCTTAATTTTTCCCCTCTGTCCCTGTGCATTACAAGTAAGCAGTTGCTTTCCCTTTGTTTAAATCCATTTGTATTTGATGCATGTACAGTGGAAAATGTTTATAGAGTATCAAAGTGCAGTAGTAACTGTGTTGCAGACATGTCAAGGAAATGTATTTCTGTTGAAAATGTAGCACTACAACCCCCAATTTCACTGCACTTTTTAGCTGAACACAGTATTTAGCTCTATTGAAAGGATATGGTCTCAGGATATGTAAAAGTCCGTAGCAGCTTGTTTGGCAGGGAAAGGAGCAAAACAGTGGACCACATTGCAACTGTTAATGCTTTTAAAGTGCTTTCCTTACAGGCATGCTGACATTTGCATTTCTGCATTTATTGTATAAAATGTCAAGGGATATCTTGGGTGGGGGGGATTCTGGCTTTGGTGGGGCCAGGATTTCATCCTCCGCCGCCTGCCTAGAGCTCAGGTCCTGTGGTCAGGTTTGACCCTCCTAATTCCCACCTGCAACTACGTGCTCTCCTGGCAAGTCTGTGGAGTTCTGCTGATGATGCTTGCAGGTGGTCAGAGCAGCTGTGTCCTCTGAGATTTGAAATGACTATGACTTGAACTTAATTGCACCTGGGCAAATTTGTTTAAAAAAAAAAAAAAAAGGGACAGGCTCCTGCAAGGCAGGTATCGCTCCAAACAGGGGACCTGTTGGGAGGATCGTGGCATTGCCATGTCCCCCAAAGTGGTGCCTAGTGCATGCGATCTAACCTAGGTTTTGGTTTTAAACTTATCAGTACTCATCTGTCATTGGGTATTAAAAGAATGTGTGTTGCTGTGCTGCATCTTTACAAAATGTTTTAAATTCTCTATCCTTGTGCCTATATTGCAGAAATGGGTTGGGGGGGTGTGTGAGTAAATGTCAATGCACTGAAACTCATGTAGACTTCAAGGTAATTAAATGCAGGGAGGCCTTAAAGGAGTTCCTTTGGCTTGTACTGTGTTAATATTTGTTGCACAGATCAAGGCTTTGTAGATCAGAGTTTGTATGTGTGCCCTTCTTGTCTGGGTGAAATACCACTGCATGAAAGGCAGGTGGCTGTTTCCTTTTTCCAAGCATTTAGATGTCTGTCATAAACAAGAAATTCACAATTTTTCAGGATGTATCACCTGTATCCAAAGCTGGTGCTCGGGTGGGTGCCTTTCACAGCAGTTCTGATGGTGAGGTTTTGGAGCGGCTTTGGGAAGGCTCCCGTGCTCCCTCCTCGGGGCCAAGGGCATGGTTCTGCGTCTGGTGGGTCATTGTCCCCTCTTGGGCAGTAGGACTCACTGCTGTCACGTAGGAGGTTTAATCACCATAAACTTCCCGTTCTGTAACTCTCTGGTCTTGTCATTTTACTGAGCAACAGTGTCCTCAGTCCCCTGAGACATTAGTGAGGGAAGGAGGGGAGGCAGGGTGTGAGCAGGCTGGTTTAAAAGTAGGAACTGTGTTTTATTAGTATCATGTTAATGTAGTGTACATTACAATGAAGGTAGTCTGCCTGCAGTTGATGTTTTTCAATGAAATACTGCCTGTGAGTTTTATGGCTTAAAAATGCAAAAGGCGAGGCAAGAGCTTGTACTGCAATCCTCCTGCAATCACGGGAGGGTGAGGGATGTTCCAGCAAAGCGGCCCGAGAGGTGGCATCGTCCCTCTCTGCGTTTGCAGGGTGTGCAGCAAGCATCTGGCAGGGATAGAGGCTCTTCTCTGCCCAGCGCTGCAGGCAGCTGCCTGCACACTTGGTGAGCTTGCAAGGGAAGGCAGGGCACCGCCTCTACAAAAGTTTCTACCTCTTAAAAACATGTGGTTATAGAGAGGCTGCACCAACTGCTGTATCTTTCATGCGCTCTTCATGTTTTAGTGCTTGCTGCTTTATTCTCGTTTCCTCCTCCCGCCTGTAAGCCTCAAATGGGAAGTGGGTGCAGAAGCAGGACTTGCAAAGCTGGCTATTTTTTTGCCTTTGTCAGTTTGAGTTCAAGAAACAGTAACCAGAGATGGATAATTGCTTATGCTTACTGCATGTCTTTCTTTAAAGCTTAAGAATTTATTAAAACTTGTCATTATAGTATTAGACTGCCATAGGTTATTTTCAGGTTGAAATGTCCCACCTAGCACTGTGATGGCCAATTTGTTCAATAGATGACTCCCAGTTTGCTTGTTTGTTTTGAGATGTATTTTGAGATATATTTGAGATGTGTGTCTTCGAAGATTTAATCCCGTTTCCTGTATACCAGCAAGCTTCTGTAATCCTACTGGGATGACACTTTCCTTACCCAGCAGTGGAAACCTTACTGGAACTAGTTGGGAGATGGAAAATGGTCAGAATTTACATTTTCTGCCATTATTGTTATTATATATGTCTAGACACTTCAGGGCACTCTTGCAGGATGTGTTAGCTTAGCTAAAATAAGACAGACAAGTCAACTTCTCTGAAAGCATGAATGAAACCTATTATTAGAGGGGAAAAAATGCTGGGTTAGTATAACCTCTGCCCGTGGGGCCCTTGTTATAAAATAACATGGGAGCAACCGGATGCTCCTCAGTGAAAGGCCAGTTATTGAGTGAATTCAATGTGAAGGAAAATATTCTCTTTGCCTGTGATGATGGTCATTGCTCCTTGAGCTGGGCTGGCTCCGGGGGGCCTCTGGGCAGGTGCCCACAGGAGCAATCGCTTCTCCTCCCAGCCCATCTTCAGCACCGGGCAATGAGGACCTGGTGGCAACCACTGGGTCTTGTCCATGGCTCCCCACCAGACAGACTGGATGGGGCCAAATCTTCCCAGCGATGGTCCTCGGCCATTTGTGCAGCTGAAATCTGCAGGTTGGTTCCCACATGCCTCGGAGAGGCGATGGGAAGAGTTAAGAGTTGGGTGCTGATGATAGCTTCTGGGGTCCTGCTGGGACAGAGCTGGGTGGGAGCTGCTTTTCTGCAGTATCGGGTTGGTTAATATAAAATTAAAGCTTCTAAATCCCCTTCCAAGAAGGAGATTGACATGCTTTTCAGTGTTTGAAATTACAAAATTTGGAGTCCTCTGGGCACAATGACATGTGCACGCAGCAAGATCAGAAGGCAACAGCAGGCATGCCAGCAGCTTGACAATTAACTGCGAGGAATCTAAGCAAAACCCATTTTAATGCAAAATCAACACTCTTGAAGGGTTTGTTCAAAGGGGTTTTTTTTATATTTATTTTGGTTGATAAAACTACAGTGGAGGGAGGAGGAAATGAGTTTCTGAACCACACACTCAGCTGAAAATTCAGACCAGACCAAGCTTGACTGGGCGCTAGGGAAGCCAGGAGGTGCTTGTACCATTTGCCACTACGTTCACATTGTGAGCACCCCGTTGAAGAAGTTACAAATCCCCAAATATCCTGGTTGAGGTATAATTATTTTTCGCTTCTTTAGTGTAGATTTTTCCTTTGAAAAGAGTTCCCTACCTTAAAATGAGCGGAGTATTATCCTTGCCAAAGATCTTTCAGCCTCTTTAGAATAGGGCATTTAGATTACTGGGGACAAAGTGAGTATCTTGAATGCTCTGTGTCAAGGCATGAACAAACACGACAGAAACAGTAGTACAGTACAGAGTGAAACCTGACAACTTGGTGTTAAAGGAAAGGAATGCTACTGTATGGTTCGATTGTGATCAACTTATCTTCAAGTGGGTTTATTAGCAATTTAATGGAATATTGGTTATTCAAGAGCAATAATAGCCCCGGTTGAAATGTCCCTTCTGTGTGGTTTTCCCATAGCCTGTGGAATGAGCAGAATGTGACAGTTGAGCTTTCAACAGACTTCATGAATTTTAAATACTTTTCAGCTGTGAAATGGGGCACATGGCGTGTGGTCAAGGGTGGACAAGGAGCTGGCAGCAGCTGGGGGTATTATGGGATATTGAGTGTCTGGGAGATAATGAATGCTTGGCTTATCCAGGTGCATTCTTGGCCTGCTGTGCATGTCCAGGCAGAATGGAATATATTTCTCTGTCCAACACTTAACAATTGATCATTCTGTAATTGTAAGCAGAAAGTATTTAGAACGTTACTTTCTCAGCATGCCTGCATACGACTTAAATTTCATGTCATCATCTTTATCCAGCAAAATCTTCACTGTTTTTCTGTAACAATGCATTCATGCTGCTTAAACTTTTCCACTAACCTGATTTTATGCTTAGTGGATCTTAGTGAGCCTTTTCTTCTAGCGACTTTAAATCTCCATCTTTTTAAGCATCCTTTCTTTTTTTTTTTTTTTCTCTGTGAGTTTTTTATACCTGATTGAAATTATTTCCACTTGCTGTGGGTTGAAATTTCAGCCCAATTTTTTGTAGCAAGTAAGCAGGTTGCTGGCTCCTGTTTTGTGGGAAATGGTGTCCCTGCATTTTAAATGCTAAGTGGTGGAAGAGAGGAAGGGGAAACCCAGGCATGGTTTACTGCTCGTGGGCTGCGTAGAGTTGTTCTCATGCGCTTTGGTTCTGCTTAGCTATTAAAACACAACATGCTCTAAGGACATCCAGATTAATTGCGGTTTCAACGGCGTGTACCTGGAAGAGGAGGTTGCCGCTTGACCTCCCGAGACCTGCCAGGCTGGAGCTACCCTCCTGTGCGGCTGAGAAGCTTTTCTGGGACAAGCAGCCCCGGAGGCCACCTGCCACTTTCTGCTCCTCCTCCGTGTGCCAGTCCCTCTCTGTGCTGCCCCTGGTCCAGCTCTGTCCGTGTTTCCCCTTCCCCATTAGTCCCCAGTGGTGCTGTCCTCACCCCAACCTTGGATCGCTCTCCAGGGGCAATGGGCATTCGGCACCAGGTGCAGCAGCTCTAGGCACACGGTTTGTGACTATTTCAGTAGTAGGGCAGTAAGTGGGTTTGGATCCATAATTAGCAGTGTGTGGGCAATAACGAATGGGGTAATTATCCATGTGGCCCTTTTTGAACTCCATGGTTTACGAATTACCCAAACTCTGCCAAAAGCTGCTCCTGCTTGGTGCAAGCTTTGGGTAAGGGTGAAACTGTCTCATAGTTGCAACCTAAAAGTGCTGGTGTGGGATCTGTGTATCAGGAGCAACTAAAAAGTTATTTTCTGCTCGAGGATGTGGCTTGGGTGTACCTCGGCGTTGACTCCTGGCCCTCCCGTGGCCTTGTTTGATGAAAAATGGCTGAGAACATGCCGTGCTGCGTGCGTGCTGGACGCACGTCTGGCTGAGCGGGGAGGAAGGAGCAGCGTGCCAGCAGAAAGCAGTGCTGGCGGTGTGCTGGTGGGTACTCCGGCACAGCCACTGAGGCACTGCAAATCTGAGTGATGCTACGGTGCAACTGCCCCACAGTTGGGTAAGGACCTGGGCCTGGAGCTCCAGGTCGGCAGAGAGCGGCAGGGTAGGATCAGCTGAAACTCCCAGAAAGGGTTTTCTGGGTGTTCTCATGTAACACTGTGTTTTCCACGTGTCATGATGCACAGCCTAGTTTGAAGTCATGCTTGCATCACTCTGAACTCGGATGTGATTTGTCCAGGTGCCTTGGGAGCAGCATATCCACGCACGCCATCCAGGAGCGTGCTGCTGAGCAGCTGGCGATTCGCTTCGAGGCCAGGCTGCTGCCGGTATTCGCCTTTTCTCCCCTTCCCAAAAGAGGCAGTGGGATGGACACAAAGGCCCTGTGTGGGCTGAAAGAGGGATCGATTGCCAAAGCAGACCATGGTCTGCCAGCCGGCGGGGCAGGAATGGCAGGTACAGGGCGTCCTGACCAGACTGTGCTGGCAGCTATTTGTGGGACAGAGCTGACCTTACTTGTCTTGCACTTAACACACTCTTACAGCATGATCTGCATCGAATAGCGGTGCTGGAGCATCTTGTTCTTCCCTGCCAACCTCTCAAGAGCCAGGGCCCTTTCTGGTATCAACACTAGGAGCAGGAGTCAGAAACTCTGCCACAACCCACATCCCACGAATTTCCGAGATCAATATATGTGAGGGTGTGTATCTGACCTACTTAAAGCAAGAAAACAAGCAGTAGTGGTTTTTCTTCTCAAAAGCCTCAAAACTATTACAGCGCTGCTTTATTTTCTTTGAAGCCTCTGCAAGCCCAGAAGGGCAATGCTTATCATCAAGAGGAGACAGATTTTCCTCATCTCCAAAGGGAGTAGATTCAGACAGGCAAGAAACTGGATCGTGACCAACACTGGTATCTGGTTTTGCAGAACTGAAGTCTACCCTTTCCTGGCCCCGGATTTGTCCATCTCTATTTATAGCCTTCACTCGGAGCCTTGCTGAAAAATGCATTATATATTGACAGTGGCACTTTGTGAACTCGGAGCTAATGGCTCCAGAAATAGTCACCTCGGAGATATCATAGTCTAACTTCTGCATATATTAAGTTTGACATTTGCTTTGCACAGCTATAAATGACGGGTTAAAACACAATGAAGTGGAGACTGAAACACGATAATTGTGACTTACCATGCCGGAGAAGTTGGTGGTGGATGTAAAATTTGAGGAGCCAGTGCGGTAGCATGTCTTGGGCTGAGCGCCCTTTTTGTTAGGGCTGCGGTCGGTCTCCGGAGAACCGAGCTGTTAGCGCTTAGAGCTGAGCTCTGCTGGTTTAGAAACCTCACTGAAGCTCTGGCTCATTGGATGGTCTTCAGCTCTCCAAATCTCTCTGCGTCCTTTCATTCAAAACAGGTCTGAAGACATCTTCCCCCTTTCGCAGGGAGCTCGGAGGCGAAGGCAGATGGGTAATTGCAGCCATTAGGGGATGCCTGATTTGGTACCATCCACAACTTCTGCTGAGCCCCAGCTGTGTCCCTGCGTACGGGGCATTTGGGAACCTCGGTGGCACCTTGCCTGCGGCCCCCCAGCCCTGGCACCCCAGGGGAGAAGCTGCCCTGCTCTTGGCAGGGGTGAGCCCGTGGCTTGTGAAATCATTTCCCCGTCTCCACTGTCTTTTGAAAAGATCATTTGCTTCTTACTGTCAATAACATAAATCCTATAACATGGTTAGTGCACAGAAGACCAGTAAGTAATTTAGGTAGCAGCCTCTGTTTAGAGTGCATCAAATACTAATATTAGAGGAGGAAAAATCCCCCCACATCAGTTACAGTAATTGGTAGAAGGCACCAGCCCCGAGGGTAATGAGCTCCATTTTTAAAGCACGAGGAAGTTAGATTCTTATAAACGTCAAATGCAGTTATTGTCCTTTTTCCTTGAAACAGAGCTGAGCTGGCTGGAGCCCATTGTCTCTCAATCAGCTTTGCTATGGATTAGACACATCCCGTCTCACACCAGGAATGTGCTTATTAGAAAAAAAAAAAATCACTACACAAAGCATACAAGCTTTAACACTCAACCGATGTACTAATGGGTACTTTTACAGTAAACCCCAATATCGTGTTACAAACCTGAAGCTGACCCGAGATAATATGATACAGAAATCTCAAAGGATATGGCTGAGTGTTTTCTTCGTGTGCTACAATTCTGACTACCTGGGGTTTTGGTTTTCAAATAAAGGAGATAAAGTGAGGAAAGGTGACTTTTCCTCTTGGCTACTTATGAAAAAGGCAAGCAGTAAGTCGTCTTCATAGCGAATATGCTTGTAATCAGGTAATTTCCAAATACTTTGGGTATTTCACTGGTGTCTCCTGGGTAACTGTGGCTTCACAGAGGACTTTCTCCAGCCGTCTTTTTTCAGTTCTCTCCTGGGGAAGAAAAAGCAAGAGGTGGTTATTTGCTCATACATCAAAGCTAGCTCTGTGAATTAGTCTTTCATTCATTATAAAATCTTGCCAGTATGTGTTAAGACTCCACACTTCAGAAAAATGGTTATCAGTTGGTTGGGGAGGATAAAATGTGAGGAGGATAGAGGGCTTTGTAAAATCAAACCCCTTTGCTGCATCGCTATTTTTAACTTCTTACTAGAGGGTAACAGTCGCTTGTCCCTCCTTAGCTAGAGATTGTACCTAGTTTTCTCTCCAGGGTAGGAGCTCTGTTTGGAAGTGGCACCATCCTTCCCGATGTGGGAAGGCTTAAGGATGGAGCCAAGCTCTCAATTCCCTTTTGCAGTGATGAGATACATACTCAAGCTACTTGTGTGGACTCTACCACATACTAGAACAAACTCTGAATGATGCAGTACCTTGTTTCCAAGATGGTCGTGTGTCAAACACGTACCGTGGACATGCTGTGTTGGAGACCCTACTCAGAACTGCTGCAGGATGGCTTTAAAGGTGATGTGGTGGGGATAATGTGAGGATAATCCTCCATGCAGGAAACTCAGCTGTATGTGAAAGCACATGGGCTGTACATTTTTGGGTTTGTCTTTTCCAGAATCCTGTATTTGTAAGTTCTTTTTTTCCAGTTGCCTTTTTCATAATGTCAAGTCTTCCCTCCAATCTTCTCCATCTCGGTTGGTGCTCCTTTTTTCATTGCTGCTTTTATTGAATGAAGTTCCTGGTGTTGTGCATAGAAAACAAACAGTAACTTGAGACTTCTATTTTGCACAAGCAACGGATATTGAAAGATATTCCTAGCATATGTCACCAGACATGTGAACAGCACTTTCCAATTAAAACTCTAGGAATTTCTACTGGTTGCTTAAAAACCCTGCAAAACATTGAACCATAGAGTTGAATCCATTAACACCCATCATGGAAAAAAGATCCAGCTATTTATATGGCAGTCATTTTATTTGTTTAAATTTGGTTTCCTAAGCTAAAATGAGCTCAGCTGTTGGGGAAAAACATCTTGAGCATCTTATAAATATCTTCAAAGCCTGGAACAATCACAAAGCAAATTAAACTAGGTTTCTGCAATTTTGGACAACTTTTAGTTCTGATAACTTTCCTCAATGTCTGTGCTACAGCTTCATCAACCCTTATAAATTAAAGAAAGAAACAATTCAAGGCATTTCTGACGTAGGCTGGTGGTTAAATGGATTATCAGCAGCTGGTGATTAAAACATACATATGACTCAGCATTTACCTTCCACTATTCTCATTAGCTAGGCACTTAATTGGTACTGTAGTGCAAGTGTGATTAATTGGCCGTTCTGGCCCAGGGATGTGAAGTGGCGCTGCCGCCCTGCCAGCCTCTCCCTGGGAAGCTCTGCAGTCCTTTGCCGACTGCATTGGGGTCGCTTCTCAGGACAGTGCAAGCATTTTGCATGGTTGCAACGCTCAGGTAAAAAGTAGGTTTCCCACCTGCCCGAGGGAGCCCACATGCGCCTCCGTGACCGGTGTTTGTTTGCTCTGGTCATAGGTCTTCTTGCAGGCAGAACCACCTTCAGGCTTTCGTACCCACTCAACCTTCCTCACATAGCCAAGGTGCATGCTGCTTTTCTTTTCCCTTCAATAACATGCCTCCTGCTAATTAATTAAGTTTATTAAACCATTAACAGACACAAATTTTCTAGCCGGTATGCCTAGCTTGCTTGCAATAGTCGTTGCACAGTTCCCGGCCCCGTTAGGTCTGCAGGCAGCCTGGCAACACGCGAAGGGACCTTCGTGTCTTCTCTGTAGGCTGCCCCAGTTTTACGTGGTACCCCTCTCAGCTGGTCTTCTGTGGTCCAGAGAAGCTTTTGCTTCTGGCTCTCCCCGTAGAAAGCAGGTAGGGTGGTCCAATGCCACCGTAACATCTGCAGCGCTGCAGATGCTCCAGACCGGTGGGGACTCAGTGTCAGGGAGGAGGACAGGAGCGGAGCGGATGCTTGGCATGGGCAGCTGCTGGCTTGGCTTCTTCTGCAAGCCCAGACAGCTTCCCCTGGAGCACCCCATCAGCAACACGTCTCCTGAAAGGGCTTTGTCATCTTGTTGTTTTGGTTTTGCAAGCCGCTGGAGCGAGTGGATACTAACTGGAGATAGGTGACCACACAACAGGCTGGATAATCCTGTTTTTTCCTGTGGTTTGGCATTCTGCCTGAAATAACCCCATCTGATGGGTATATTTATTTATTCAAACTGCCTGTGACTGGTGTTCTTGTGTGTCAGGGTGTCCTTACTCCCAGCCATGGGTTTGCTTGTCTGCTTCACACCAGTGGAAAACAGTGAGTCTACGTGCTGTTGGATTGGGAACCTTCTTATATAATGCTGCAGCTGTATTACTCCATATTAAGCAATTGTTTTCTTCTTTGGGGTCTGATGGCTCTTAAGCACGTAGCACCTGCACAGTAAAAACCACTGGGCTTCACAGGCAAAAGAAATCATTCTGCTATCAGCACACGGATGTTACAAAATGTTGCTGTGTTTGTACAACACTCAGTTTTCCAATATTAACTCACCTGTTTCCCATTTATTTTTAAAATAGTGCATGGGTCCAGTCCTCCTAATAAACCTAATTTTAAAGATCACTGGAGATAGAGCAACAAGACTAAGAAAGATGAAGCCTTACTACTAACCCTGGAGACTCTTTGAGTGCCAAGTTTTAGCCTGAAGTCAATTTAGAATCAAGTGAAAGATGGAGGAGCGAAGTGTTAATAATTGTGAAGGGCATGCTGCAGGCTCGCTCCAGCCTGTGTGCCAAAGCCTTAGATGGGATTTCGCATGGAGAGGATGAGTCCCTTGGCCTCGGGAGGCTCCCGGGTACAGTACCGCGTTGCAGTGTAATCCATTAGCATTCTCCAGATGGCACAAAGACCTGCTTTCACCCTGTTCAACTTTAAACTGAGGCACCTACTTTGGCACTGTGCTTGTCCAGGGTTTTTCCTGTAAAGTGACTGGAGAGCAAGGATGTGCTAGAGGGAAAGAGGCACCTCTAGAGAGCAGAACGATCTTGGATAAGATGATGCCTTCAGTGTATTCGTTACAGACCTGCATCAGCTGTCCTGGCAGCCCATGGAGACCTGCTCTTGCCTTTTAGGCCTGGGCTTCAGGGTTAATGGGATGACTCACAAATGCCACACAGCTGAGTCATGGAAATTGAGCAGAAAAAGTGGGCTTAGGTGGATCACGTCTGCCCCCTCCCTTATTCCCTCAAGCCAGCACGGCTCTTAGGAAGGTATGACAACCAAAGCATATGCTGCTATTGCTCTGAGGCTGCTGCAGCCAGGGTGAAGGACTGATCACCATCACATCTCCTTTCTCTGCTGTGACAGGTATAGTTTGGCAGAGCCCAAGAGTGGGGCTGCTGGAGTTGCTTCTGTTGGTATATGGTGCTGGAAGACAAGTACCATGTCTCCTGCTTTAGCTTCCTGTGTTTCTTATAGAAACACTTAATTTATCACATTAAATAGATAAATGACTTGTGGGACATGCAAAAATCAGAGCTGTCTAACATGTCACTGCATCTTCTGTGTTCATTAACGCTTGCTGGGCACCTCTGGTTAACCACTGTGAGGAGGTTTCACCGAACGTGAAGATGCTGCTGTGTGGGATCAAGTTCATGGGTTTCTGTGGATGAGCTCATATTTATATTGACATTCTGCAAGCTGTTGTCATAAGCTTTTGGTGAGCAGCTGGTTGCTTGTAGGTGCTTCTTTTGGCTTACAAGGCACCAGGATGATGGTGCTTGAACATAGCGAGCGTTAACCCCTCTTATGGATGGCCAGTGACTTGAGCCTCTGTAGGAACAGGTTCTGCTCTAGGCATCCTCAGCAGCCCTCGCTGGGAAAGGGGAAACCTACTGAAGCTGCATTCCCTGCTCCTGTTATGAGCTCCTTTAGCAGGAAATGGGCTCGGCAGCCCCAGGCTCCCCAGGACGCATGCAGCTCTCCATGGTGAGCAGCCAGCCACACAACATGTAGACATGAAGGGTCTTATAATTCTGTAGCAAGGTAGCTCAAAAATGCAAGGAGTACTAGTGCTCAGTAAAGTTGCAGAACTATAAAGAAAATGAACATTTACTGAGTTGGGGATTTTTTTTTTTCCTTCCCCCCTGCCTGAAGAGGGACCTGGGGTGGTCCTGGCACCTCCATGGCTGGTAGAGCCATGTCTTGTGTTTGAGCACCGTGGAAGGAGAGAACGTCACTTCTGCTGGTCCTTTTTCCTGCTCAAATCCAAGGAACAGGATTTGCAAGAGAGGATATTACTGTGCAGAGGGACCAGACTTAACACGTGTTTTGCAACCCTCATCTGTCTCCTCTGGATGCCGCGTGGTTCCTGTGCAAAGGCAAGAGCCCTATCGCTGCCACTAGACACCCCATCCCCTCCAGACCACAAAGGCCTCTGGAGAGAGTTAGGGAACTGCGATGGGCAGGGTCACAAAGGACCCTGCCATCCGTCTTGCTAAAGGTGTGTTAAAGGACTTTAATTCTTATTAATGATAGGTATTTCTGGTATGTTTTTTCAGTTTTTCAATGATACAATATATTCTAAACAACTTTCTTTTAAACAGGTTGAAGCCATGAAGAAAGTACTAGAAAGCCTCAACCTCAATATAGTAGAGATGGTAGACGAAAATGCAACCTTGGATGGTGGAGATGTCTTATTTACAGGTATAGTGGTAGTGAATTTGCTGTTTACATATTCTGCCTTCGACTGCCTCGAAGACCGCATGTTACCTGTCATCTGCGTAATAAAATGTCGTTCGCGCGGTTTGTTAGATCAGTTGTTTACCAAATGTCACAAAGGTAGCTGAGATACGAATTTTCAGTGCAACCCTCGATGTCCTGCCTAATGCCTGAATAAATGAAGTAGCAGTACACACAGTACAAAGAGCAGCACTGTGCATACAAATTTTATTTTAGCTTGTAAAGTGCCAATAAGAAAAATGCTTTCAGTAGTCAACTGCCTGCAGTTGTTTCGTATTTCTTATTACAAGTAGCTACGTTCACCAGACTCATTTTCAGGACTTGTAAAAGCTTGATGCAGACAATTGTCGCTAGTTCAATGAATCAAATGCAAAAAATGCATTTTTAGTTTATGGAGAAAGTGGTCGAGTTGCCTGCCAGATGTCATCTGCTAGACAACTTATATGCATGGTTGACTTCAAAGATGAAGATACTGACTGTGTTTTTTATGTCATTAAACCCATTAGCCATTTTCTCACATTGGCTGCGCACATGCTTGCTCCCCGCCTGTGTTGAATGAGCCTGTTTGTTTTGATCAGCATCACAGTAGACTGGCTGCTTGCCTTAGTTCACCAAGGGGAAAGAAGGGTCTCAAAAGAGGCAGACCGGGAAGGGAGGCCTTTCTAATGCAGTGCAGATCCAGCACTGATTTCCTCTGGAGCTGGAGGATGCCGGTGGCTGCAGAGCTGCCTTCCAGACCAGAGGAAATCTCAGAGGGAGGGGGAAATGGTCAATCAGTGCTGTACTAATCCAGCCCAGCTGTTCTCTTTCCTGACTCAATGGCCATTGCAGAGCTTTAGAGGAAGCTATTTATGCTTCTGGTGAAATGTGTCTTCTGGAAAAAGATAATTGCTTTAAATTATCAGCTCACAATTGCAGGTTGCATTCTTCTAAGCTGAATTTTCAGTTTTACTAATCAACTTGAGAAAAGAAAGATAGAAAATGATACCCATGAAAGATTGCTTCAGAGTATCTCTAAAGCTGGCCTGTTTTTAAAATGTGTATGTTCCGATGAAGGAGCTGATGTGGTGATTTTTTTTTGGATGGCTTTAAAAAAAAAAAAAAAAAAAAAGCTGTAACTGTTTTGCCCTTCATTTTTTCATTCCAGGCAGAGAATTTTTTGTGGGTCTTTCCAGGCGGACAAATCAACGTGGTGCAGAAATTCTGGCTGACACATTTAAGGTTTGTAGATTTATTCATGCCACAGGAAATATAAGCTATCATCCAGTGAATGAATTTAAAAATTATACTGGCCAAGATGTTTTTCTTGCTCAACTCCTTTATTTAGGACTTATTTAAGTTCCTGAAAAGGTTTGAGCATCCTGTAAAATGACAGATGCTGAAGTTGGATCTGAAATGTGAGATCACTGCATAAAACTAACTTGGCTAGTGGGAGGCTGTTATTATTTGAGAGCATCAATACTCACACTCTTAATGTTCTCATGTATCGGCAACGTGTTCTTATTGCTGGTCCCTGGAGAGTTTTTACGTACGTATTGTTTCATTACACATTTTAATGTATTTCTTTACAGTTGCAACAATAGCAATATTTGAAACATGTTCTGGATTTTACTCCAGTGCACCAGACAAGACAAACTGGTCCAGAGGGGTATGTCATACGTAAACAGTTGACACTGTGCCCTGGGATATGTTGCTATTGTTAATTTGCAGAGAGTAATATTAATTATGGAATGTCTTGACATAATTACGGAACTAGGACAATTTAAAAACATTTATAGCAGCCATTCTTTGCTCCCATACAGGATTATGCTGTCTCCACGGTCCCTGTTCATGATTCCTTGCATCTGAAGAGCTTTTGCAGCATGGCTGGACCAAACTTGATTGCTATTGGATCAAGTGAAGCTGCACAGAAAGCCCTCAAGGTAAAGCACATAAGAAAATTTTCTAAACAACAAACTTGGGTTTTTTGTTTTTAATCTCTGCTCAAGGATGCTGGAATTATTTAAAATAGATATAGATCAATGAAAGAGGAAATTAGTACACCTCAGGGTCTCCTGTGTGTGCAAATCATAAAGAATGTTTATATCAGGCAAGAGAACAGTGATGTTCATTTAGCTTTTGCTGTCTTCAGGAAATAAATGGATTATACAGATTAAAATGGATTATGCAGGTTGTTACTTACAGCTTTGTTGACTAAAAAGGTGATAACTTGGTGATAGGAGGGAGGAAGGAGATACCATCAGAGCAGTAGGAGATGTTTGCTTCAGATGTTGCCATCTTTTAAAATCGCCGGAGGGGAAGTAAAAGTTCTGGCATGAAGGAGGAGGGAGAAGGGTCTGATCCCTGTCGCAGAGACGACCTGTATGCACATTTTGTAGTGTAGACTTTCTGGGTGAGATTGGTAAGTAACTCCATCCTCGGGGACCAGAGCCCAGGACTCCCCATCCCTCCTTCCTCCATCACCTGGCTGCAAAGTCAAGCTCCTTCCTGGTCACGCTTTCTCCTCTCTGGTCCCATGAGGGTCTCATAACAGCGTGGCTTCAGCAGAAAGGAGGGAGAGTAGTCTCCCCCCAGCCTTGCCGATAATTTGAGTCTCTGAACATTTTCCTTTACAGTGGGAGGTGTGGGTTTGAACCCTCATGAGTCTGGGTCTCTCTTCGCTGTCAGACTTGCAAACCAGTAATCTGTTGTGTAGCAGGTCAGCGCTGTGCTACCACCATCATCCTCAGTGGGAAACGTTTGTTGCTCCTGTGGCTTGCACTGGGCTCAGTGGCTTTCCTGCCCACTGGGTGTGTTCAGAGCAAATCTACCAAATTAAGCTTTTTTGGAGATGTGGGCCCAGAGACACGTGAGGCCATGATCTCATTACACACATAGGCAACCAGGGAGCTCACCTGAGACACGAGCATCTCTGCTCCTGCACGGTAGCACAGCTGCGGGCACTGGGCACTGATGCTTTGCAGCAGAAACTTTGACTGAGGCACCAAAACAGCAAAGTGCAACTGAGACTTTACCTGAAGTGAAGCTTGAGGGAGTTTGTTCCTCTTGATAAATTAGGACCTCCCATCCTTCATGGTTTGGTTTGAGACGCAGGTAAGCCAGAGCATGTCTGAAAGCATTACAGCGAAGCGTATTATGTGTTTTTATCAGGACTTGCCTTCAAAGGTTAAACCAAAATCTACTTTTCAGTGATGGCAGCAAGTCCCAAATTTTCAGCTTATGACTGTACTGATTCTTATTTCAGTAAATAAGAACCTAAGTTCAGGCTTTGCTCTTTGGCTTTGCAGAAGCCTCCTTGATGCAACATGGTCACTGACGCATGGAGGAAGCCAGCTGTGTGTCCCTTACATTAAATGAGAAGGGGTGGAGATAGCTCTGCTTAACTAGTGAGAAAGCTCTCTGAAATCCGCTCAGTTTAAATGCAACTTATGCAACCCGACTTGTATCTTGCCCTGATTCTAAAGCATGAATGATTTTAAAGAACAGCCCTGCTAGCGGTGCCCAAGGCTACTGATCTGAATCTGTGCCAGGCAGAACATTTACAACAGAAATAGTATGTAACTCTGAAATCAACATCTCTGCCCCACAAAGAGCTTAGGAGCCCATCCTGCACGTCTCGTACGCCTCCTCGGCTTCAGTAAGCTAGTGATATTTATTACTTTAAAACATCCTTAAGTATTTGCGAGATGGAGGCCTGAGAGACTTCTTGTCCTTACTGCCATGCTGCGATATTTCATTGCACATTTGCTTTTCAGATCTCACACATTTTCCTCGTGGGCATAATCCTAGGACTCTTCATTTCCCAGCAGCATCATTTTTACTATCAGAGCTTGGCAGAGATTTGGTGTTTTTTTGGTTTGGTTTTTTTTTTTTCTTTTTTCTTTTTTATCTTGTGACAGTTCAAGATTTAAAATGTCTCAGTCCCTAGCTAAGATAAAACCAACGTTTCAAATCTCAGAATCTTCCCTGCTGGACATGGGTTGAATTATGGAAGCCAGGAAAGTGCAGTCCTGGCTGGCTTAGACCTGCAGCAATTAAGGGAATAGGAGAGCAGCCTGACTGCTCCACATGAGCTTAGGGGAGCTCTTAAACAAGAGGATGGTCCCGTGGCTTCCCATATAGTTTGGAGTGGCTTTAAGTTTGCTCATTCATTTGAACAAGCTGTTGAAGTTAATCTCTCATTAGAAATCACTACGTGAAGCTCTGGGAGCACATTCCCAGCTTATCACCCGTGTCTTCTTCCCTGAGAAACTTATGACAAAGGGTTTTGGTTGTAAAGGTCTGATGTTCCTGATGCTGTGAGATTGATTTAGTCTGGGATGGAAAGTGCCCTGCATCTTTCCCTGTGAAATATGCACTGTCCCAAATATTCAGGCTCAAACTCGAAATGTATCGTGAGCAGCAGCCTGATGAAGTTTGCAGATATCCAGACAGCCCTACACTTGTATAGAGTGTTTATAAACATGAGCAAAATTCAAGTGCAATACTGGTTGCTCAGAGCTGCAATTTGAACTTGAGCCAGGGCTAATCTGAGAACTCATCAGTTTGATTAAAGCCTTTTGCACAGCTCGGCTAATCACGTTGCAGTGCATCAATTTAGCTATTGTAGCCAAAAAAATTTTTTGGATAAGCTGATTAAATGTTGCTGGTAACTAGCTGTCAGGTAAATACCAGCATTAATCAAGGTACAGTAAAAAGCAGGTACATGTTCAAGAGAAAATGGTAATTAACAAAATAATCCAGCAGTCTTTGATTGTTGGTGGATATCTTTTAAAAACAATAAATCAACTATGTCAGTTTTGAGCGTGTTTCTCTGCACTGGAGATTTAGCAGCATGTTTACATGTGTGTGACAGTCGTGTTTGCTCACACCCTGCCAGCTGAGGTTAGGGACTCTGGCCCGGAGCAGGGGGGTTGTGCTGTGGCACGTGCCCTCTCACTGACAGGTGACATCAGGCAACCATGTCGCAGTGAGAGCAACATATGAAGTTACCTGGAGTGTGTTTCTGGCTCAGCGGTACTGGATCCAACTCCACTCTCATCCTGGGGAACTTCCAGCTGTTCCTCCAGGAGTCCAAATCTCTTCAGAGAAATTATTGGAAAACAAATAGGTAAAGCATCTGTCTTGGAAATGACAGAGTTGGCAGTGTTACTTGTCACTAGCTTCCTCTAGCATTTGAATTCTTGCTTTTTGACCTCAGTGATTTCTTGGTATTTGTTCATTTGCCTCCAAAGAAGAAAGAAAAAAAAAAAAAAAAATCAGTTGGTAATCAGCTTCTTGCAGTCTTGTGGAAATGCAATTGCAATAGGATCTCTGTGAGGCACTGATACTCGGAATTAAAAGCTGCTCCCTGGATTTCAGCAGAATGACCGAGCAGTGCTGTGAGCCGCTCCTCTCGTTCCCCATTGCAGTCTGTGTGACAGCACGGTCCTCTGAGCTTCTACTGAGTCATTTGCCTGGCACAGCCCAGCATGCTACTCCTTTATTGTGATGGCTTGTTATTTTAAACCTCTCCTTTGTTGTGGCCATTTTTCATGTCTGCTCTGGAAATGCAATCATACAAGCAAGATGATTAAGCTGTCTTTAACTGTCTCTGGTGGTTGAGTTGTTTTCGTTCTGTAGCGTGTCTTGTTAGGCAACAAGTGAACTGCTATGTCACGCTATGCTAACATTCTATATTTAAAATAGGATTTACCTTCCTACTAACAGTCTTGCTTGAAAGAGAAATTTTTCTTGATTGTTCTTACTGGTGCGACTCGTGTATCCTTACAATGCTTTAAAAATAGAAAAAGAAATTGCATCTGGTGCTCGCATACAGCAGAGTGCCATTGATCATGAGTTTAGTGCTCTGTGTGCAATGTAAAGCGCTGCGAGTGAGCTAGGAAATGAGTGCACAGAGTTTATAGAGTACATGCTAGAAGCAGCTAATAAATCAGAAGTGACATTTTAACCATGAAATCCTCTTCAGGCTCTGGCAAGTATAGAGTATTTGGGCTGCAGCTGAAAAGTGGCACTCAAGGAAACTGGGTGAAAGAGAGAGACAAATTAACTGCAGAAGCTACCGGGGCCTGTAGTGGCTATCACATCTGAAACTTTAACTTCCCTCTGCTGTTTTCAGCATGCATTTAATTCCTCCTTGTAGTTAAACCTGTTCATAATTCCATACACATAACTCCATAGTTGAATATTGGCCATGGCTGTTGAGCCAGTAAAGCCTGGCACTATTTTTCTGTTTCCTGAATGAAGCCAGGATTTCCTCCAAACATGTCACCTTTGGACTCTGATCCTGCACTGTTGGAGTTGCAGACCTTTACCGTGAGCATGAATGAGGACAAATTCAGGCTGTGATGGTGCCGACCCCAGCGTAGGGAGGTGACATGGTAGCACTGTGGGCGAACGCTCTGCACTGCTTTTTCCGCAACAAGGGACGCAGCCCTGGGGTCTTGCTGGGACAGCAGATGAGCAGGAACTGGGACGTAATCCAGTTCAGGTTCCAGCAGCAAAGGCAAATGCTAGGCAAGATGGCAATGGGAACCATGACACAGCATCTGTTACACAATCCTTTCTGTACTCTCTTGCTCTATACTAAATCCTGAAAGGCCATGTTTCTGTCCGTTGGCTGTTCGTGTTGGTTGGTACAGAGCACAAATCCCCTCCACTTTCAGTGATGAGTGAAGACTTGAACAGCAGCAGATGATGGTGGACAGAGTCCTTGGTTTAAGCAGCTTTGTCTATAGTCAAACCATTCTCTGTTACCCTTTGGATAACTCGGTAGCAATCCCAAAGGATCTGAGGATTACACGTGCTTTTCCCAGCTTTGGCAAGCTCAGCTATTCCCTTGCAAGCAGCACATGTTGTATTTGTAGCAAGTGCTTGCTAATGAAGTTGTTCTCTCGCCCTTTGGGAAATGAGGGTTGCCCTTTGGGTAGGCTCTGATGTTGGGCACTCTCCAAAGGACTAACCCCAGGGTCTCCCCACGAGACTGGCAGAGAAACCCCGGAGCAGCAGGATCAGCTGGAGGCTAATGCCAGGTGCATGGTGGTTGCTGATGGATCTCAGAAGGGAGCAGAGCACTTGGAAGGTGGGAAACCCATCATAGTGCCTAGGGGTGAGGGCTGCAACATAGAGAGCATTCATCCGACCATTATAGAATCATAGAATAGTTTGGGTTGGAAGGGACCTTTAAAGGTCATCTAGTCTAAACCCCCTGCAGTGAGCAGGGACATCTTCAACTAGATCAGGTTGCTCAGAGCCCTGTCCAACCTGACCTTGAATGTTTCCAGGGATGGGCATCTATTGTCTCTCTGGGCAACTGTGATGGGTGCACTCAACCCCTTAACCAAACTAGCAGTAGTTTGGTACAGGGTCCAAAGGAAGCAAAGGCCTGAGCCATAGCCAGGCCAAGAACTCCTCTAGTTCCAATCTGTTCTCTGAAAACCCACAAAGGAGCAGAGTGACACAGTGAGCATCGATGCGTATGAGCTTGGAACACCGATCGTGCGATTAACACATGAATAGCAGGTGGCTTTTCCAAGACTCATTTATCAAGGACAAAGTTAAGTTGTGGGTACAAGGAGTCTCATGCCTACCGTTCCATCGCATGTGATTCGACTACGAGCCAACCACTTTATTCCATAAATATGACAGCCTCAGTGAGCCTTCTTTGAGCTCTCCCTGCTAGGCAGTGTGGCTGCATGGCAGTGATCTCCCCTTGAGCTGGGATGCCTCTCAAGGTTACTCCTTAGGGCAGAGAGACCTTTTACCAATGGCAAATCTTTGGATAAGTCCAGTTTGAGCTCTTCCTGAATTGCAGCTAGAGAGCTCTCCGGCTGACTCTTCCCTTGAGCAGGGAGGCCTCTCAAGGCTTGAGATTCCTTACCTGAGACTGAGATCCTTGCCCAAGGCGGAGAGATCCCTTACTCGTGACAGATCCTTGGTAAGTGACTGATAGCATGCTGAATTAATATTAATGAAACATTACTAATCCATGTAGCTATTAAATATTAATTACTATCAATTTTGTATAGATAGTTCCATTAGACATAAACCGTTGTCCGAGTCTGAGACTAAGATTGGACCTAGCCGCACCTAAGCTCCTGCAGGAGTTCAGAAAGCAAGGGGGTCCATTCTGAACCTCATGACCCAATGGGAGGGTCTTCCTTACCCTTTGCGTCTCTGGTCTCTGTATGAATCATTCTAACTCAATTCTAACTCAGTTTGCCTTTGTATGTTTCCTCCATGCAGTAATTAGTAAGGTGATCCTTGCCATCAAACTTACTGAACCTTGGCAAACCCCTGTTAAACTGTTAAATTCCATCAAATTCATTTAACTCCATCAAATTATTATCTCAATAAAACATATTGCTGCTGCTCTCTTTTCAGTGAGGTGCATTCCGTTCATTTGTAACAGCAACCTGTTCCAGTGTTTCACCACCGTCATCGTAAAAAATTTCTTCCTTACATCTAGTCTAAATCTACCCTCTTTTAGTTTAAAACGATTACCCCTTGTCCTACCGCAACAGGCCCTACTAAAAAATTTGTCCCCATCTTTCTTATAAGCCCCCTATAAGTATTGAAAGGCTGCAATAAGCTCTCCCTGGAGCCGCCTTCTCCAGGCTGAGCAAGCCCAGCTCTCTCAGCCTTTCTTATGAGCTTAATCCCCGTGGCTGCTGTATCTGGGGTATCCCCTCCAAGATCTGGGAAAATGGAGTACTGCCCAGTTCCGTGGGAAGCACCTGGGATTTTACCTGGTCGTTTCAGAGAAAGGGGTGCTAGCTGCAGAGGCAGGGTGGCCGTGGCAGATGTCAGGGCTGAGTGGCGTTGCCGGGAGGGGTGCGAGGCAGAGCAGGTAACGCAGCTGAGTTGTAACCCCTCGTGTCCTCCGGACAGATCTGCCCCAGCAGGACCTGGAGCAGTGGTGACATCTGCACTTCTGAGCTCGTCCTCGGTATCCTGGGCTCCAACCTCGTTAGTCGATGGGATTTCATTATAATCAGGAATGTATCAGACTATGTACAGTAGTGCAATACCATGACTTCAGCAAATGCCTTTTTTTTTTTAATCCCCGCTTTGGATAAAAGGTTGGACATGATTGCTCTGCCTTGTTCTTGACTCTCCCATTCAATATCTTCTATTGGGAGTGGAGCTGCTCATTCATCCCCAAAATTATTCCCTGAAGGACGCTATTGCAAATGCAGCCCTATATGCTGTTTTGACAGAGGTCAAGGGAGGCTTATCAAAACCACATCTTAAGGATAAAATAGCAAGGAGTGTCTTCTGGGCAACCAGGCCCTTGGTCTGTATCCAAAGCTATGATCAGAGCAGTGCTTTTAAAGACTTGGGCTCAAGGACTTGTTCTAGCATTGGCAGTTGCCCCCGTTCCTGTAATTAAATGCCTTTTGTTCTTATTCTGTCTTGTATAACCAAAGTCTCTGCAGTGTGCCAGCTTTAAAAAGCTGGGTACTGTTTCCCTGCGTGAGAGCGGGGTTATAGTGCCTGCATAAAAGCTAAGGGGTTCCCAGCTCTGCCACAGAAGCGCCTCCAGAATGGGCACCTAAGGGAAAAACTCATCTATCCGGTGTTCTTAGAAAGCGGCCCGTACCCCTGGGCAGCGTGAAAAGGCTCAGCTAAATCTGCTCTTCCTATTGTCTGCGTAGCGTCTGTCTTTTCTAGTAATGCACAAGTTTGCGTGAAAACATTATCTCTTCTTCCTTAAGAATTCATCATTTGTACCTCTGCTTATTCCCCACATGAAGTCATAATCCTCTATTTACGATATCACAATGGGTTGCTGTGGAAATGATTACTAATATTAATAACCCAAAGAGGATGACATCAGTTAGGGAATTAGCAGAAAGTGCAGATGAATGCTGAATTTTCTGTAATGCAGCAACAAAGAAAGGTTAGTGAAATCCAGAGAACAATTGACAACTTGCCCCTAAAAATAAAAATTGAAAAATGAGACTTTGCTCTCAGCCTCATAGATGGGAAAATCAGTTAATTTATAAAATTCTGTGCACTTTCTCTTAGCTCCTTCTGATTTTCCACTACTTTATGGATTAGGGGTGTACGGCATCTCGGAGGACGTGGGGCTTCACTGAGTACCAGATGACCTGCTACTTCAAAATGCAGCTAGTTGTGGTTTTCTTTTAATTAAAAGTTAGATCTTGTAATAAACATACTGGACTTAACTGAGTGTCAGTGCTGTTCAGTTTGCATATACACAGAAGCAGCTAGTCTTTTGGAAGATACAGACTCAAAAGTATGTATTTATAGAATAGAGACTGTTGTACTAGTCTATTTTTTAATTTTTTTTTTTAAAGGGCGAGGAGAGTGTCCCATTCAATATATATTTGTCGTCACCAGTAAGGCTGTCAGCCACAGGAGCTGGGTCAGAGGCTGACTGAGAAGATGTCATTCGACTTGCGTAAATGGGGGCTCATGTTTCCATTCCTTTGCTGCTTTGTTTTTTCTTCGACTATTCTCTCCCTGGGTTCCTGTTCCAAAAGACAGGATGTTCGTCTTCTCGCCTTCTTGACTGAAAGCAACACACGTAAGCCGCTTCCTTTTCCCCTCCTCAGGTCGTGGTTTCCCCTTGCAGTCCTTGGGCAGAGCTGGCAGGCAGGTGACAGCGTGGCCGTGGCGCAAGGTGGCTCGGAGGGGCAGAGCAGCACAGGTGCCTGTGAACGGCACGTGGTCCCCGTCTCGTCTGCGGTGATGCAAAGGTGTCCTGCACCAGGAAAAGCTGAGGAGCAGGGTGGGAGAGGTTGCTTAAAAAACTCTGCCTTCTGGAAAACATGACTGAGAGGGTGCAGCAGGGAGGAAAAGCAGAAGGCCCAGCTGCTGAGAGCGTGGGTGGTGGGTGGAAATTAAAGTAACACTCTGGCTCTGTATGGGCTAAGAAATTTGGTGTATTGACCGTGGCAGACTGGGGTATTGCTGGTTTCAAATAGATCTAGAATGCAGTTTGCATCCATAGGGCGTATCCTATTCTATCCTACATCTCTAGCAATCTTTTCAATATCTGACAAGAAGCCTTAGATCATTCTACTGTGATGCATGCTGCTCGAAGTGGCTGCCTTGCCCCCTTCCTGCTGAGTCTACTAGGCTGTTGTCTCTCCCGCCTGTCTGCATTTCAGGGGTGACACTTCTCATAGATCTTGACATTCAAGAAGGTCGCTGGCTTTTCCAGCTCTGCTTTTCTGTCCCCTCTGGTCAGCCCGGCCAACTGTTTACGGTCATTGTTGTCACTGCTGCATTTCAAGGAAACTCTGAGAAGCTGTTGAGTAGCGTGGTTTGTATGGCAGGCTGAGTCCCTGCGCCCAGGTGCGTAGCACCGTGGCATAGCTCTCCAGCCCCACTCTGTCCTGCATTTTCTTGTGTTGAGCCCTAAGGCTGCTGCTTTCCCTCTCCAGTGCTAATTGTTTCTCCAAATATGAAAAAGTGAGGAAGGAACTTAATAGACAGAGACAGGGCAACAAAACAATGAAGGAAATTCAGTGTAGATAAGTGTAAAGCGATGTGCAGCAAGGGACAGGGAGAATGATGATGTGAACATCACATATGAAATAATGTGCGCTGACTGATCATTACCACAGAAATAAGATCCTGGGCTTGTTGAAATTGCCAGCTCAGCTGAAAGCCTGATGAAGAACATCATTACACCACTGATTAAAGCTGTGGTGCGTCTGCATGTTGGCTGTTGTGTGCACTTGGCATGCATGAACCCTGCATTCCAAAAAAGACAGAGTAGAACTGGAAAGATTCAGAAAAGTGTAATAAGGTTGGACAGATAGCTGGAACAGCTTGCCTGAGGAGACAAACTAAGCAAGCTATGACTATAATCTAAAAAAGAGACAACTAAGAGGTGATGATAGATGCTTATGAAATCAGGACTGATGTGGAAAAGGTGACTGGGGATCAATTGTTCGCTGTCTCTCCCAGTGCAAGAACCAGGGGAGCGCTGATGGCAAAGGGCAAGTTCAAAAAAGAAAAGAAATGTTTCTTCTGATTCCTGTCTTAGGATCCAGAAATGGGATATCATCACCTCTGACGTGGGGCTGGAGACACACATCATGCAGCACTAAAAAAGCACTTCCAGGTTCTACGAGCCTTAAAAAATGGCAGGTTAGATAATCAGAGGTATTTTCCAGGTAGTGATCAATAATTTACCTTTCTCAGTCCTCCCTCCAGACGGCAATGTGCTGGCCAAATGCCCGTCCTCATCTTTTGCATTAAGTGTGGAAGGGCATAAGTCTGCTGTCATTCCCAGACAAGTGGTCTTTCCTCCAAGAGAAGCATGCTGTCCTCCAAACTCCCAGCCAACCTATGGGGATGTGACTTGCATATTGCTGAGTTATTCTTCTCATCAGCGTTAGTTGCCCTGCACTACAAAAGACTTAATTTTCATCATTGCAGGCAAAGTCTTGATGTAGCTTAATCTTTTCTCACAACTTTCAATCTCTTGGATTAAAATCTTCCAACTTGCATTGTACCCCAGGCCAAATGTTGCTTAAGCATCAGCATAAACCAGGCCAAACTTTAATGTGCTTGGAAAGAAGGAAGAGATGGGATGGAAAAAATATCTGCAATAGTTTGAAGTGAATAGTTTTCTGTTAAGAATACTGTGACTTGAAGGATGTAGGACAAGGTAGCTGAAATCTGGTGAGGGAATGATCCTGTGGGCGTAGGGTTACGTGCATTTGACTTGGGCTTAGGTTTGTTTTTTCTTCTAAATGTTGGGGGCTAGGGGAGCAGGAGCTCACCAAAACAAAAAATCAGACCCTGAAAATCTGCACTTCTGCTGCTTCCTCAACATGACACAGGCATTTTTAAGTGCAGTGTTCATTGCCACGTTAGCAAGAGGAACACTCGCTCTATGTTTGGTTTTGCTTGCAGGGTGGTGGGTTTGGTCGCTGTCTGTCCCGCAGCAATCTGGATGTGAGTAGCTCCCGGATGGCAGCAGCAGGGCTCAGACTAGTGCTGTCCTCATGGAGGGGAAAAATTTGTCACTGGGTTTGGCCTGGTTTAAAAGTGCGTGTGGTCATCTTAACTCTGTCAGTGATAATAGGCCCTAAATATATACGCATTTTTCCTTCATGCATAATGCTGCTTCATATTTAGGATTATTTAGCTTATCCATTACCTCAGTTGTCGGAGGACACACTGTAAAAAACTATAGAAGAGGCATTTTAGGCTATGCGAATGACTTCAACATAAGGAAAGCATGACTAAGGGCTGCGAGAATGTGCAATGAAAATCACCCTCTTCAGGCTAAAGAAAATTCCCAGAAAAACTAGGCATGCGGGAAATGCCTGGCTCTTAACGTAGCTGGTCGTACAATGTTTGTGGGCAGAAAGCCAGCCCTCCGCAAATGCATTGTGCAAGCGCTATGGTCTTTGTAAACTTTTCATTTCCAAAAAATCCATGGTTTTGGGGTGTATCTGATAGAAAGTACAATCAAAGGACCTTGCTTTTATCTCCTCCTCTGTGCTGGAGTCCTATCTGGCCAGGCACATGTGCTCGATGACTTTACATAATAGAAATATGGAAAACCCCACGGGTCTTTAGCCTGATGGCAGCCTATCAGTGCATTTCTGCTGCATCCAGAGCCCCCCTGTCGGGCAGCTTTGGGGTGTTATTGCTGGGGTGCTTTCTCAAGAAAGTGGGTTTTGAGATTTTGCTTCAACGTGCAAGCATAGTTATAACAGGGATGAAAGGTTGCAAATACAATTTCCTTCTTACCTTAAAAGCTGCGGAAGAGCGTAATCCTGTATTGCCAGACCTCCAGTAACCTCCAGTTACTAATAAATGCTTTCTTGCAGCAGAGTTTGAGCTAGCTGAGATCCCAGTCCCACTGTCGCAGCTGTGTACTCAAACTCCCAGGCTGCTTGATCTCACTTTGCCACTCATTTTTTCGCCTCATTTGTTTCTGAATTAATTCGGCCACCACTTCCGTGCTTTTTAATCTCAAAACCAGTCCTCCTAACGTGCCCTCCCGTCATGTCCCAGGCTTCCCGAAGCTGGTTCGTACCTCGTGCTGGCACAGCTAGAGCCCTGCCACTTGTTCTTCATTTCTGCCTGCTGCTAGTGTTCTCACTTCAGCATTTTGCAGAAGCGAATGAATGGGAGATGTGTCCGTAGCCTTCTGCTAAGAATTCATTCGTGATTTTTCATATGGAAACATTACACAGTGATTCACAATGTATTTCTGATGGATGAGCTGTTCCTACAGAAAACCTACAACACCGGCATTCTGTTGCCAATAAGGACTGGAGAAAGCACAACTGTTTGGGAGCGGAGCGAAATCCAGGCGGGGTGGATTTTCCTCTACTGATGCGTGTATTTCAGCGCAGATTTAATAAATATGTTTCCTTAATCCACACTTAAAAAGATTACGTAGGGAAGAAAAGAGAAGCTGCAGGTAGAGGACGAGTCTGCTGGCTCTGGTTACTAGGGAGAAGAGTTGCACTGGGTGCAAGCATGTCAGCTGCTGCTAGGCGTCTGCAGCATCAAGGAAAGCGTAATAAAACACATCTCGGCAGCATAACAGAAACAAAATGATAAGCAGGAAAGTCAACCATGATAAGCACAGTAATAAAAATACATCCGGTGAAGTAAAGGTGCAAGGATTTTTCCTCAGAAAAACGCATTAACCTTTTATGGATGTAGATGTGACCTTGGGAACTCGGGAAAGGTTCCTAACTTCAGAAGAAACAAGAAATGAGAATCTGATAGCGCTTCCTCAGGAATGCACGGCATTTGTTGTTGTGAGTTTCATGTAGTCTGCAGGATATGGATGACTCAGGCTGCAACATTAAAAATCTATCCAGACCTATAAAGGAATTACTTACTCTAGGTGTGCACAAGCGTGAGTTGCTTTGTTGCTTCCCAGTATGTTGTGGATCCTCGTTATAATTCAGTTCCGTATAATATTTTTTAATGAATGTGAAGTAGTACAAATGAGCTTGCAAATAATTTAAAGATGAATTTAACTGTGCCTAAAATCAAAGTCTGCTCTCTGCTATGTGATGTAAATCTGTGAGGTTTCCCTGAGAACGGAATTTAGTTGAAAAATTTTGTTATCAAAATACCAGTTTATTTAATATTAGTGTAAGTATTTTTAAGCTGAAAAAAAAGCATTTTTTTTCTGTTTGCATCTATGCAATGTACATGGGAACAGGGGGGGCCTGGGAGAGAAATGGGAACACTTGAATTTGCTTAGGCTTTCAGTAGGACCAAAGTTTTTTACTTTGAGCTTTGTTCAGTTCTGCATTATTCTAGGTCTCTGTCAGGGTGAAGCTGAGGTAAAGCTGGAACCGTACAATGGGGAGTCAGGCCTCTTGTCTCCAGGCTTTTCCCATCTTTATTAAAAAGTTGAGCCTGATCCAAAACATGGGATCTCAGGCTTCTCGTGTGCTGAGAGTCTCTGCCTCTGAAATTCCAGCCAGGATCCAAATTTGTGTATGAGCCCTATATTTATAAACCAAACCTCTGAAACCCACCAGCTCAAGTGTTCTGAGGAGGTTATTGTGTTGTCCCCTTGGGAACCAGGATTAGCGCAGACGTGCCTCCTCACTCCCCAGCACAGGTGCTTAGTGAAAGAGTAACTGCTTGGTAAGCAGAAAGGAGGTCCTTGAAAAGAATTAAGATCCAAGCAGGGAACTGTTCCTGTGCTGTTTGTGTTGATTCACGCTCATTTTATAAATATTGAATGATGGCTGCTTTTTTTGAAGGTGCTGAGCACCTGTAGTTTCCATCAGTGCAAGCAGGAGTTTTGCATACTCAATGCGCATTCCTTAAGGAAAAGACCTCACGGACGATACTTATTGAGTGCCCTGCTTAATCCTGCAGCGTGCAGGAACCATTTCACAAAGGTTTTCTACTGCTCATTTCAGTTAGGGTTAGCAGATTCTTCCTCGAAGGGCAGAGATGAAAAGAGATCTCCTTACTTGCTGCATAGCAAAACGGCTGTGGGCTGACTTGGCAGTCGCAATTAGCTACTTTTTGAAGGCTCTGTTCCCCGATCTGTTTGGGGCTGCGAATGTGTTTGGTCTAAGTAGCTGCGCTTTGTGTCTCCCGGCAGACCATGCAACAGATGAGCGACCACCGCTACGACAAGCTGACGGTGCCCGACGATGCCGCGGCAAACTGCATCTACTTAAACATTCCCAGCAAAGGCCACGTCCTGCTGCACCGAGCCCCCGAGGAGTACCCAGAGAGCGCAAAGGTGAGAGCTGTGCTGAGGATTGCCTGGGAGACCCCCAGCATCCTGGCCTCGCCGGGAAGTCAGTGGGAATTGAAATCGGGTGCTTTCCAGAATGGGCTGTTGTATCCTGTCGTGGAAATACCAGATGGCAAAAGGCGGGAGGCCTGGGCTCTGTTCTCATCTGCGCTACTGATTTAATTACTTCGTCTCTTGTGCCCCTGGTGCTTCTTCTGCATAACCGGACGTAGCAACAGTTCCCCTCGCTGCAGTATTGATGTGCGTGAATCCCACAGCCAGAACGCCACGAACGCTGTAAATGTTAGTGTTGATTACAAATGATGAGACAGCTTAGCACCCGCTGATAAATCCATGCCTGTTCATTCTGTAAACGCTTAGAGAAAAGGGAACATAGAGAGGCGTAAAGTGTAATGATTTCTGTTCCATTTTCTTTCCTAAACAGGTATTTGAAAAACTGAAGGACCACATGCTGATCCCAATAGCCAACACAGAACTGGAGAAAGTAGACGGGGCACTCACCTGTTGCTCTGTGCTTATTAACAAAACTTCAGAATTATGAGTTTACAGAGTCCCTCCCTTGTAACTGGCAATAATGTTACACACAAGGTAGACGAATCTGTATCCACACTTTTATTGTTTTTATTGACAATCTACTGTACCACTGTGCTACTAACCCTTGTTTACAAATTTTTTGCTTTGTGTATTTTTATTATGTCCTTGCAGATGGTATTTAAGGTGGATGTACGGTTTGTAGGGGGGCACATAACTCTGAAGTATGCTAGTCCCATGGGCTAGTAGAAGACAATTATAATGGCTAACCCCTAGCTTTAGTGATTTAACATATCTGTGTGAAAATTTTATGAAAACCAACTAATTCTCAACATTTCAAGCACCTCTGTTGTCTTTACACTGTTCCTTTCTCCTGTCTTTCTTCTCTTGCTTTCTTGCTCTGCATCTTTGTTTCCTTCCTCGGTCCTCTTTACTTTCAGTGATGCACGGTATCGGGGGGACTGAAGAAAACTCAGTGGGCTCGTGAACTTGGTATCTTGTGTGGTAGGGAAGCTTTCCGTACACTAGTTGGAACAGTGGGCAATGGACTGTGCTCACAGTCTCGGCCACATCACGTTGCTGCTGCTGGGCAGAGTTGCGGCTGGAATTGGTTTTAGACGCCAGGTAGCAACTTCAGAAAAAGCTTCCTCCGACGGGAGCATTCAAGGGCAATGTCTGCCTGGGAAACTTGAATGACAGAGAAGGAGAGAGTAGTGCAGCCACACAAGATACATCCTGCAAGTTCAGGTCCCGGTTTGCTGCTAATGCCGTGACTTTCAATTTGGTGAGAATGGAAGAGGAGTATTTAAAAAAGGCCAGATCCCAGGGAGCATGCGGACCACAAAAATGAAAGACTGAGATGCTTTTGGAAAAGTTAAACCTACAAAAGTAATCTAAAATATGGGGGGTTTTAATTCTCTTTCTTTACCTTTTTTTTAATTTCTGTCCTTTCTGTTTTTCTCCTCTTTTGGAGGCCACTTACTAGCAAAATTCAAAAGAAAAGGGTGATAGAAGGAGTTGAAGGACAGCTATTCCTGGATTATGCTCATGAATAAGGGAAGCTATTTTTTCCTGAAGGATTGGCATTTGTACTTTATCTGCCCTTGGGACAGTTTTCCTTGGAACAATAACAATCTTAAATTTTTTAATTGCATGAATATTTACTGTGGTATTCAGTTAAAACAAGTACAATTTTTGTAGCAAATTCCACAACGTGTTTACCTACTGAGTCATACTTTTTTTCACCACAGTAAAGTGAAGCATACCCCATTGTATTCACATGCTTCTTGTTAAATCATTTGTAAACTAAGGATGGAGAAATTTCCAAACAGAGGCAGCAGTGGGAACTCTCCAGAGACTGACAAATAGTCTGAACATGTTATCAACTTCCTAGACATCTCCTCCACCTTTCCTGAACCACTTGTTGTGTGTTGTTAAGGTACAGTAGGAAGCGAGCAGGGGGTGCTCAGGCAATGTGGTCTGCAGGAAAGCAAACAGTATTAACCGAACGCACACTTGGATATCCTTTGGAAACCTGCGTGCTTTTTTCTGCAGTCATAACGGAGGAAACACAAGTACTCATATCCGTAGGTACTCCCCTCAGCATATCTCTTGCTTCATCTCAATGGCTAATGAGGAGGAAACCTCCTGGCAGCTACCAGAATGCATCTCATGCTTTGTGGGTACGCTGTATGTTGTGATGACATGGGGTATCACGAGGGAGAGAGCAGTGATGAGCAAATATAACGTATGTGAAAAGAGAGCATGTCCCAAAGGAAGCCTTTAGCCAGCCAAACAGCAAGTGCTGTTTTTATGGCTGTGTGCTGTCCCGAAGGGTTCTCCTAATGTTTCCCCTTTGCCTCCTCCATTCCCATGCGCCATCATTTAAGCCTGACCCAGGTGATCAGGCTCTAAGGATGTAAACATTGTAGTGGGGAATCTCTTTTTCTACCTTCCCCTGGTGCTTTTTAAACATCTGATAAAGCATCTTGTATTTGAAAATGACATCAAACAAAGATTTTGTGCCAAAGTGACCCTGCAGTATTTAACTGTGACCCTCTAGAGGCAAGCTGTACTCTGTTAAAAACCTGTGCAGCCATGGGAGCTGTCGTACAAAGCTGGAACAGAATCCCCCCGACCTGTCCCTGCACCTCCTGGGGCCTGGCCCCCATCCATGTCCTTCAGTCCCTCGTCCCTCCTCTGGCTAGGGAGCCAGAGCATCCAGCTGCACTGGACAGCGTTAGGCTGTGGGATTTCTATTCAATTTCTCTCTCAAGCTTTCTGTTGTGGGGTTCGTTTGGGTTTTTTTTCTCCTTCCACCCTCTCTCACCTTTCACCTGTCTCTCTCTTCCTCAGACTCTCATTTCTAGTTTATGGCATGATGAGCACTTTTCTCTTTTAACCCCAAGTGGTTTTGCCTTCTTTGCCTCAGTTCTCCTACTTGAGTCTTCTTTTTCTGTACTCCTCCCTCTTTGCAGTTCACCCCAAAGTATCCCAACCCACGGTGGACTATCCTAAACTCACTCCCTCCTTGAGTAGGTGCCAGGAGGGAGGAGAAACGGAGGGGTCTACTTTGGCTCTGAGCAACTTCTTTTGAGCTGGAAGGATGACTGTCAACAGGAGCTATAGATCTGGAGAGTGCCAGGGGTGACTCCTCTTCTTTAGGATTACTCCAGAAAAGAGCAACATTTGTGGTGGTCACTTTAGTATCTGGTGTCCCTGAAAGCAGTAAATAGGTGACAATGAATTCCACTGGCTCCCCGAGGGAGGGAGAGGGGGAGTTGGGATCTCAGAGCTGAGAGACATCTGCGTTGACAGAGAGGTTGGTCTTTCACCTATTGCTGTTTAGATTTCCTTGCCTTCAAGGCTGCATTTTGGTCTACAGAAAGAGCAAGTGAGTGGCTGAGGGACCTGAGTTTCCTCAGGTGAAGATTTCAAGTTGTATTCAAACTGTCTAACTTCAGGCACAGAATTTAGGTGCTCTAAATCACACCTGCTTTCTCTCTGTTGGTCTTGGTAGGTATCATAGCCTCCTTATGTAGTCGCTCTAAATTACATCTTAGCCTGATGCCAAAAGTTACCTAAGCTGGTTAGTGGGATTGCCCTCACCTCTCCGCTTTTAGCGTTATTCTTTATTGTGGCATTATAAAGCAAAAACATTAGGAGCACTTCAGTTTGTGCATTTACAATATGGTACGAAGAACTAAAACCATGGCAAATGCTGCTTGTTCTTGCCGTTTGCTATTCTTTTCTGTTGCCCAAATGAAGAATTCAGTTGTGAGGACATTTCTGCTGTGATACATATGCATCTAATGGGCATCCTGTACATCTTGTTACCAGAACATTTCTCAGATGCCTGACATAAATCATCATCGTTGATTAATATAAATAATAAAGTAAAATCCCAAACCAAAAAAGGAGATGAGACACTGCACACTGATAACTGCCCACATAAAACACTTGGTAACAACTGTCAGGCTATATGACATCGCAGGCCAGTGCAGAAGTTCTTGTGGTTAATAGCTCAGCAATGGGGCTTGAATTACTCATCAAAGTTGTTTTTTTTTTTTTTTCCTTTGGGCAATCAGTTTAGCTCAGTTCAAATGAAAGAGCTACAATGTGCATTACAGATCTTTCACGAATGTTATCTTTGGTAAGAGTTTAGGGAGAGCTGTGATATGTGGGTTTCTTTCTTCACCAGAATGTGAATACAGTGTCTGTCTCTGCATTGAAAATGTGAATGCATACTGTACCTTATAAGATAAACTTGAATTCTTCCATTTCTGCATTTTTTGTCTTTTCCATGCTAGTATCCTGCTTTTCGGTCTTCAATAGATGCCACTGTATGAAGCTATGCTCTGATTTTTTTGGTGCTTTCCATGTGATAGGTACAGAGCTCATAGGCAACATTGTCCAGTTTTAAAAACAAAAAGTCAGTGCACAGAGTGCTGTTTGTTCACAGCAAATTGGGGGTGAAATATGGGAAAAAAAAGAGCTTTTGATTTCATTCAGCTTCTTATACATTATATCAATGAAGTCAGAGCCAAATTACTTTGATAGAAAACATCAACATGCACATGGAACCATTTGGGGAAAATAATTTACTGTTTAAGATTCTCTATTTTTGCTTTTATCAGTAAGGAAGCTGAAAAGATAAGACTGCTTAAAGAATGGTATTTGTTAAGTGATTGTGAACAAAGTATCGTTGGACCTCACATGTGTTTTCAGAAAAGTTTTAACTGGACGTATGATGTAACTTGTATAGAGTTGCATGTGAATCGTGTTAGTCACTGTTTTACATTGTATTGTTCTGCAGTGCACAAATATGACTACTGAACACAGAAGTGTTACATTTCATTAAACTTAAAATCTTGTTGCAGTATATAGTTTCCCACTTTTTGTGCCAAAAACATCGATACATTCCATAATCTGTTCTAATAGAGGTTTGCACTTTGATTTTTTTTTTTTTTTTTTTTTTTTGGTGACTCTTGCAGTTTCAATACTATATATGCCCATCATGAAGGAATAAAGTGTCAGTTGTACCGTGCACTGTGTAGTTTTTGCCTCTTGTTTTGAAACTGAAAGCATACGCATTTCATTTAATACCGTTTCATGCCATCTTTTTATTTGGAAGCTTGTTACATGCCTAGAAATAAAGCCACTTACAGACACTAGTGCTAAAACCTTTAAACCTGTTAGAAGAAGTCTTGACTCTTTAAAAACAAATGATGATTTGAGAGTCTACATTTAAGAGTAATGTGTGGAGAGGGGATATTGCCTGTGTGTTCTAGATACAATGGTTGTGACTAAACTTTATTATGTCCAAGATAACTAAACAGATGTTACTGTAGTATCGTATTTTCTCCATAGTTCCTGTATTTGCTGTAAGTTACAAAAGGTGAAACTACAAAGGTTTTGTGGCACAACCGCTATGGTTAAATTATTCACGTAGCTCTTGTGTCTTTTCTCCCCCGGGGATGTTAAGAGAGGTGACTACAGTTCAGCCATTGCTTTGTGGTAACATGACAGATGGGTCTCATGTTTTATATCAAATATTACTTGCTGTGTGCTACAAATAGCGCATGTGGGGCTAATGTCTGCTTGTACCCTTGTGCTCTAATATCATTAGGTTATGATATTAAGGTTAACGATCTCGGGAGACTGCAGTTGCTCCAAGCTTCATGGCCATGTGTGTAAGTGCTCGTGGGCCTTCAGTGCCACCTTGTGGCAACCCAAAAGTCAATTGTTCAAGGCCTCGAGAGCGTTCAACTTTTAAGAAACCCAACAAAAATTAACAGGACTGTAGCAAAAGAATTGCATCCCTTCCAAACTGTACAGCTTTGCTAGTAATAGGACTTTAAACAAACCATAACCTAATACTCTTCTTGCTGGAGAAGCGGGGACGAGGAAAGTTTTCATAAGGGCTGATCTAAATACAGCCTTTGTACTAATTTAACTACGCTGGTTAAAAGTATCATTTTTATACTAATATATTTAAATCAGTGCTACATCTAATGTGGATACATTTATCCTGGCGCAATTAATATAGTAAACTACTGCATTTACACACATCTTTGTGTACCCGTATCTACAGGAGAGAGTTGGTACCAATTTACTTGAATTTGTTTCCAAATGGCAATAATTAAAAGTAACGAAAGCTATACAAGCTGCTCCCACTTGCCACATTGTGTTCCTCATAGAATATCAAAACCTGCAAAAGCAAAAGTGTAATAGTCATTTACAAAGGAGCATCCTTTGCAAAAGTTAGTTGTAGAATATTACTTCAGCAAGTAGAGACTTCTGCACTTGGCTGAACGAATTCACCCTCCACTGTAAGTACATCCTGCCGAAAAAGCATCGGTCACGGTCTCCTGCATCATAAAGTCCAGACATTCTGATGCTCTCAACAACCTCACCCCCCAAAATTCACGAGCTGTAGGTTGATTGCTGTGGGTTTGTAGTTGAAAACTTGCTGTTGGTAGGTGCAGATACCCATTCAGCTTGGGCAAGGCCCTCGATCTCGACCTGGATCTGTAACTGAACCAAGCTCTCTTTCCTTTCTCTCTGCCTGGCAGCTTTCCTCTTCCTCCCTAGGGAATTGCAGGCATAGCCCCGCCGCTCTCACAGGGGCTGGCGGGGTCCTGCCAGCTCCAAAAAGGGGTTGTCCTGAGGCAGGACCCAGACCCTTGAGTAAGGACCAGGAGGGAGAACGGGACGGGAGCACGTGAAGCTCCCAGGGAGAGGCCCCGGCTCTGCGGTAAGGACAGGCTCCCCAGAGAGGGGCTGATCTGAAAAGCCTACCGACCTCTTCTCACAAACTGTGACAGTGTTACAACATTTTCTAGGACCAATATTGTGAAAGATTCGAACAGCTCTGGGTTGTAAGCAGTTTCCAAAACTTACTTGGAAATTTACTCTAGAAATTCATTTCAGATGGACATTACCTATGTACATACTCATAAAACCAATGCAGTGTCCAAAATTATCTCTAGCTCGCTCTTCATTGAGGCTCACTTTGTAACACTGAACTGATGTTAACCTCCTGAAACGAGTTTCATGCTGAGAGTAGTCTTCTTCCAGCTGCCCAGACCGTTAAATCCTGTTAGGGTTTATCGGCATTAAGTCTGCTAAAATATATTCTATTCTTGTATTCGCTAACCACATGCTCTTTTCCTGATTGCTGAAGTTAATTCATTTCAGTTTGTCTCATACACGGCTCAGGAATCCAGAAGCTTAACCCTCCAGACATCGCATGGCTTTGAACTGCGCCTCTCGCTGAGCAAGGTTATTAACAAATACTCTAAATCCAGAATGCACGATAGCTATTTTTATCAGCAGTATTGTACAGAGCCAGCAAAGTCTACAACATAATTCACCTTGAAGAGGAGGAGCTGGGAGGCATTTGGTTTAATGAACAAGGATGGGAGTCAGGGGCTGGGAAGACGCCTGGCTCTGTCTCAGAAGTGCCACAATCAGCTCGCGGGAGGCATCAGAGAATCCGAAACCTTTCCACGTATTTGGGTGCCTAGCATGGATTAGGGAGGATCAACGTAGGCACTTGGACTGCAAAAAAATGGCCTGCCCTGCAGCCCTCCGAGCAGGAAAACAGGAGATAAATAGTTACTTCCTTTGTATTTCAGATGTTTAATCCAGAGATAGACACACGCAGCTTGAGAAATTCAGATGCACTACAGCGAGCAAAGGCTTCTCGGGGTGGGAATAACACAGCAGAAGGATTTGGGTTGTGAGCAGAGGTGTGCTGCCAAATTGCCAGCGATCAGGTCTGCAGGGCTGGATGGTGAGGGCGAGTCTCACGGGGCAGCAGCGTCCTTCACAGCGGTGGCAGGGAGCAGAGCTGGTTGGGTGTTTTCTGGCAACTAGTCTGGGGACTGGCTGTGATTTTAACACCCAGCTTTACAGAAATCAGCCCCGACACCAGGTAAGAGCAGTGACTAGGCCTTTATTTTTCACACGTTCTGGGCAGGACCTTTGCTATCCAGTGTGTTTATTGAAAAGCTGCGAATGCTAGCACTGTAAAATAGATATCCTTGCAGTTAATATTTGAAATACAATTGCATTAACGAGGCATATCAAGCAAAAGGACTTTGCAAAATATTGTAAAACTGGTAGTTTTGCCTTACTGACAGCAAAACCCAGTACTGATTGCTTCTACTTCTGTACACTTTCACGCTTAACTGCTGGAAACAAAGCTTTCAAGACTGGAGCAGTAGCCTGAGTTTTACCTTGGACAGCTGAAAGAATATGAATTAATTAAGTTTTGCCTTCTGTCCTTTTCTTTAAGAGTTTGCTGCTGTGCAGGGCAGGGCTGGGAGGAGCTGCGTCGGCACCAGTGGCACCGGCGGCACCGGCAGCGTGTCCCGTGGGGCCGTGGCACCCTCCGGTACCAAACCTGAGAGCATGGGGCTCTCCGGCCTCCCGAGGAGTAAAATGGGAGCTACGGACTGCTGCACTGCACTGCGTACAGCTGGCCTTGTCCCCAGACCTGCAGCAGCCTCGGGAGATAGCCCTTTGCAGCTGTGGGGTTTTGGAAACTCTCAGTCCCTAACATCCATTGTAAATCCCCATGTCCTCCGTATTTATTAACTTAAAAAACGCTGTGATGAGTATGGCATCACCCAGCCAAACCGCAGCCTTTCAACACAGCCTCGCTGAACGCTAGGAAGGCCAAGAGCAGCAGTCCGTAGCTCCCATTTTATTCCTCAGGAGTATATACACTTTTATACGCTTCCACGCTTAACTGCTGGAAACGAAGTTTTCAGGACTGCAGCGGTAGCCTGAGTTTTACCTTTGACAGCTGAAAAAATGCCGATTAATTAAGTTTTGCCTTCTGTCCTTTTCTTTAAGGCTCCTCATTTCCAAACGCCCATTTTAACGCAGGGGGTGTTAAAATGTCCTGGGGAGGCCGATGCTGGCTGCCGACACAGCCGCCCGCCACCGTCCGGAGACAGCCCCGGAGACAGCCCCTTCCCGCCCGGTGGGAAGGAGGGAAGGGAGCTGGTATCGGGAATAGCGTGGCCAGCAGGAGCAGGGAAGTGATCGGCCCGCTGTACTCGGCGCTGGTGAGGCCGCACCTGGAATACTGTGTCCAGTTTTGGGCCCCTCACTACAAGAAGGACATTGAGGTGCTGGAGCGTGTCCAGAGAAGGGCAACGAAGCTGGTGAAGGGTCTGGAGCACAGGGCTGATGGGGAGCGGCTGAGGGAACTGGGGTTGTTTAGTCTGGAGAAGAGGAAGCTGAGGGGAGACATGATGGCTCTCTACAACTACCTGAAAGGAGGGTGTAGTGAGGTGGGGGTTGGTCTCTTCTCCCATGTAGTTAGCGATAGGATGAGAGGAAATGGCCTCAAGCTCCATCAGAGGAGGTTTAGATTGGATATTAGGAAAAATTTCTTCACAGAAAGAGTGGTCAAGCATTGGATCAGGCTGCCCAGAGAGGTGGTGGAGTCACCATCCCTGGAGGTGTTTAAAAAAATGGGTAGATGTGGCACTTTGGGACATGGTTTAGCAGGCAAGGTTCATGGTTGGACCGATGATCTTAGAGATCCTTTCCAACCTTCATGATTCCTAGTTTTTAATTTCATTATAAACGTTCCAGCCACCCAGCCAGGAAACACGAAATTGCTGCTCTCCCCTTAATGGGTTTAGTGGTGGACTTGGTAGTGTTAGGTTAATGGTTGGGCTTGATGATGTTACAGCTCTTTTCCAGCCTAAACGAGTCTGTGAGTCTATGACTCTAAGCTCTGCCCAGCCCAGGGGGGCTCCCCCCTCCCCCTCCCCCCTCCCCCCCCCCCGCCTCCCGCCTCCCGGCGGGAGGCGGGGGGGGGGGCGGGTGAGGGGGGGGGGGGGGGCTGGGGTGAGGCCGCTCCGCGCATGCGCCGCCGGGCGGGGCCAGGCGCCGCCGTGTGGGCGGGGCGGACTGCGTTCCCTGAAAGCCCATTGGTGGGTAGGCGGGAAGAGGGGCGGGGCCGGGCGTGCGTGGGCGGGGCCCGGGCCGGAAGCGCTGCCCTGAGCGGGTTTCCCCAGCGGCGGCGGCGGTGGTGGCGGCGGAGGGGTTTCCGCTATGGAGGGCCCGGGCCCGGAGTCGGGCTCGGGGCCTGCGGGGCGGCTGCTAACGGAGGACGAGATGGCCGAGGTGAAGAAGGATGTAAGTGGTGAGGCTGGGCCGAGAGGCCGGAGCGCCGGGGCGCGGGAGCGGCGGGGTGGGGCCAGGGCCCGGGCGGGGGAAGCGGAAGCCCAGGCTCTGTCAGAGCGGGCGTCTGAGGGGGGAGGCCGGCGCCGAGGCGGGCTGGGCCGGGCCGGGCCCCTGCCGCGCCGCCCGGAATTCCCCACAGCCTTCCCGGAGGGCGGCGGCGGAGGCGGGCAGGTCATGTGCGGCGCGGCAGGGCGGGGGCGGCGGGCGCGGCCCTGGGCCCGGGCCCCCGGGGGCTTCCCGCTGAAAGGCGGGTAGCGGCTCGCAGAAAATTAATACTGGGGCCAGGCATTCTCCTGAAGGTTCAATTTTGTTTTGTTTTCCTCTCAGCGGTCTGCTCCTTTGCCGCGCTTTAGGGGCAGAGCAGCAAGGGTTTGCTTTCATGGTGCCTGTGTACCATGGGGCAACGGAGACAGAGTAGAATGATGAGTAACTAATACGGCATCCAAAGGTTAGCTGCAAGTGTATGTGCTTCTCTTGCCGTTAATAAGATTCTTTCTTAGAGAACATGAATATTTGGATTAAATACCGATAATTTTTTTGAGGCTTTTTGTTCTATCTTTTCCTGATCCCCCCCCATATTCATTCACTGATGTCTGGAATCTGAGGGAAGACTTCATCCTGATTCAGTCTGGCTTTGCTTATCCCTTTGCTAGACTGGGAAGCAAGCAATGTGCTAATCAACCTCAGCAAGCGATTGGTTAATTTAAAAAAAAAAACTAAAAAACATCACAGTGTATCAATTATTTATTGACCATCCGTGCTTCTGTTTGTAATTTACAGTGTCTTATGTTTGACTTATTTGGGGTTTTTTATGTGAAGAATGTTTGGAGTTCGGTTTTGGCTTCTTACTAGCTTTAGGCGTACATAAGTTTCTTTAAATGCTTTGTCATAGTTTTGTGAGGCATATTTTTCAAGTTATTACTTGCTTCTGTGGTTCCACAGAAGTAATACTGCATCCGGTAGTTATACCAAAAAAAGATAAGACTTAGACTATATATATAACATGATATGTATGTTAATCTCTGTCAGTGACTGAATTCACAGCTGCATCTCACAGAAATGCATGTATGTTGCTTTAACCCTTAATCTTATAGGGTCTCCCGCAGTAATTGGAGGACTTGATGGAAACCTAATATGTAGGAAGAAATAACATGAGTTTTATCATCAAGATACAATCCAATAAATCTGACTTTAGAGCTGCTTCTCTCAGATTTTAAGTGTTGCAGCTTCACGATACAAAGTGCTGGTTCCGTGTAAACTCACTTAGCTATTTCAAAGCTGTTCAAGTCACTTTGATAAGATCACTTCAAATAGAAGTGCTGCATTACCAGAAGTTCTGTGTATGTTATGTGATGGTGTACTTCAGAAAGCTAACTTGCAAGGGTAACTTGGTGTTGAAGAGGAATTATAAAAGTTGGAGTCTTACATTTGAGAGCTGGAAAGGAGGCAGTGAGCCATACAAAATAATAGGTATAGAGCAAAGTATATTTAAAGCTTCTGTTCTAATATGTTTGCTCTTTCTGTCCATCATAAGCTGTTAACCTACAGGGACAGTGTGGAGGGGAATTCAGAGCTGATACACTTCGTACAGTGAAAGACTCATTACAGGAAGATGTTAGTCAAAATGCAGTAGTCTTTCTATTCAATAACAACTCTATTCTTTTAATGTTGAAACGTTGACTGACTTATGTTTCAGAGTTTGTTGATCGATCCTTCTGGTGGTGGGAAGAGATTTCCGTGAGAACTGAAGAAATCTGTATTGCCTACTACATTCGTAACCATTCAGGCATGGGCTTGTTGCAGTTGGACACTGGAGGTGTATTCCAGAGCTACCTAAATTGATATAAGCTGTACTGTTGCACTTTTCTGTTCTTACCATAATTGTTATGCCACCACTAGTGCCAATGTGACTGCACATTAAACTGGGTCCGGTAATTAATCTGGTTGTGAGAGGGGGAAAAAAAAGCACCAATACAGTTTCTTGACTGAATCTTCTCATCCACCAGTACAAGGGAAAAGGTAGGAACATGCAGCTGCCACGCAGCAGGGAGTGTTCCTTGCACTTAAATTGGCCAGCACAGAACTGCACCCTTATGTTTTTGATTTTACGTTGTATTCAATCTAGTGGTGATAGGCTACTGCCAAAAGCCTTCCTTTATCTTCCATGCATGCTCATCTGATGTTTTCTTTAACAACTGGGTAAACACAGGCTGTTTATTGCTAGCTTAGTATTTTTTGGATCCTAAAGAGCAACTAGAAGAACACATTTATCCTCTGTTATACTTAGCGGAGCAGTCTAGGAATTTTTGTCTTTAAGTTATGGGTGCTTTCCCTAGCACCAGTATGCCAGACAGTATTTTGCTGTTTGAAATAATCTGTCTTAAAGTGCGTCTTTATATCTAGCTTTTCCTCCATTTCTGTTTACTGAGCTAGTAAGTGGCTATAAGGCAAACAGTAATTTTCAAATTTTAATTTTTAAATGCTGCTGGTTTGGAATCTAATCTCAAAAAGCAGAAGGATATTTGAAAATATTCTTCAGGAAAGAGGTTTTTTTTCTTTCCATCTCTTCACATGTCTTGTATGTCTAGGTGCTTTCCTTCTGGCTCTCAGTCTTTTTTTTTTTTCTTTTTTTGAATCAAATGAGACTTGGCGGGGGGGGGGCGTTAATTTTTTCACATCAGTAATATTCAGCTAGTGGGTATCTGACTTCTCGTGTAATTCTGCCCAGTGAAAAATGTTGGCGGGAGAAACTGCCAATTTTGTAGTATTATTTTCAAGCACAGAGATGTCATTTGTGACTCTCATCTTCATAGAGTAGTAGATACTGAAACCAGAAAATTGTGAACACATGCATTAATTCTGTTTTGATATCAAGCAGGCTAGTTAATGTACGGATTGAAATAAAATGAATATCATTTACGTTTCGGCGGTGCTTGTATGTACTCTCTGAACAAGGTGGAGGAAGATTGGGGTTTTTTGTTTTGATAACTGTAAAAATAAACCGGTCGCTATAGGAGAGGACGCTTAATCTTCCAAGGAGGAAATCAAAGTGGTGACATGGCAGTCTTTAGTTCTGACATTGCTGCTATAAAATTACCTCCAAAATAAACTGGCAGTCAGGTTAGAATTGAGTATGGTTACAAAAGACAGTGTGTTTCCTCCGGAGGAAGGTCTCTGGGGGAATGTGATCTGATACTAGGTGTTACGGTTCCTGAAGATGCAAAGTGGCACTGCTGCTGAAGTGCTCAAGACGGATGTTTCTGCTTCATCGTACCCAATGTTAATCGACTGCATGTTAGAGTCTTTAGGCCATGGATGGAATCCTCTCCCATGAGCAGATTGTTCCACCCTTTTCTTTTTGTTGGTTATGGAGAGGATTTAAGCAACCAGTTAACTCCTGTAAGCTGAAGCGATGCTGCAGAGGGTAGAGTCACTTTGCTTTTGCCAGAGTCAGCAGAATTGCGCTAACTCTCAGTGGTCTGTGCGGCATGTTAGAGGTCTGCAAGTTGCTTCAGGTGTTTAATATAAAATCTTAAACTGAAAGAAGGCAGCTTGATGAAGACAAAAAGCAGCCAGTAAAGTTTGTGAGAGTAGGTACATCTGTGGATGAAAGTGCATGTATTTTGGATGCTGGTAATCTGTTGAACTTGTAAATAGTGGTGTTTAACAAACCTTTTAAACAGCGAGTATATTCACGCTGTTACTCTGAGACTGCTTTTACTCAATGTACAGAAAACATCAGTAATTGCAATATTTTGGAGTTGTGCCTCGTGGATACAAAAAGTATGGAAATGTGGCAATCAGGTAGTCAGTGGGAATGAGTGTGTCTGTAGACAAAGTGAGTAGGTGCTGTTGTGTTGGTATAATTTCATTTTTACTTGGTGAATTTTCTGAAATGCGATAACCACAGACTTGATGTAACTAACATTTTCAGTAAGTATTCACCTTATTACTTAGTATGCATTAAAACTCCTGAGTCCACTCAAAGAAAACTAATGAAAGGGGTAAGTAAATTAGATCACGTTTTTTCTCAGTGTAAGGTTGGGTTTGTTTTAAAAAAATCTCTGCTAGGTAGCACAGTGGCAGCTTTAAAAATTGTTTCATTAACCTGTATTGAAATCAAATAGGTTTCAAATACAGGCTTCTAAATAAATTAAAAGGTTGGCTAATACTAGTTTGTTTTGTTTTTCAGGCTTTAGAAAGGATGCGTCCTTACCTGTGTGATAAAATCATAGCTGAGAGACACTTTGATTACCTGCGTTCAAAGAAAATACTCACTAGAGAGGACACAGAAGAAATTTCTTCTCGATCTTCCAGTAGGAAAAAAACTGGGAAGTTACTGGACTACTTAGCAGAAAACCCAAAAGGACTAGATGCTTTAATTGAATCTATCAGACGAGAAAGAACACAAAACTTCCTGTTACAAAAGATAACTGACGTAGTGTTGAAAGTAAAAAATGAAAAACTTGAAGCTCTCAAAGGTGAGACATTTATAATAATATTTTGTAAGACATAAGTTTTATTTTGAGGGTCTGTGAAATTAAACTCCAACAATTCTTTAAATCATGTTTCTTCTCAGTTTGGGGGGTTTTTTGGGTTTGGGTTTTTTTCCTTCCTCTAGTGTTTGGGCCATCATTCTTGGAAATAGCACCGGTTTGGGTTTAAGATCCTACTGCATGTATCCTGGCTTTGCCTTTTTGCTATCTGAACACATCATATATAATAAATTGCAAAAAACCCGTGTCATATGTTGCTACGATGGGTAAGTCTGTCTTCACATTTCGGTTTTGCTTTCTCTGAGGTTCTAATTCACAACTCAAAATAGGTGGTTATCTTCCATCTTGCATTTCTCTTGAAGCTATTTACTGCAGTGGCAGGATGCTCTGGTTTTGTTAAACTTTGCACCTCAGCAGAAGATAAGCCAGCAAATGCAACTTGAGGGGAATTCTCCTGTATGCCTTCAATGCCAAAACTTAAAATTAGGCGCTGTAAATGTATGCATGTGTTGCATCAAACAGATAGGTTTTTGTTGACACACACAAAGCTTGAAGTGACTATATGTAGTCATATTTTATGGCAGATAAAGAAATTACAAGCCACCTAAACCAAAAACCTTACTTCCCCTTCCACACCCATCAAAAGAGAAATAAAGGAGGAAGAAGTACATTTTAACCGTAGAGGTGAAAGGCCTCAAGTTTTCTCTGGCTTCAGCCTTCAAATGCAGTCCACTTTAGCGTAGAACCACGTAGCTGAAGCTTTTGAAAGTTTGAAGAACAAAGTGAGAAAGATCTATCAAAAGATAGGTCAAAGGGCTAAAGCGACTTCCTAAAATGAAGCTTTAAAATTACAGTGCATCTTTGTCAAATAGTAGCTGATACAGGGATATAGAGAAATCATTCACATCAGCCTAGAAAACCTGCATGTATTTTTTAATTTGTCATGAATCTTGGGATGTCACGGGTGAGATGAAGAGGTTAGTCTGTTAAAAATACAGACAATTGATCTTTGACAGTCTTACTGATACTAAACCAGAGCACAGTCTTAGGAGTGCACCATATTGTAATTAAATCCAGTCTCTGTTCTTTGTCTTAGGTCTAAGCTGCAGCACCTGTATGACCTCACTGTATGGAGGAACAAATAATCTTTCTAGATCATATTCTGATGAATCTAATTTTTTTGATAAAACAAAAGACAAAGAATCTACCCAGATACATCATCCAGAAGAAGATTATAGCACCGCTGCATTTGTGTCTGCTGTCTCTCTTCATTCCATGAATTTACCAATTGCGGAGATGGGAAATGCCGAGAGTGCTGTTTTCTCAGCCACCCTTCCAGGGCCCGGAGACCCCGGTGCACCCCCTCTCCCCCCAGAGCTCCAGTCAGAGCAGCAAGAACCATGTACTAGTTCAAGTGACAATTGCTTTTTGCCTTTAAGATCACGTTCTCTTCAACCCCAGTGAACATAGTGACTTTTGTCTGTTCATCCAAATGGTACTGAAACTGTGCGATATCTTACAAAAGTTAAAAAAAAGTTTTCAAACTGCTAACTAGCAAAATCAGAGGAATCAATCTATGCTATTTACTGGTTTTAAGGAGTAATTTTTTTTTTAATTGGGTGACTGAAGCTGCTTGATTTTATGTTCTTTAGGGAGCTTTTTTCAAAAGATCATGGTATTACACCAGCAAAGGTTTGTTTTTTAAACCAATGTATTTAAGATTTCACATTTAGTTGCAGGTATTTTAGCTGCAGTAATAGAAAAATTTTTTTTTTCTTCTACAGAAACTAACAAATCTGTTTTTCTTCAAGTTTCTGTGATGGGTGAATTGGGAAAGATGACTAGGAAAAGTACGGGGTATTGAAAAATAACTTTCTGAACTAAAAGCTTAAGCTCACTTACCAAAAAGCTTGAACTCATTTACCAAATGAAATGTTTCTCTGTAGGATAAATTCTGCCTTCTGTGTATGTGTGTGCAGGTCCATTTGCAAAAAAAACCAAAAACAAATGCAAAAAAACCCCAATGTGGCCAAATCTGTAGCTATACTTATTTGCAAGAAGTTGTCTTAATTGTCTGAACTTTGTTCTCTGTCCTACCAGTAAATCTGAAGGCGCTGGGTATCGCAGTGATTTGAGTTAGCACATATATTTCCACAAGTCTTAGCATATTATTCTTGTATAGTAGTTAGAGTCTTCTGATTTGAGATGCACTTTAAATATAAATTCTCATTAGTACTGGAAAAGGAATGTAAACTGCTGTAACAGCATCATGTGGGCTGTAAGAAAGTGGTACTGTGTAATGCTATTAAGGAGCGAAGCTTGTGTTTTGTCCCGGTAGGTAAATAGAGGAGGAGTCCTGTAGCAAGAAAGTATCCATAACTGAAGGACTCTTGGAAATGTTGCACTTCAGATACCTACTCTTCAAAGCAGATAGACAGGTTTACATTTCAAATTGTTTGGAGTCAAATGCATTTAAAACTATTTCAACATGGGAAGGTTCTCATTTCTTGACACAGTGTAACATGCTGTATTGCTCTCATACTCTACTCTTGAGTTGTAATCTACTTTTTATGAAGTTGGCCTATAATCACTTTCAAATGACTAGGCAAAGGCAAACTCTTACTTGGAGACGTGTACAGTTGTGTTCTGCAGTACTACACTTTAAAATGATGGGATGTTTTCCGTGTATCAAAGGGTGGGTTTGTATTTAAGGCTTTAAATTATTTGGGCTCTCATACAGCGCTATAGCCATGTAATTCCATTCAAATTCCAACCCAGGTAATATTCCTAAACTGGAGACAGGCCATCTGTAGGACCTCAACATAGTCTCTGTAGTCTCTAAATTTCTTTTTTTCAAGTTTACTCTGGTTTTGGAAGTAGGTTAAAATGAACGGCAATGTTCAACTACACTCCGTACTTAGTATTTGAATAGCTTACGTTCGATAAAGATGTGGGCTTCTGTTTAGTGTTTGTAAAAAATCCTCGTTCCACTTGTATACATCTAAGGTCATAGACTGTCAGGACGGTGAAAATGCTTTTCAACAAAACTGCTTGGTGCAGAAGGCACTCTGGAAGTTAAGTGCCTAAATATGCAAGCAAAATTTTGCTCTCTAACGTGAAATTAAGGGTAGCTTTAAATCCCTCTCTTCCATTAACTTGAACTGTAGTTGCACATACTCGGGATGTCTAAAAATTGATTTGTCTAAATGCCCGCTGTAACCTCTTACAGAGCTGTGCTTAGGTTTGGGTCCCTTCTTGGATTCTTGTAAATGGAGGAGAGTGAGCAAGCTTGGCCTCAACTGAAAAAGAGCATCGGCTCCGGGTGAAGACAGCCTTGCAGATCTTAAATCCGAACACGCGAGGCGTGCTGCGTGCCCCCCGGCCTGCATGGAAGCCTACCTGTGCAGTGGAACCTATCAACCTGAGACTTTAAATGAATGTATTATCTTACCAAATGTTTATAACATGCCTTTTTTTGGATGTGAAATATTTTTATCACAACTTTTGGAATAAATTCTTTTGTATAATTGCCTGTTTTCCGGTCTGCCTCTCTCATTATTAAAATGTGCAGGTTGTAAGAGCAGTTCATGCCAGTATCTGGATCTGTGGTTTTGGTTTTGTGTGTGCGGGAGGCTCTTGTTCTCATTGTCTTGGTCGAGAGGTTTGTCTTTGGTGGAAAGACTGACTTAATGTGAAACGCCTGCGCCTGCAGCACTGCATTCAAGAGCAGTGTATAGGGAAAACATGCGTGCAAAATTAAGACCTCAGCTGCTTAACTACACTTTTTGTGGTTCATGACTAGTATTGCTAACCTGATTCTTGCTTTTTCTCAAATGACTCGATCGCTCACCTTCTTAAAGATGTGAGAGGTGTTGCTTCCAGCCATGCATATATTGACTTAATTCTTAAATTAAGGTTTTTATTTAATACTGGGGGAGAAACAAAACCTTTTGAGTGCTGAGGAGCGTGGCTCAGGAAAGGATTTGCAAGTGTTGCAGCGGACCATGGAGGCTCACTTCGGCGGTTGTTTTCATCGTACTTTGTGTGTAGGGTTTCTTTCAAAATAAAGATTATAGTATGGATTATGAGAGGTCAGCTGGACCCAGTTTAGTATCTTTGCAATAAAGGAGTTGATCATATCATAAGGAAAACCCCTCCCTTAGATTTTATCCCGCTTCCTTGGTAGTGTAAGTAACCTGAACAGCGCTAGTAAGTATATTTTGCTGATGCAAAACCAGAAGTATGGGCCTTGTTGACAAGAGCGGCCTAGTACAAACTTTTTCCAACAGATTTGAAAAATCTCTTTTGGTAAAGATAGCCTACGTGGTTGCTTAAGCTGTTGCTGGACAGGTGCAGTTCAAAGCTTTATCTGCCCTGGGTTAGCTCATGCTCAAACATTGAGGAAAACGTGTTTTCTCTCTGCTTAGGCCTGCAGGTGTAGAAAAGGAGAAATGGAGCTCGTCGGGGTTTCACGTCTGATTTTCTGCATCTGTCTATGGTCACTCGGAGGGGAAAAAACCCCGAGTTGCTGGGGGTGAACCCCGCCGGGCGCGGGCAGAAAGGCCGGCCTTCCCCTCCTCCCGCTGCTGCTGCATCCCGCTCCCCGTGTGCCAGCCGGGGCCCCACCCACACGAAAAGAGCCGTGGGTCTCGCCAGCCGTGGGTCTCGCCAGCCGTGGGTCTCGCCAGCCGAGGGCCCGCCGCGGCGGGGCTGCCTCCGGCCGCCGTGTGCGCGGCGTTGGGGCCGGAACCCTCGGCGCGGGGCCCGGTTTCCGTGCGGGCGGTGCGGCGGCGGCAGGCCCCGCCATGGCGGCGGAGGGAGAGGACCCGCTGGGCTATTTCGCGGCCTACGGCAGCTCCAGCTCCGACTCGGAGGCCGACGAGCCCCAGCCCGACGAGCGCCAGGCGGGGGGCGGCGCGGCGGCGGGGGGCAGCCCGGGGAGGCGGCCGCGGCTGCCGCCGCCCGACGAGCTCTTCCGTAGGGTCTCGCAGCCGCCCGCCTTCCTCTACAACCCGCTCAACAAGCAGATCGACTGGGAGAGCCGCGTCCTGCGGGCGCCCGAGGAGGTGCGGGGGCCGGCGGGGAGCGGGGGGCAGCTCGGCGGGGGCCGTGGGGCCGGTGGGGACCGTGGGGCCGGCGCGGTCGGGCCGCCCCGGGCGCCGAGGCCCGACGTGACGGGTGCCCTGCTCTCTCCTGCAGCCCCCCAAGGAGTTTAAGGTGTGGAAGACCAACGCCGTGCCCCCGCCGGAGACCTACAGCCCGCCCGAGAAGAAGCCCCCGCCGCCCCCTGCCCTCGACATGGCCATAAAGTGGTCCAACATCTACGAGGACAACGGCGACGACGCGCCCCGGCAGGCCGGCAAAGCCAAGTTTCTGCCGGATGAGGAGCAGGAACCCCTGGAATCGGGTGAGGTCCTGGCGTACGGCAGCTGTGCTTCGCGCAGATGCGTGTGTTTCAAATGCGTGTGCGTAGGGGGGCGAAGTGGCTGGGTGGGTGGATTCTGTGGCTGGAGCCCAGAACTCGGAGGAAGTTCTGCTGGTGTCTTCTGCATCGCTCCCTACAGCTGCCTGACAGGAGGGTGTAGCGAGGCAGGGGTGGGTCTCTTCTCCCAAGTAAGAAGCGATAGGACGAGAGGAAATGGCCTCAAGTTGTGCCAGGGGAGGTTTAGGTTGGATATTAGGAAAAATTTCTTCACCAAAAGGGTTGTCAAGCACTGGAACAGGCTGCCCAGGGAAGTGGTGAGTCCCCATCCCTGGAGGTATTTAAAAGACGCGTAGCTGTGGTGCTTAGGGACATGGTTTAGTGGTGGGCTTGGCGGTACTAGGTCAACGGTTGGACTTGATGATCTTAAAGGTCTTTTCCAACCTGAACAATTCTATGATCCTAAGATTCTATGATTCTATCCACTGCTGCTCAAGGGCAGAGCAGTAGCTGGCTGCAGGGATGGTTAGGCTTCAGTGCGTGTGTCCTGGTTTTCCTAGAATCAACGTAGACTCTCCAGCAATCTCTCTGCTCCCCGTCCATTGTTGTTAGCAGGAACGGGGAATGATTGAAGTGTAGAACTGTAGTTATATGAAACTAACAGGTTCAGTCATGGTACTGCTAAAACAGAAAGCGGTATGAGAGCTTCTTTAAACGGTGCTGTCTTGACCTTAGGTGTAGATGTAGGTCCGATTATTTTTATAATGTTTACAAAATTTGGGGGCCAAGAGGGGAATTAAATAAAATGTCCATGTGACAGATTGCTGAAGAAAATATTTACTATCCTCTTCACTTTTAATCATGGTACAAGCTGTAATGGTAATCTAGGAAGTAAAGAAATACTTGACAGGAGGGAGGAATTTTTTTTTTTTTTTTAAACTTGCTGGAGAAAGAGAATAGCCAATAACAACCAAGAGAACAAAACCAGAAGAAGAAATTCTGGGCTTTCAGAACACACTATAGTGTTTTGGTTTGCCAGTAAAGTTGTCAGTAAACCTTCTCCAAACTCCAAAGGAAGTTTTTTTGCTCCTTTTTTTTGTTGTGGGTGTTCCTTCCCCAGTGGCAGTTTTTCTGGCTCTGTCTTGCTCCATTTGTTCTGTGTGTTTGCCCCTGCCCTTCACATTTCTCTTAGTCAACCTTCATCCAAAGGCTAAGATAAACTGTTAATTGACCTTGATGTTACTTCCTGCTTCTAAAATGTCTTTTTCTAGCTTTTTGTCTTATCTATTCAAATAATAAGTTTTTTTAGAATAGGTACTGTACAGTAGCATAAAAAGGCCTCTTCTTAGTTATCCTCAATGGTCTGTGGTAGTTATAACAAGTTATCATTCCTATTCTGTCCACATACTGTCCGCATTCCAAAAATGAGGATGTTGTCAGTTAATACTACTGTGTCTTTTTTCCAGGCACCTCAGATGTGGTTAAGTCAGTTGTTCTGAGACAAGGAGGGTGTTTTAAGACAAAAATACTGGCTTTGCTGACTTTGATTAACTCTGTCTTTTATTTAAAGATGGTGAAAAAGATGATGAACCAGCTTCTGCTAAGAAACGTAAACTAGACTCTGGGGAGCAGACAAAGAAGAAGAAGTTATAAGCAGGGCGTGCTGGATTTAGCCATAATGAGAATTTCAATGAACTTGGATTCCTCTGCTGGAATGGGAAACAAATACACGTTTACTGCATTTCTCTCTCCTATTGGGTAGGAAACTTTATTTCTGAGTATGCTTGCCTTTTGGAAAGCACAAAACGAAATGAACAGTGTCATGATAGAAACTCATCTACTGAACAAAATTTAAACCTGTTTATTTAAAAGAGGGACTTAGAAGAGGGATCCGTTGTGATGGATGCTTGTGCTCACGCAGGTTGCAGGACTTCATGGTATTTTGTTTATCAAGAAACCTGGTAACATGAGCTTTTCTGGACTGATGTTTCCATTGTGTCAAAACCTTTTATAAAGGAGTATATACTAAAGATTCTTTAAGTACTGTCCTGTGATATGTTTGCATAATGTTGTTTTGAAATGTATGTAAGGACTGCAAATAGGTCACTGGAATAAAACTACATTTGAAAACATATGCGGTATAAATATTGCATTGCATGCTTGGTGAATAGGAGGGATGAATTCTGTACTGTATGCGTTTCAGTGATGTATTTCTTATGACACCACAGATTCCTCAGGGTTTTGTTTATAATAAATATACAAATGCAAACTGAAAAAAACCATGGACCTAATAATGGAGTTGAATATTTGGTAATTAGTTTTGACGTTATGTGGTCTGCATCAGTGCAACATGAGACTAACTGATGCAGGAAGAATTGAAGCATTTAACATATTCTTCCTAAAACTGAAAATAGAATCTAGGTATTTATGTGGAAAAAATTATGACAAAGCTGTGATAGAGTTTTTGCTGCCAAATTGTATTTATTTCAGTACAAACAGTTGGTAATCTTCTCAAAGTGCTAGTCAGCATACGTTGCATTTGTGATGTGCTGCTGCATGGATTTTTGGGTCTGTATATGAAAAAGTACCAGCGAAACTGGGCTGGAGGGAGGATTGCTCTAGGTTTATTTTCAAATAAAGCTGCTGTGCCTTAAGAAATCTGCAATGAGATTAGGCCTACTAATAGAAGTTTATTTAATTAAACTATTAATGTAAAAATTTGTAATTTTTACTTTCCTTCTGTCTTGGACTAGCTTTAATTTGGCAGAACAGATTATCCATATATGCTAATATGATGTTAGTATTTTAAAAAGTGATTTTTAAAAAAATTCTTTTGAACCTCAATATATAGAAAAATGTATTCATTTTTAGTGAGTATATAAAGTTAGCAACAAGTTACGCAGTTCTAGCCTTAGCAGTGTGGTACTGCTTTTTCTGGATCCTTCTCTACCTGCAGACTCCGCAACTACTCCATGCCAATTTCGCAGGCTGTTGGGACAAATCCGTGATCTGTTCCACCCCTTCTGTGCTGCCAGTCTGGAAACCATCAAAAAAAAATGGTACTTGTATGCAGCTGAGGGTTCCCCGTGGCCCAGCTCTCCTAGCACAACCCCAAATATCCGACGCTGTCGTAGCAAGCTCCAAGGTGAGGGGCGGTGTCGTAGGCAAAGCTGATGTAGCGCCAGATGTGCGTACGGCTTCTCAAAATACTCCTGCATCTCGGGCTGCGACGGCTGGGCTAGAGCAGGGACTAGGCTAGCAGGGAGCAGAGCAGAGCTGGCCTCCGGCTCGCAAGGGGAAACCTCCCACGCCCTTCATGATGACCCTGCTGAGTTCCAGCTGGGGTGAAGACCCCTTCGCAGCAGTCGCATTTATCCCTTGCTGAAATGGGGCCTTCGCGAGGTGGACAGCCAGTGGAGCGTGACAGTCGAAGAGCTGTGGATATCTGCATTTTGTGGAGTTGAGAGACTATAAATGCCCACGTGTTGCTTTGTCTAGAATGCTAATGTAAATTCTCCCTCATTCTAGTAATGGCACGTGAAACTTCCGCTAACAATTGCCATGTAATGCAGACCGGTTCTCCTTCAGGAACAGCTGGCTCAGTGCAAGTATTGCAGCCTTGCATCACCCACTTCAGGATGTGGATTGTCACAAGCTACTTACGTAGCGGGTCTCTAGGTCCTGTTCATCTGGGATCAAACAGTTTCTGTGAGCTTCGCTTACGAAGAAATGAAGGGTGTTTTTCTTGAAGTGCTGAACGTGAAGTCTCTGAATGAAAAGGCTCACTCTAATCTTTTTTTTTTTTTTTTTTATCCCCCTCTAGCTGCTGTCCTAATATTGCTAGGTTGAAGGTGCTGATCTTCAGCGAATGTGGTAGAAAAAAAAGGCTGCTAATGCTCCTTTTTTAACAGGGACGTGTTTATACTATAGCTGGCATAGGGACCTGAGGGTAGGGGCTAGCAGCAAGCTCCTGTTCAGATATGCAGATTGGATGTTGGCTCAGTTTCCCAAAGGTTCAGTTTGTGTCCAGGCAGCGAGCTGCAGATCACGGTATGTCTAGCAAGACACTTTTTGAGAAATCTGCCTCCCCTATCCTGTATGTACAGAATTTATTCCAGGGTTATGTGGGATGAACGGTACCATTTCTCGAAATTTGAGGGATTTGCCATGAAGTACAGTGTTCGATGGACTGCCTAATTCTCAAGTCTTACAATAGTTCTGTTTGCTACTGAAGTGCTCCTTGAAGAGCGTTATAGCTGAAGGTTAATGTCACCAGCTCTGGAAATAGGATGCATTCCCACGACTGCCATGACCAAGGAGGCTTTTGTCCTTGTATTGTTTGCTCCGCTATTCTGCGGGGCAGCTCAGGAAGTTACCATGCTAATCACTCCTTTTGTTTTCAGATAATATGATATACGTGGTATCCAGTTGTCTTGAAGTTAACACCATCTGATACTCAGTTTCCAAGGAGAAAACCAGCGTGGCTAATCTGGGAGAAGAATGATTAATTGTATTATTTACAGGTTGAGGAAATCTTCATTGTAAGCAGTGGTCACCGTGGCAGCTTCCCTATTCAGGAGAAATGGCAAAAGCAGCTATGCTGCTTTTTCTTTAGTAAGACATCTGAAACAAGGCTGTGAGAAAGGCTGTCTGAAGCCGAGTTATCTGGGTGGACTGGTTCTGCCGCTGGAAGTTTTTTGGTAGAGATGCTTCAGTGCATCATCTTCAGGAGAAGATGATGAGAGAAGTGCTAGTGCTGCAGCTTCTGAAGCAAGTCAGGATTCTTAACATACAGGGCATACAAAAAAGCCCAGAGCAGGGAGGGGACTGGCCTTTCTGAGTTCAGAGATGACAGACAGCGTGTCCATTTTATTGTAAGTAAACGAGATTGCATAAAAGAAATGTTAATGCTTGCATCATCAGTCACTTGTAATGCAACCAACTACAGAACTCCCCATAGCAGAAAAAAAATTCTAGAGTCCTAACTGTGGTGAGAAAATGGCTGGAAAGGCACAAAATGTTTCCAGTGATAGGCTTTGATAGTATGATACTAAGCAGTACTTGCGTCTGTGGGGAAAAAACCACCGGTGTCTATAGGTGGTACAAAGAGGCTGTTAGGAAATGGCTGGATTGAGCTAGACAGAATGTAGCTACTAGCCAGGAGAGGAAGAAAAGGAGAGCAGTCCCGCTGATTTTGCTGAGGATCTGTAAGGTCTTGCTCAGATACCATAAAAAGCTCCTAAGAAAAATGGGCAATAGGCTAAATTATAAATGCTCCTCTGGAGTTGGGCTTCCAGATCAAGATTACTGATAATGCATCCATGGCATTCATAGCTCCGAAGCTGTAAAATTACCAGCCATGGTTCAAGTTCCTCAGTAAGTCACTAGACAGAGCACAACCGGGAAAGATGCGGTCACGATAAGCCTTGCAGTTACAGGAGTGCATCCGACAGTCCCCCAAAAGGGGATCCAAGTCTTCTCCGACCCCTTTTTGCATGATTAGAAGTGACACAGATTTACAAAACAAGAAAAATTAATAATGATACAGTGCTTAAAGGAAGCAGATCAGGTAAGTGTGAAGAAATGAGCAACAAGAAGATTTTTTCTCATTTGTTTTGAAAGTAGAAGAGGGAAAGATTCTGAAGAAGCTGAAGGACAAAGCTTGGTGGAACTAGAAACTTACTTGCAGGTTTGCTTCAGGTTTGGGCAGCTAATCAGGAAAAATTTGCTACTTTGTGCATCAGGATCAGTGAAATGCGTGAGTGAACACTTACTAAACTTAAACTGATAGCTCAGATGTTCAAAAAATCTCAAACTAGAGTACAGTTTATCCTGGATTGTCTTTCAAGAGGAGACAGTGACAGCGAACATACGCCCCCACTGCCAAATGAGGAAGACTGGCTCTGAAAATGAGCCCTCTATTGACTCATCGTTGCACTGTTTTTATGATGAATCAAATGTGATGATGATCATTATATATAATGGGAAAAAAGGCAGTAAAAATGCGTACAAGCTTGATCTGAGAAAATTCTCTCAAAAATTTGTCAAGATTAGGAAAACGGTGGCTGGAAGGCAATTAATTTGCAGTGAACACATTGTGTTGCCTCCGGATGCTGGCACAATAGCAGCTACGTTACTTGGATTTCCAAGAAAGTCAGGATGATCTGGAAAAGAAGGACTCACATCAGTACAGAAGTACAGCTGTTGAGGATAATGGCTTTCATGGCAGGCAGCGCTTCCTCCCAGAAATGCTAATGGAGAGGTTGTTGCAAGGCATCCCTCCGTTAGCCTGCTATTGCTATGCGGCAGCTCGGGGCATCCGAACGCTTTTGAAGAACTGATTCATTTACAAATGGCTTGTGATAAGCTTAAGGCTGCCAATTTGAAATTGAATCCGGGGACATGCAGTGTGTTCCACAAAGGGTAATTTATTGTGAACCTGTAATCAGGGCAGGAGGAGGATTTTTTTATCAACGGAGAGAAACAGAAGCTGTGCAGCGCTGGCTGGCTCGCTCTTCCTCTGGTGACAAGGAGCTCATTTGCCAGTTGTTAATCTTGCAAAATCATGGCAGAATTTGGATGAAAAGATGTAATGCTTTCACCTCCTAGCAAGATGTGATTTGGGTTTTCTTTTCAGGCTTGAAAGGCCCTTGTGCCTGTTTCTGTCTTAGCTTGCTGATTCTTTCCAAGCCCCTTTGACGGCTGGTCACAGATGTTTGTGCTTTTGCTTTGGGTGTGGGTTTGATATGAGAATGACGCGGGACCGTCTTAAAAGCGTGGAAGCTGATTACAGCGGACGTGTGCGTTCTTCCAGGATAAATGGCTGTACCAGTTGAAAGGGACCCCTGGCGATGGCTACAGCTGTGCAGCATTTCCATTTTGGGAGAAAATGTATAAGGACACCCACAATTACACGGTAGACAGGAAAATATGGGAAGGTTGGTTTCCAAACAGCTGGAAAACCCCCAGCACTGTCAGGCCTGGGCACAAGCATTGTTGTACCAGTGCCCTGCAGAGGTGAGCTTGTTGAGAGGCTAATTGCTGTGCAAGAGTGGAAGTGGCTGCCCAGGTGTGCTCAGGAGGAGATGCCAAGGAAATGCCGACTCCTCTCTCTCTAATTCAAAGGAGGGTGAACGTTACAGTGGAAGAAACTTCTCAAAAAGATGACCAGCACGGGATGTGTTTAGAAAACCCTTGAGCAAATGGAGGCACCTTGCTAAGAAATCGGATTCCATTACTGCCAAAGGCATTTTCTGGGTGTATTGACTACGGTGAAGTTTCTAGGAGGATGCAACAAGAGGGGGCAATTAGCGAGGCAGTCTGCGGCTGTCTCAAAATGTCAAGACTGAAACAAAAGCAGGATTTCTGTAGAGTAAAAGGTTGGCAAAATACAGAAAATTGCTGAAAGAGAGACAGTGTTTTCATTCCACAGGAGGCTTCCTGTGGGACGTAGGAATCTCAGGGAATGGTTCTGTTCCTGAGACAAACCTGTTGGTAGCAGTGGACTGCTTTCTAAAAGCTTGTAAGTCATATAATTGAGAACCAAAAAATAGTGGGACTAGCAGGGGGACAGAGATTCTTGTGAACTAGTTCTTCGTGTGGAGAGTATCAGACCGAAGGGAGCAACCTCCTATTCAGAGGAGTCCGCAGAATTTGTGTCCTCGATAGAAATGTGCAAAGATCAGTTGGACCTGGAAGGCGGAGTCGCACCAGAGATTGGAATGGGTTTGTGCTGCTGGTTCCTTTGAACTGTTTTCTTCAGGGCACTTCTGAAAAAAGCAGGAATTTTCAGGGAAGCCAGGACCTGTGGAGTTGGATTGACAGAAGAATGCAATGAATTCAATGAATGGAGATAAGCATTTTTGGTCCTTATCAAATAATTTTATCAGTGCTTTTCATTTAGAAGGTGAAGTGCTCTTCATCTTTAGAATGCTTTTGTCTTGGTAGCTTCAAAAGATAAATCACATCTTTGCTTCACTGTAGCTGTGAGCAATAATGCAAGTACTCTGTGTTTTGCTTCCTTCTAACGGGGTGAACCTATTCTTTGGAGCAAACATTGATTTCCCATCCCTTTGCTTAACTACTCCCACCATCTGTTTCTTGCTGTAGATGGACTGATATGAAAACAAATACAGAGTTAATACAGGGTAACCCCAGAAAAGTGTCACAGGGAGTTAAACCTAAACCACAGGGTTTAACAGGTGAGGATTAACATACTCTCCTCAAACCAACCAAGCAACACCCCCCCAGCAGCAGGCTCCCAGCAAAAGTAATTGGGGAGCCTTTCTGTTGGGAAGCAGAACACGGTCCAGTTTTGTTTAAATAAGTAACTTCTCTGACACAGGGTGGTAAGGGATGCCGTGAGGAACCAGAGCAGGTAATGCGAGAGACTAATTTCACTTCTTTCATAGGCAGGATCACAACTACTTACTGAAGACCTAAAGGAAGGTTTACAAAAAAAATCCCGTTTCTCTGTTAGGCTTCTGGTCTAGAAAAAGTGTCACTTTCTGCTGTAATTAGAAGATGCTTAAGAGAAATGCACAAATCCCTTCCTTAGGACTGATAAAATGGCATTTTGTGAGACTAAGAACTTGTATATTGTCTGAAATGTTTCAAAGAGTTGCATTTTTTAATGTAGTTATAAGACTGGCAATGGTAAAGGCTGGTTTGAAAACATACTGCTTTAATAGTTAGGAATACTGATTTTTATACAAGATCTAAGGTTTTGCTTGTTCAAAAAACGGGTAGATGTGGCACTTCGGGACATGGTTTAATCTAGTCTACCCTTGATTGGCTTAGAGTAGACTTGGTAGTGTAGGTTAATGGTTGGACTGGATGATCTTAAAGGTCTTTTCCAACCTAAACGATTCTATGATTCTATGATTCTACCATTAGTGACTTGTCAAACGACTTGTTCTCACAGGAACCTTTGTGCGTGCCTCTTGCATAGTTGTAAATAAGCTCTATCTCTCTGACAGTTTAAATAAGCCATGTCACCATGATCTTTGACATGGTAATGAAATACTGCTTACATCTTACAAACTTAAATTTTTCAAAGTATCTGTATAAAGCAGTACATAGACTTATATAAGACAACACAGAGTTATATGCTATAGAATTATATTATATTATATTATTATATTTTATATATATATAATATAATATTATATTATATTATTATAACATTAACAGATTCCTTGTATTATTTAGTGCTTCCAATGCTGATGAAACAGGGAGACTTACCTGACAGATCGTATGTATCTAAACTCAGGGCTCCTTGAATGGTCGAGAGCCAGTGGCAAATAAATTCTGGTCCCCACCCTCCTGCTGGGGATTTCCCTGCCTTTTCTCAGCCTTTTTGGGACAGCCGCAGCACACAGGAGCTGTTGAGTCAGTAAAGTATCGCACAGCTGGCAGCAACATGCGCTGCTCCATCAGCAAAGTTATCCAACAGACCACTGGACAAATGAAGCCCTGCAATAATTTAGCTCTTCTATTTTACATTTGCTGGCTTTTCAGCTGGGCTATTCCAGTAGAGGGTGCTTTTGGTAGCTGCTGGCATAACGCATGTTTGATTTTGTACTACTTTGAACTATAGACCCTGATTTTCTTTGATTCAGCCTAATACCTGATTAAGTGACTCTTGAAACAGTGCACATCTATTTTGGTTGCTATCTTGCTCTAGATTTTCTCAGTACTACAAACACTTTTTGAACTGTTTTTGCACTGTAAATTTCAAATAGTTTTTGAATGCTGTCTGGGGAGAGTTACCATAATCTTTTCTCTTTCAAAAGTAATTCTTACCTTCTGCAAAAGTCCCATAGATTTTAATAGCATTCTGCGGATATTAATCTGAAAAACTATCATATTTAGTAACAGCACTAATTCCTGGGAAACTCTATAGGATTTTCCATCAGTGCTGTGTTTATATCCCAGATTGTGGATATACACTTGAACGTTAAGAACCAAAGATAGGAGCTGTTGGGAAATTGGCTCTCTCGGTGCTTGGGAAATAATCCTCTTCAGAAGGTCAGTTCCATCTTGAACATTTGTTTGTTTTTCTCAGTCGTATTGTATATGGGTTTTATTCGTTAAATAAGTGCTCTTCTGTTTTTACTGCAGAATAAGCAGGTTTACTGACCCTCCTGGTTAATGCTATAGGGTTGTTGGGAAGCTGTATGAGATATAACCGCTCCAATTGTATTTCTCATCTCGTGCTAAAGGAGGCTTTTTAATCTGCGGCTACACTTACATTAGTAAGTCGTTTGGCACAAATAGGAGAGCGCCTGTAACGTGGAGCGGTCAGTGCTGTGGGCTAGCTCTGCTTTGCTCCCGTAGATTCAATGCCCAGCAGCAGTGCAAGTGCCCTAAATGCACTCCTGGAGTGCATCTCCTGGTCTGATTTTCATCTGAAAGGAATCCAGTTGGTGCACTCTGAAAAGCAAAGCAGAGTCTGCCAGGCTGATAGGGAGAGTCCCTTCAAAAGCAGCTTCCTGATCCAAACCGAAATACTTCTGCGGTCACACCCTGCCTGTGCAAGGAGCACTGTGCATGCAGAACCAGAGTGTCTCCGGGACACGCCTTTGCGCCCAAAAAACGCCTTGCTGGGAAAAACATGACTGTATGCAAATTGGATTCAAGGTCTGTGCTCTTGGTAGCATGCCAATATTGCCTTCTAAATGTAGCTTTTTCATCACCTTTTTTTTTTTTTCCTATTAATTGATTCACTGGTTCTTATATTAAGTACAAGGGGTGGTGGAGAATGACAGCGAGAGTAAATTGCAGCACTGATCATCGCTTATCCACTGTTCCCAGACCAGCGATATTTCTCCTTAGAGAGGCCGCGTTCATTCCTGCAAGAATCTGTATGTGCGTATGAA